>NC_136490.1:134424881-134742381 GCF_053919585.1 Euprymna scolopes | reverse complement strand
GTATTAATATATAGATATAATAATAATAATAATAATAATAATAATAATAATAATAATAATAATAATAATATTAAAGCACTAGAAACAATAACGAAAAATTTGAAAAAAGTATAGGAGGCATTGGAATCAGATGGATGGCTGAAAAGATACAAGAAATAATAAGGACAACTGCCGGAATATTAAAGAAAACTCTTGAATATGGTGACTAGTACCACACTCGATCTACCAACACAAACTGGACATAGACACGGCTACAGGTGTAAAACACAAAAGAACACCACATGGAATCATGAAAACTGAAATGGTATAATTGTAAGGTACCCCTATGCGGCCCTGTGTTTTGACCACCATCCCCTTTTTTTTGTGTGTAGGTCACCATAAACTTGCACAACACTAAATAAGTAAGGAAGGTCAAGGGCAGTGGAAAGATTGAGCAGTAGTCTGACCTCCACTGTGCAAAAAAGGGCTAGGACCTTGGGGAGGCTTATTGCCACCAAAATCCTAGTGAAGACGAATGGTAGCTGCCAACAAGAAATTAATGGTAAGTGGTTGTCGCGGTAACGCAAATTATTTTGCAAAGGTTATCAATAGAGGTGGAGAGTACTGGAAATCTGGGGAGACTTGCTGTCCCTCAGACTCTACGGAACACCACATGTTGTTCTCAAAGAGCAATCTTTGATAGTGGCTTGTGTGAATACTCCTAGTGAGTAAATAATAATAAGAGCAATCTTGTGTGAATACTCCTAGTTAGTAAATAATAATAAATAGCAATAATATTAAATCCACAGATAGAAGACTGACAAAACATAAACAAATAAAGAGAAGAGACTGATAAATATGAAACCACAGAAATAACCGAAGAAGCATTTCAACTGGACTTATATTTCTTTTGCTTTTTTTTCTGTTGTTTTTTTTCTGTTTTTTTTTTCTCCAAATTATATCTGCACTATTAACTAAACACTGGAAAATGCTTTTTCTCAGCAGTATGCATTATTTCTTAACTGGTCTAAACTTAGTACCCAAGCCAAATTGCTCTACTCTTAACCAACTTTTAAACGGGCTCTTCCAAAGTAAATTAATACAAAAAAAAACAAAACAAAAAAAAAACCGACCTCACAAATTGAAAGTTCCATTACGGTATCGTATAAAGGTAAAGTTCGAATGCACAAATCATTCTCTATCGAGGTTAGATTAAGCCAAAAAGAAAAAAAATATATTTACGCATAACTATGTGAGGTAAGATTATTTTCAAATATTCTCCTAAACTGAGTACGGAGTAACGGACTTATATAAGCTAAAATGCTCGAGGTAGTTAAAGCCAACAAAAACAAAATAAAACAAAAGCATTGTTGAATTAAAAATAAAATAAATAAAAATACAGAACCCAAGATGGCACCCCCTACCCCTCAACACTACCCCTTAAGTAACCCGGCATAAACCAGTTAGGACGACTAGCTCTTCCCTCTTCATCGATATGAACTCGACACCGCGCGGTCAAAGTTTTCAACGCTAAGTTATGCCATTTTCTATCTATAATTTTGAAATCCACCTGCCTTGATATCGCAAAAACTTATGTATTGCAGACATTATTTTCTATTCATTTATTAATTTTTTTCCAGGTTTGACTAAATTCTGAGCATTTCAACTGCACTTATATTTCTTTTGTTCTTTTTTCTGGGTTTTTTTTCTCCAAATTATATCTGCACTATTAACTAAACACTGGAAAATGCTTTTACTCAGCAGTATGTATTATTTTTTAACCAGTCTAAAGCCAAAAAGAAAAAATATATTTACGCATAACTATGTGAGGGAACATTATTTTAAAATATTCTTCTAAACTGAGAACGGAGTAACGGACTTACATGTTTATTTTATTTTTATTTTTCTCAGTTTTATTTATTTTATTTGTTCTTTTTTTTAAACGGAGAGTAGATAATACACTGTGGTTGTGTTATCGGCAGCTTCAGTAACCCTCGCTTCTCCTTTTTTGTCCCTCAGTCCTCATTTCCAATGAGTGATTTTTCTGACAAAGGGTGAAGAAAAAGCTGCTTTCCAGGTCGGTAATACTTCGTGAACAATAGCCTGAGATGTCGGAAATTTTTCTGTTTCTATGTCTATCCTTTTGGCCGCGTCACTAGTAAGGGTGCTGGAGGTAAATGTTTCATCTGGGCTGACGTTACCCGCCTGATAGTCAGGGACCCGAACCTTGGTTAACCACTAAGGAGGCTGTTCTATCAGCAGGTGTAAAGTATTGCGGCTGTTGTATTGTCATTTGGTGAATGGATTCTGGACCATGCAGTAGTTTCTGGTAGGGCCTCTCGATGCCATACTAGTTGGTAATTGTTACGGCTTTATATTATCATGTGCGACAAAAGAATCCTCTCTTTCTCTCTCTTACTTTCACTCTCTGTCCAACTCTAACAAAGTCTATCGACCTGTTCCACAAATCCCCAAAACTCAACATGAAATATCTCACAAAAAAGAAAACACGAATAAACCTAGAACCCCATCCTCCAACGTAGACCTCTACTACCATGTCTCCTTCTCTAACATCAGGGGTCTAGGTTCCAACCTTCCAGAGGTTGAAATACAATTACAGGAGACGAAACCGAACTTACTCTTTCTAAGCGAAACTGGCATAGGGCCGACCACTTCCCTAGATGAGTTCATAATAAAAGGATACTCTAACTTAACATCTAAATCTGACCCCCAAGATCGCCATGGGCATGGAATATGCGCCTACATTAAAGATGGCTTCCCATGTGATAGAGATATCTCCAGAGAAGACCCTAATTTACCTTATATGTGCTTCCGGGTTGCGCTTGCTTACACTACCGCATTCATATTTGCTCTATATCGACCCCACAACAGCAGGGTTACTGTCCTTAAGAGTATATCTGAGAAAATTGACCTCATCCTGTCTGTTCATCCTTCGGCTACCATTCACATTTGCGGTGACTTCAATGTCCATAATGTGGAATGGCTGATCCACTCAAATAAGACAGATTATGAGGGGAGGTTTTGTCATGATTTTGCCATTGCCTATGACCTCACTCAGATTGTTCATGAACCGACCCGTGTACCCGATACTACTGGTCAGTATGAAAGCCTTCTAGACCTTTTTCTCAAAACTTCCCCTGAGCGATGTTCATGTTCCGTTCTATCTCCCCTGCAATCCTCCGATCACACAGTTGGATCAGTTTAGATAAAAATGAAATTCAATAAGTCTTCAGGTGTACCTCTCCACCTTACTGTATATCGATACTCTATGGCTGACTGGAATAGCTTCCGTACATTCATATCTGATCTACCCCTGCATTCCATGTTTAAAAAGGATGTATCCTCTATAGTATCAGACCTTACCGAATGGTTAATTGTGGGCATAGACCGATTCATACCATCCAAAAAATTCCAACAAAAACCTAACAGCCAGCCATGGTTGACCCCAGAATGTTCCGCTGCAATTGCGCACAGAAATCACTTTTTCCATAGCTACTAACGTAATAGATGTACTGAGACTAAAACTGCCTTCAGGAATGCCAGCAACCACTGTAAAAGAGTAATAAAAAATGAAAGAGAGCTATATGCTCAGTCCGTCAAATCCAAAGTAGCTGAGCAGCGGCTTGGTTCCCACCAGTTTTGGCAAATAGCAAACAGGATCCTGAATGGAGGCGTGCGTTCCATCCCAACCATCATCAATGGACCTGAGGTCATCTCATCAGCATCAGACAAGGCCAAACTATTCGCTAAGAACTTTGCAGCTAATTCTACCCTATGCGACGAAGGCCATCAACTCCCCGTATTTCCTCCTACAACAGAAAACACCTTATACAACATACAAATAGCTGTGTACGAGGTTGCCAAACTAATCAAGAACCTTGATTCCAATAAAATAACTGGTCCAGATGGCATTCCAATTATAGTGTTGAAAAAGCTTCAACCAGAACTTGCCCCCATACTTACAAAACTGTTTAAGCGTTGCCTTAAGGAGAAGTGCTTTCCAACACCCTGGAAAACCTCGTCAGTATGCGCTGTATTTAAGAACTCAGGTGATAAATCATCCCCCTCTCAGTACAGACCAATAAGTCTCTTGTGTGTAATGAGTAAGTTACTGGAATCCATATTAAATAAAGAAGTAGTCAACCACCTCAGCAGAAATAACCTCCTTAGTGACATGCAATATGGTTTCCGTTCTGCTAGATCTACAGCTGATGTGCTAACCCATAGGATTAGTGAATCTCTCGACAAAGACTTTCTTTCCAGAGCAATTGCTCTTGACATATCAAAGGCCTTCGATAAGGTATGGCATAAGGGCCTACTTCACAAGATTTCCAGCTACGGTATAACCGGAAATGTTTTCTCAATAATTAAATCATTTCTCTCTGATAGGCTCATAAGAGTAGTGGTTGATGGGCAGAAATCAGAGGCCCACAGTATTAATGCTGGAGTCCCCCAAGGGTCCATACTGGGCCCAACTTCTTCTACATCAATGATCTCCCAAAACACATACTTAATTCATTCGTTGACATCTGTGCTGATGATACGACTATCTACGGCAACACAGCAAAGGCTGTAAATGACAAAGTTCTCTCTAATTCTCTCTCCTCTGATCTTGAGCGCGTGGTTCAGTGGAGGAAGAATTGGCTGGTTACTTTTAATGCATCTAAAACCAAGCTCCTATCTTTACATCATCAACGCTCTGTTCCTCATCTAGCATCAATTGAAATGAATGGCTCTCGTCTTGGGGCAGCTTCATGTTTTGACAAGCTCCTCGGTTTGACCTTTACTCCTGATCTGAAATGGAACACGTATATAAAGTCTGTTGCCCGGGCCACTGGGAAATGGTAGGATCCTTCTACCGCTCCAGAAGATATCTCATTACTGATGCAATTCTCTATTTCTATACAAGCCAAGTACGTTCAAAGATGGAGTACTGCTGCCACATCTGGGATGGAGCTTCAAAAAAACAGCCTATCCTGCCTTGACAAAGTACAAAATAGACTTTATGACTTAGTGGGGATGCTCTCTTCTCTTCCCTGCAACCTCTCTCCCACGCGAGCCTGTCTTTGTTTTATCGTTATTTCCATGGCAAGTGCTCGTCCGAGCTCCAATCTCTGTTCCCCTCGCCAATCCTTCATGATAAACACCCGTCTAGCTAAAACCACTGTCAGTAATTTCCCTCACTCTTTATCTGTGCCTAAATCAAACGTAGATTCCATGAACATAGCTTTTTTCTTAGAAGTGCACGCCTGTGGAATTCTCTTCCGTTTGCCTGTTTCCCACCTGACTACAACTTGGACGTCTTCAAGTCCAACATAAACAAATTCCTGATTAATCGTACCCTTAATTAAGACGCTTTATCAAATCTTCAATACTCACTATTACTACGATATTATCCCATTGATTATTGTACACAAAATAACCCTTATCCCCGAGTGGCTTACGGGCCTTGATAAATGGTGATCCCCATGTAAAAAAACAAAACAAAAAAAGCATCAGAAGGTAAAAACGTCAAAAGAGTTCAGAACGAGGATAAAACAAACTCCAATGGCTCCAGAATTGAAAATAGTAGGAACTGAAATTCGAAACAGAAAATATAAACATATTCCTTTAATATGTTCTAAAAATACACTCACAGACTCAAACATCTTCGTAAGGGTTCCAAACGGCTAAGCATGATAAATAAATTAAAAGGAAAATCTCACACACACAAAAAATAATAAAAATGAACCGACAAAGTAGGGATGGGAAATCCAACTAGAAATCTGGATCAAAAACTTCGAAAAGAAGCTAAAATCGTAAACAGGATGAAAGAAAACAGAACGCTATGGAAGAGAGGAAATATCACTTCCAAAAGATAAGAAACACGAAAAAAGCTAAAAAAAAAAAAAAAAAAGATAGCAGCAAAAAAGGAACGACTGGGACGATACACATACAAGTCGAATTAGTAAAACCAATAAGAAGTTTGATAATAATAAAAATCAGTTTTATCAAAACAAACCGATTGATAATAAGAGTAGAACAACTAACACAAAAACTAAAACACTTTTGTTGCAGAATATGGGAACCGCGACAAGTCTAAAATAAATATGTATAAGTAAATGAAGAATATGAAAAAGAAACTACAGAAAATTGAATAAAAAGCGAGATTATAGAAGAAGCGCACAAGACGACTCCAAGAAAACTGGAATACTCTATTACACTAGGCGACGATAGATTATATGTATACTCGTTACCAATATTCTTGTCCTTACAACAAAGATTAACGCAAAACCTGAAACGTTGGATACAAAAGTTACATACTAAACTGGATGACTCAAAAACAACTGCACTAACACAAAAAGTCAATGAAAAGGAGAACGATTCCAAGTAACTACAGGCCTATAACCTGTATACCAATCGTATATGAAATCCTTACGGAACAACATAAACAGCAGATGAACAACTCCCTAAATAATCATCACTGAAACTATGTAACAAAGTGCGGGAAGCTATATGCAAATATCACGCCGTGAGCGAAATAACGTCACAGTAAGGAAAATGTAAAACGAAGAGAGCATCACGTTCGAGAAGACGATCACGTAAGAGGCGTAACGAGAGCATGGGATAATAAATTTCGCTGTATAATAAGAAAAAACGAGTTGGAGTTCTTTTCTATGCTTTGGTTCCCGGACAACGTCACAAGCCTAATTACTGTGTGAGAACTCTTAGTGAGTCAATAATAATAATAATAATAATAATAATAATAATGATAATGATAATAATAATGATAATAATAATAGTAAAAGTAGTAGTAATAATAATAATAATGATAATAATAATAATGATAATAATAATAGAAGTAATAATAATAATGACAATAATGATAATAATAATAATAATAATAATAATAATAATAATATACAATATTTTAAGAGTCTGCAATGATAACGAATCTACTCAAGTTAATTTTATCGAACGCGATAAAATTGCTGGAATTCCTTGAAGATAGGATTTAAGGTATTAAATGATCACTTGCGCACCATTCCTCTTTTTGTGGGTGTGTAGCGTTGGCAGCGCGTTGGCACACATCTGAAAGACTGAAGAAGGATGGCGAATCGTTGGGCTGGTGTGCTTACCTGTCGAAGAGTTCGTGCGCTCTGATTAAAAATGCATTGTAAAACAAGAAACAAACGCGCGGTCGAATCCTGAATTTTGTCAGCCTCTTCTCTACGAATTCTCCTAATTTTCTCTCAGGCATTAAACGGAGTGTGTCAAAAGCAGCCAGATGATACGACAAGGGAGATAATCCATATCACACCCAATCTAAAAAGGAAGTTATAAAATGATTAATTTGGATGGCGTGCGAGCTCAAAATTGAGAGATAAATCGAAATGTGATCTGCGTGAGAGATAGTAAAAGTGAGAAAGAGAGAGAAGTAGGAGTTCTCGTATTGAAGAAACAGTTACAACAGGAAACGCACATATACATCGAAATATATTCATATACATCGAAATATATTCATATTATTTTTATCAATTTTCACCCTTAACCAGGCACAGTGCCACTTTAAAGTAGGGGGTTACTATCTGGGAATAAGTTGCAGGAATATTATGAAGGGAGATGAGTAGCAAGATGTCTGTTCACATTACACTTGAACTTCTGCATGTCAGTACAGTTGGGAAAGCAAAATCCCAGAAGTGATTTTTATAGTCTAGCAGTTCTGAGGGAGTAGAAGGCTTTCTTACACCTAGGGATCTCTGCTGCTTGTCGGGTATTTACGTCGAAGGGGCACGATTATTTTAATGGTGAATTAATTTGGCACAGTAGTTCGTCAGAGCATTCGCCATTAAAATACTGACGAGAGAGGTACAATATTTTGTTGATGAAGCTTAGATGCCAGTTCAGGACCTATCAGGTGGACGACTCTCTTTTAAACCCTGTCCAGGAGTAGCAGATGATCCAGTCCAAATGTGACAACAGTACTCCATAAATAGGCGAATGGTGGCCTTATAGAGGTACAGGATAATTTCAGGCGTAAGAGCCCACCTTCTCCGCAGCAGCCATGGCAATGTTTTCAATGTATATGTTCCAACTCATGTTCCCTGAGAACATTAGGCTGAGGAGTTGAACGGAAGTATTTCTAGGTAAGTGTTTTTGCCCATTGCTATTGGTGATTGAAAATGCTTCATATATATATATATATATATATATATATATATATATATATATATATATATATATATATATATAAGCCTGATAAATCCTAGTGTGGATGGAACGCGGAATATTCTGTGTAGCTTAATTGCCATATATATTTTTCTAACTTACTATATATATATATTTAAAAGAGTGTAGCCATCAACAATTGTGGGGTTTTCAGCCTTTTATATTTTTATTTTAAAATATTTTTATAACGCGTTTCTTGAAGCGCGTTATAAAAATATTTTAAAATAAAAATATGATAAAAGGCTGAAAAACCCACAATTGTTGATGACTACACTCTTTTAAATATACATTTTTTCTCTCGTTTGATCTACACAATCATAACTTTAAATATATATATATATATATATATATATATATATATATATATATATATATATATATATTACATCGCTTAATAGGCTAATGGTAATTTGTATATCACTTCCCAAATGCTCAACCATAGTCATCCACATATAGTAATATTTCGCTGTTTCACAGCTCATCAGTGCGGCTAAACGAGCAACTACCTCAAGTCAGGATCGAAACGACAGTCGGAGCTTCTAAACGTTGCACTATACGGCTGCTACTATGCGGGCAGTGAATTAACAATGTTTTGACATTGTCCAAAGTACCTAAGCTCAATGTGTATATACAAAGATATATATATATATATATATATATATATATATATATATATATATATATATAGTCATCCACATACAGTACTGTTTCGCTATTTCAAAGCTCATCAGTGCGACTAAATAGGCAACTGCCTCAAGCCAGGATCGAAACGTGACCGCTCAAATGATAGTCAAGGCTTCTCACCATTGCGCTATACGGCTGCTGCTGTGTGGGTAATGAATTGATGATGTTTTGAATATCGTCCAAATGCCTCTGCTCGATTTGTTTATACAAAGATCATCACTTAATACGCTAATGGCTGTTTGTATATCACTTCCCAATATGCTCAACGCAAGACGCGGCATAATTACGTTGACACGCTGGTTCCCGTCAGATCACCGAAGTTAAGCAACGTTGAGCCTGGCTAGTACCAGATGGGTAACCATTTGGGAATTCTAGGCGCTGCATGTTCTTTTCGCTCATCTCAGCATTGTTTCCTGTCGTTCTGAACCTCCACTTGCCACTGGTATTTAACAATGTCGACTCAGGAGAGGTGTAGTTGGCGATTGCGCAACTGTTGCCACAAAAAATTCATGCGCAGGCACACTTGCCGTGGTTATCCGTAGACTGTCAAGACTGAAGGAAGCCTACTGGATTACCATTTAAATGAATATTACCTCTTATGATTACTTTGCTTCTGGATCCAACTGATCGCTACATAATCTTTTACCTTCATTTTTCATTTATTTAATGCATTTCATAAATCCTTTCCTCTGTTATACGTATATATTTAGTTTCATGTGCTTTTTCAATTGATGCTAGTATCAGCAAAATTATTGCTTTGCTATAACAATTATTTTGCTTAAATCTGTCTTCTGATAAAAAGAACGCATTATTTAAAGTCTCCTGTCGAATAATAAATTAGTGTTATTTATTATTTATAGTATTTAATTTTATATATATATATATATATATATATATATATATATATATATATATATATATATATATATATATATATATATATATATATATATATAGTGCCCGCAAAAGTTTACAATACACATTTGAAACTGTCAGTTTTTGTATTTCTAGCTTCCAAATGGTAATAAAACTTTTTATAAACATAGAAAATGTATTGAAATAGTGGGAAAATAAAAAAAATAACAATTTAATACAACGCGAAGTGAAAACTCAATAATTAGCACCGCAAACGTTTACAACACATATCAAATTCATTAGATTTCTCAATAATCTTATGACGGTTTATCATGGAAACATGCTTAGAAGCTTCTAGAATGTTCAGGAATATGCAATAGTGTTGTGAAACCGAATCTCACCCCATAATGGACTCGTCCAGATCTTATATAATCAGCTCCTAAGGCTGGTACAGTGGAGCGAGATCTCAACGGATATTGTACCTCGGGTAGCGAGATCTTACTGATACCTGCAACTACTACTATTCTCTTCATCTTTCTCCATATCCTTGTACCTTTCCTTAATGCACTTGTAAACCACCTACTACGTGATTTCCCGTGTCGTTCTTGTGGACCCAACTAAGCCCCACAACAGATAGATATCGAAGTAAGCAATTAGTAAAAGTATTGTGTCATTCTTTATCTAATAACCGTATTGTAAGCAACCACATCATGGGAAAGAATCACCGGATTTGTCAAGAGCTCAGAAAACGAATTGTAAGTCTTCATCAAAGTGGATTGAGATATAGAACAATATTTAAACAGTTGATGGTTCCATTGAATTCTGTTGGAACAATAATTCGGCACTGGAAGTTTCACAAATCAACCCTTCCTTTGGCCAAATCAGATCGTCCTCGAAAAATAACCAAACATGCTGAAAAGTTATTAACAAGGAAGATTATGAATTCGTCTAGAATTACTCTCGGAGATCTGCAGAAGGACTTAGAAAACAGTGAAATTAAAGATAGCAAGGCACAATCGGTGGAACCCTTAACCTTAAAGACATCTTCTCTAGATCAGCAAGGAAAACTCCTCTTCTTAAGCCAAAAGATATTCGTGCTATGCTTGATTTTGGAAATGAGTATGCAAGCAAGCCTTTAGAGTTTAGGCATAACGTGCTTTGGTCAGATGAGACCAAAATTGACTTGTTTGGCACTCCAACAACACAGAAAGTTTGGAGAAAAAAGGATATACAAGTCAAAAAACACGATTCCAACCGTAAAATTTGGAGGAGGATCCATTATGATCTCGGGTTGTTTTAGTGCAGGAGGTGTATGAAAAGTGGAAATATTAAAATGAAAAATGAATGGAGCACTTTATAGGAGTATCTTGGAGAAAAACCTTAAAGAAAGTGTGAAGTTGATCAAATTGAAATCAGACTGGATCTTTCAACCTGGTAACGATCCAAAACACACTGCGAAACTCACGCAAAATTGGTTTAATTCAAATAAAGTGAATGTTTTAAAGTGGCTTACTTAATTTCCCGATCTCAACCCTATAGAGAATTTATGGGGAGAATTGAAATTACGGGTACATGGAAGAGAACCTTAAAATCTGCGAGAATTGGAAAGAATTTGTGTGGAAGAATGGAATAAAATAACACAAGACACATGTAAGAAGTTCGTAGGAGATTACTCAAAACGTCTGCATGTAATCAACAATAATAGTTATGCTACAAAATACTAGATATTATTTTGTAAATGTGTTGTAAACTTTTGTAAAATACTAGATATTATTTTGTTAATGTGTTGTAAACTTTTGTAAAATACTAGATATTATTTTGTAAATGTGTTGTAAACTTTTGTAAAATACTAGATATTATTTTGTAAATGTGTTGTAAACTGATAGTCGCACTTCTAAACTCAATAGTTTCCTCTTCGCGTTGAATTGTTATTATTTATTTTACCCACTGTTCCTATCTTAGTTTCAATACATTTTCCATGTTTATAAAAGTTTCGTTGGAAGTTAGTAATACAAAAATTAACAGTTTCAAATGTGTATTGCAAGCTTTTGCGGGGCACTATATATATATACTATGTGTCAACGCAATTATGCCTTATATATATATTCTCACGAGAATGAGACGTGGAATATTGTGTAGCTCAGTTGCCATATATATTTCCATAACTTACCACTTAGCTCTACCTATGTATTGACCACTGTTTAAATAAATGCTGAAAAATTTACGCAGAAAATTATATCTCCGTATATTAATTCATATGATTAAATTAAGTAATATATACATATATATATATTTTAAAATCAGCCTTGACAGCCGTATTTTAAAACCCCTCTATTTCTTCTTTCTACGCACAATTTATCTTCCTTTTGATAATATTATTTGAAGTCATTCCCTTTTTTCATTGTACCCATTTGTGAATCATTACACGAAATTCGGCTTTTTGGGTTATTTTGAACCATCTTCCATTGACGCGATTCCTTTGGATTTTACTTGTGGAAATGGAAATTTAATCAACGTTTTTGGGTTTTACCGTTATTGAATATTTTACCCTTCAACAGACCATCCATTCACGTGAAATCACCTTTTTCTTCCCCCATTCCCTCTGCTTCACTATTTTTTTTTACCAAGTAAGATCTATAACTTAATTTTAGTTTCATTAAATACTTTTGCAAGCAAAATCCGACCCCACATATTAATTTAAATTTAATTAAGAATAAAAATAAAGATTTAACTTAATTTTTATTTTTATTCTAAATTCAATTTAAATTCATATTTCATGCTTTATTTCATTATATATTTATTGCCATAAATTTGTTGTATCTTTATTTATATGGGGTTATGTGTTCGTATAAACAGGACGTTTACTTTTCAGAGAGGTTATCCAAATTATCCCCCCCTGCTAAACATACACATATACACACGCGTTGGCGCACAAACATACACAAACACACAAAAGCACACACTCTCTGTCTCTCTCCCTCTCTTTTCTCTTACTCTCTCACACACACACTCATGCACACACACACACACACACGCGTATTCTCCCTTCTATAATCATAAACTATTGGCTTCGATTATTAAGTTATGTTTTAAAATTTGAAACTCTGAGTCTTAAACGCTCGTTTACCGTTTTTTTTTCTGTTTGTTCACTTTGCATTGTTTTCACTTTTTTCAATGTTGCTGATGAATTTGCGCCGACTCGTTCCAACTTCTTATGGTTGATTCATCGCAATGAAACCACTGATACGACCTTGAAATATGTATATATAGTGTCGTAATTAATATTGTATCTTAAGCTCTTACATCAACGATCGAGCACTTTATTGGATTTTTTCACATACAATACTGTTTCGTTGTATCACAACTCATCAGTGCGGCTAGACAAACACCTTTCCTCAGCCGTGGATTGAACCTACAACCGTCGCATTGACAGTCAGCAGCTCTCACAATTCGGCTACGAATCAGTGCCGTAAATATTTCTCCTAGAATGAGTATTAAATCCACACCCTCCCGTCGAAAAGTGCTCGAACCATCAGTTTGTTTACAAACAAATTAATAGTGGGCTTCGCTTAATCGCTTTAAATACGCGTCGGGTGAAAATATATTTACAAAGTGCTCAACCCAAACATATATATATATATATAATGATTACATCAGTAATCAATATGGTGATGGTACACGACTTCCTTAATGCCAAGCTGTTTCCTGACCAACTGTCTACGTTTAATGATCTTAATGCGTTGGTATGCCAGGAGTTAATCCCTGAACCATTACTATTTCTGATTTTTGTAAATGATCTTAATTATATTGCGTCTGCGATATATATATATATATATATATATATATATATATATATATATATATATATATATATATATATATATATATATACTTCTATCATCCGTAGGCATATTGTAGAAATAAATGTAGAAATATATATTTATATATACAAACAGATACACACACATATACATACATACATACATACATATATATATATATATATATATATATATATATATATATATGCTGATGACAAGTTCTCGTCTAATTTGCTACATTAGTGGTCTCTTGACGTAAATACTCTCGACTGACTCGACAATTAGCAGAATCTCACCTCTTCACGGTATATATCCTCATAGACTGAAAAGCTTTTTACTCTAATAGTTTTTCTTTCTCGTATTGCTTGTTTTTGGAATTCCTTCCTGTGTCCTGAGCTTTATCAACATGTAGCAGTTTAAATATAATCTAAAAAAAATCATCTCCATGTACAACTCTCAGCTGCGAATGCCTTCGTGAATGTAACCTCTAATTAATAATAGCCCCTTACGGTAATATGATAATGTATCTCCGTCGTTTCTATGACGTTCTTTGTTTATGGTGAATCAACATGATATATATATATATATATATATATATATATATATATATATATATATATATATATATATACATACGTATATATATATATGGAATCAACATGATATATAGAATCAACATGATATATATATATGTGTGTCTGTGTATATATAGTGTATATTTAGACGGCATCTTTTCATTTATGCAGGCAAATATTGAATAGCACGGAGTTATTCTGTTTTACAATTTTCCTTTTTATCTTCTCCAATCTCCGAATAGTCCTTTTTGTGTTCTCGAAATTGTATAAGTTGGATCCATAATCGCGAAAGCTTTCGACAGAAATGCTTCTATCATCCTTAGGCATATTGTAGAATTAAATGTAGAAATATATATTTATATATGCAAACAGATACACACACACACACACACACACACACACACACACACACACACACACACACATATATATATATATATATATATATATATATATATATACCTGAGTTGTCATACAAAGAAACAGTACTACATGTGAATGACTATATATTAAGCCCCCATCATTGGGTTTAGAACTGAACTGTCGTAAATAAATGGATTCGTTGCTTATATTTGGCTATCAAGTGAGGCTTGCTGTTTGTTCGTAAACAAACTAGCAGCCCAAGCACTCTAAAAGCGATAGGCGAATGTTTATTTAATGGACATATGATGAGACGTTTGCGAGTACCGATCCATGGTCCAGGGGTTAGAACTTCCGAAGATCGACGCGATGGTTGTAGGTTCAATCCACGGCTAGGTAAAGGTGCTAGCCAGGTTGGCACATCTCTTTTGAGCCCTGTTCAGGAGTGAGAGACTCGTAGTAGATGCACCAGCTCAAATGTGACAACAATACTTCATGCATGGGCGAATTGTGATCTGGTAAAGGTACAAGATACTTTCAGGCGTAAGTAACTTTCTATACTGTTAAAGAGAGCCTACCTTCCTCAGAATAGCCGCGGCAATTCACTCGATGTATCTGTTCCAGCCCATGTTCTCTGTGAATGTTAAGCCGAGGAGTTTTAAACATAGCTGTAAGTGGTTTAGAATATTTCTTGTAATTTATAAAGGAAAAAAGGTTAGTCTTGGCAGCATTGTATGTCACCATCTATTATTGTCCCCATTCAACTACAGACTGGCGGTCTTCCTCTAGGGCTTCCGCTATTGCCTTAAATATGTACTCATTCGTTTTTCCCACGTGCCTGTTAGAGAGTGTGCTATCATCATTAAATATACACATTTCAGAAACAATTTTATCAGGGAGGTCATTTATGAATATAAGTAATAATAAAGATCGAAGGGTCGACCCTTCAGGTACACCTACATTTATAGCACGATCAGCCGGTCACTGGTGTATGACCGACACACGTGTTATACCAAATTTCTTAGAAGTGGTCTCATGAAGATGTGGTGATGGACCGTCATTAGGGTCTGTAAGAAGAAAAGTATACCTGAGATGTTGGATGTGGCTGTGTGGCTCCTTCTTCTCCCAGGAAACTTTTTGACCCCTAGTGGCATTTGGGTTGGAATCTTCCTTTTTCTCATGGCCGCCTTGTTCTTCAATGAAGGCATTTATGGCAGACAAAACAAAAAACAAAACAAAACAAAAAAAACGACACACGACACAATTGTAATATATAATGTATAATCTTAACTATTTATTTCACAAAAATATATATTACAATACAATATTCACATAATAATTACTTTTTACAATTGAACCTAGGCAATAGCTTTTCAAAACTAACTAACCTACCCTAACTAGCGTTGAGGGAGGGGGTGCTGCCCCCATTTACGGAGATACAGAAATATGCGTGTTCACCTCATGACGGTCCGGACAGAAAAGAGAGCGATCTAGAAAAGGAATTCTAGGAATGTATTTCTTTGTAGCTTTACGCTCATGGCCAAATCACCACTCAGCCATGCTGTAGAGCGTGTTAGAAACCGTGCCACTGAGATATAGTACCACAATATTTAAGAAGGATTTGATTATGTTAAGTATTCATCCAGTAAGACCATCATGCCGTACCCTGTCAAAAGCCTTAGATATATCTAGAGCTACTGCCCTACCTGCCCTGCTTAATCCAGTGCAGTTAAAATATCTGCAGTAGAACAGGCTTGCCTAAATCCATATTGTTGGTCGGACAGAATTTCAGCAACTATAAGGTGGTTGACTAAGGCTTGATTAATTATGGACTCAAATATTTTGGCAAAAAGAGGAAGGAGAAGGCTAATGAAAGATAATTTGATAGGTTAGTTCTTTCGTCAGAATTCTTGCAAACTGATGACACCGAAGCAGTTTCTAAGCAGTCAGGAAAGCAAGATTCGTTAAAGCATTTGTTGAAAAGTTTAGAGAGAACTGGAGCAACATTTTTAAATAGTAAAACCGGGGTAACACCATGTTCACATGCTTTTGAGGTGTCTAGGTTTTTATGGTATCATGCACTTAATAAGGGGTGATTTTTAGATCATCTAGTGTGATTCTGCCTCAAGGAAAATCAGGAAGGGAATAGTTTGCTGGGTCCAACATAGAGTTGTAGGCAAACCGAATGGTAAACATGTTAGCCTTCTCGGATTATATCGAAAAGATCTATTCGATATAAATTTAAGTAACGATATTACTATGATTACATTTAAATAATGTTATGTAAGAAAAATATTTTAAACACACACACACACACACACATATATATAATATAAAGCTTAACGTCTGTGTGTGTTTCTGGTCACAAATAGACTCCTATATGGTTGACTATTTAAAAAAAAACTGATTACATATAATGATAGAAGATGTATCAATGATCAGGAATGGGTATGTTTGACTTGGCAGAACGGTGGGTCATAAAAATTGTAGGGTCTGCGTTCGCGCTTGGCTCCCAAAGTATGAAAATAAAAAATGAAATCAAAAACGTTTACAAGGGTTTTTGATATAGATGTACATAAGAATATTTTGATAAATATGTTTCAACTTAAATAGGGATTATATAATAATATTGTGGGGTCTGCCTTTGCGCCTGTACTCCATGGAAATATGGCACAAACTTTAACAAAGACTTTTCATATCTATTTGCGTAAGTATACTTTGATTTCAGTTTGAAGAAATATGGTATAATAAAATGATTGGGTGTTCTTTCCTGTCTGATTTCCATAGAAGGTAAATATGTCTAAAAGTTTTACAAGGTTTTCTAAAAGGGGTGAGGGTCCACAATAATATCTTAAATTTAATCTTAATTCACGTAAGCTTTTATTTATTTTTTTGAGTTGAATCATATTGTGTCGAATAAATTCACCTAATAAATTCACGTTCTTATTAAGTGAAAGCAAAAAAAAGTCGGAACTTTAGACAATTCTCAACACAAATCTTGCATAACTCTGTTTTTTCCTTCTCCACTTGCATGTGGCACTCTTTCGAAAATACATAAATAGATAAATAATAAAAAATAAGAACATTACTTGTTATCGTGTTAAAAGAAGCAAAAATCCTACTCACGTGGTTATGTGTCTTTTTAAAAACATTTACATAACCTTTTTACTTTTATTTATATATCTGTTCAAGCTTTTTTTGTCAGTCTACTAGAAGGAATTCAGTTGATTACAACCCTTTCTGCATGTTCTTTACGTTACAACAGTACAACCCTGAATCCGACGGGGCAATACTACACCGTTCAATACTCTAAAACTGAAATTAATCTGTTCTGCTTGAAAAGGGCGCCATTTTCTTCTTATTCATATTTATATAGATTGTTTGCTTTAAAAAACTAAAGTAATTACGTGTTTTCACGTAAATATAAGGCAAGTATAAATCATGTAGAATATTCGCATGAATATAATTACACGCAATAGTTAACTAAAGATGATCATTCCGTAAGAAAAACGAAAAAACATTAGGAAATTAATTAAAACGAATGTTTAAAAGAATATGCAAATTAGCTAGATATGTTGCAGATGAATGCCATTTCCCATATAAAACAATGTTGTATTTTCTTTTTAAATAAATAGAAGAAAAGGGTTTTTAATATGAATATCATTACACAAAAGCCCAAATTTATAGGAATATATATATATATATATTTATATATATATGTGTGTGTGTGTGTGTGTGTGTGTGTGTGTGTGCATGTATGTATGCGTATTTAAGTGTCTATACAAACATGTTGATATTAATATTATATGTGTCTGCGTGTGTAGCTGATACGCTAAGAATCCATTTTAATAAAAGTCGTATTGAATAAAATTATAAAAAAATTCAAAATAAAAATTGTAAAAATAAAGTTAGGTACAAAAATTTTAAAATTAATTGAATCTTTCTTCCAGTTTGGAATTGATGCTTTCCATTTATTTTTCCCCTCAATTATCTAATAACTTAATCTTCTCAATTCATCGACATTTCCTTAAGTTTTTTTTTTTTTTTTTTTTTTAATTAATCCGCTTTTACTTTTTCCTCACCCGTTCCATTTCTTCTACAAAAGTCTTACCCGACTTCCACCCCGAGTTTTGCGCATCCACAGTTATAACCCTGTACGCATACTCGGAGAGTTATCTCCCCTTTCACCTTTCTCTAGCCTTTTGTCGTATTTTTTTATAACCTGTAATGTCCTATCTCTAAATTATTTAATGGTGTATATTTCTGACTCTTTGCGCCCTATTATTTTTTTTATCAGTAATTCATTGTTCGCTATCAGCCCCCTTTTCCGTTTATTTGCTTCACTATTATTTTATTTACCCACTCATAAATTATTATTCATTCTTTCCTTTTCTGCCGTCTTAAAAGATATGCTATTATTATAAAAAAACAAAACAATATACCGTGTCTCCAAAAATAGGTACCTACTACATATATCCGTTATCTGACAGTTTATTTAATGTATCGAATCGATTTGATGTCGTTATTTTTTATCCAAAAATAGATCTTCTTAACATGTATACAACGTGGAACGATAAAATTATCGTCATGAAAAAAAAAGACCAAATTATTCCATTTTAGTTTAAGGAAAACCGGGTTCTTTTTTTTGTTGTTGTTGCAGACTATCTACTAGTTGGGTAGTTGTGTACAAATCTCAAGAGTGATAGGAGTCTTCTATCGATGTTCAACAATCGAGATCGGAGGTGGGCAACTGTATAACTCATGTTGTCTACAAATCCAAGTTATGACAACAGGACTATTGCCAACACTCGCAAAATGCAAATCCGGATGGTTCAACGCTGGAGGACACAGTTCAGCGCAACGGAGGGCCCACGGTTATGGCCTTTGGTGCAATTTCAAGTGAGGGCTACATCATGCCTCCTCATATCTTCGAAGTCGACTTGAAAGTCAACACCAAAGTGTACTTGGATGTGCTGGAAAGTGTGGTGATAACCTGGTGCAATCAGGTGTCTGCTCGCAGACCCAGAGTGTGGCAGCTCAACTTAGCGCCGGCCCACGTCTAAAGAGACCAAGGTTTAGCTTCAGAAGGAGTGCTACAATTTTGTACTCTGCCCTCACTGGCCCCTCCTCTCCCAACCTGGACCCGCTAAACTCCTTTGTTTAGTCATACGTCGAGAACATCACCAACATGACCTCCCACAACACCAAAGTCAGCCTGGTCGCAACCATAAGCCGAGTATTCTGTAAGAAAAAAAAATGTAAGGAAAAATTAAAGATGGCGCCCAACTCTCTCTTTAACACAAACGCGTACGCGAGCGTCCGCTCCGACACCCCTCCACCGAACAGAACTGCGAGTTTCTTTAACTCAGCGAAGAAAACGTCCACGCTTTCCTCCGGTAGAAGTTTTCGGGAAGCAAATTTTTCATAGGCCGTACAAGGATCCATGGCAAATGCCTTGTACAGCGCAGCTTTAATTGCGGTGACATCTCCCTTTTCGGCAGCACTGAGTTGCTGATATACACTCAAGGCACCCCCAGCCAATCTCAGGGGAATTACAGTGTGTACCCTTTTCACCTCACAAAGGTCGCACGTCAGCTCGACCCTTTCAACCCAGTCGACGATGGACGTGGACCCGTCAAACTCGGGTATGAGCTTTAAGTCAAATTTCGACTCGGTCATAGTCCTAGAGGCCAAATAGCCGAGATAGCTTGTAAGAAAAAAAAATGTAAGGAAAAATTAAAGATGGCGCCCGACTCTCTCTTTAACACGGTAAGATATCCTCAACACGGCACAAGAAGCAACAGCCACACGATTCCCCAGCCAACTCAATCGTCACTCCCCCACGTCTTTCCCCTCACCCGCTTTTATCGTCGTTCTAGGCCGGCTAAATTTGCATATTCCGAGAATTCGTGTGACTTTGCGAGACATCATACTTTACAAAAGACGGCGGTCGCCATCTTGGTCCCTCTTTTCTATTTTTGGTCGGTAACGCTGAGCTGGTCTCGAGGTAAGTCTTTTTCTCCTCATCCGTCTCTCCCACGTACCCACACAACACGCAAACACGCGGGCGCTTATCTCCTGGATGCACGTTACACTCCCCCCTGATCTGATGATCACATAGAGAGCACTGGGGGGGGGGTGGCCTTTTAGTGCGTGTGCTTCTGCGAAGAGGTACATTCACTGTTTCAGATTCGGGCTCTGGATCTGGTTCCGCCTCATCAGATGAAGTATCGCTTTCAGTCTCTGGAAGGGGCTCACTGAATCCGTGCATCGGCAGCTCATCGCTAGACGCTTCACTGCTTTCTTCTGTAGTTGTATGACGCACCTTGGTAGCTGGGCGAAGATCTCACACATGTCGTGGGGTTCCATCGACCAAAACAGACTGCTGGCTAATCACTCCAGATATGTGTCCTCGCTTAAACTTGTCGGTGCACCGATTTCCTGGAGGCCGCACCCACACTGGATCTCCCACTTCATATCTGTTATATGTTCCCTTGTCGGTTGGCTGCGTAGTGTTGATTCCCTTCACTCCGACTCGGTACGTGTAAATAGCATTCGCAGGTGCGGTTGAAGGGGACGTCCCGTCCTTTGGCGTAATGTTGTACCAATATGTTGCTTCCGCAATAGTACATCGCTTCCTGGCAGCAATTCTCTTGATGCTGCGATGGCTTCTTTCAGCAATGCCATTTCCTGATGGCACATGCGCACATCACAACCGTAGACGGACGCCCCACTCATCTAACAACTGCCGGACTTGCTGGCTACAAAACGCTGCATCATTGTCAGTCAGGAGCTCTTCCGGCGCACCTCGCTCAAAAAAATGGATGATAGGTGGCGAACAACATTTGCTGAATCCTGTCTGGTCATCTGCCGCCACACCGCAAATCTCGTAGGCCCGCAATCAATGAGAGTTAGAAAGGGCTTGCCACTGTAATGGGTAATATCCATGGCCAGCCGCTGCCACACACTCTCAACTTCCAAGCGACCCTTCTGCCATCGCTCTGGTGCAGGATCAACAGACTGGCAAGCCTCATAATTTCTGACGATCTGTCTGACATCCATCTTGGTCACTGCTGGGTATGCACGCCTCACAAAATAAAGGGTCCTCTTGATACCCGGATGTCCGCTCTGTGCATGAATTTTTTGTATTTGACATGGGTCGATTGCAACTGCACAAGATCGAGCAGTAATCTCCATTCCCATCTTCGCGGCTTCATACCATTTGTGAGGTACACGGATCAGTTGGTCAGCACGATTACAATGTGATGGCACCAGAGTGACGCTCAGTGATAGCCCATACTCAGATACCAGGTTTTTTAGCGTGTCTAGCCTTCTCCGTATTAACATTTCGCTTGCTGCCTTGGTACGGATTCGTGTCCGTCCTGAAAGTGTGTCAGACACCCAGTGGTAGACACAGAGAGAATCTGTGTACAAGGTCAACTTCTTAGACTGCCACTTCAGGGCCAGATTTACCCCCTTTACAACAGCGTCCAGCTCTGCCAGGTTGATATGCTGAGAATCTGTTACGGGCCGCAGCCAACACGCATCCTCGAACACGTTTCCTCCTTGCTCCAACGATACTCCCAACGCCAAAGAACTGGCATCAACCCACACACCTACGTTGTCTCCGTTAACACACCACCGCCCACAGGCAGGGTCCTTCTTGTTCACTCTCTCCAGTGTCTCTTTAATCATCAGAGTTAGTAGGACATCATCGGATATGTCATCCCAACCCGTGGTTGTTAAATTTGCTCTGCGTTTAATCACACCAACAGCTGCGCGGAGCCAGCCACAGACCGGTAAGTGACCAACAAGTTTTCCACACCAAGAAAAAACGGTCCGCCTTGTAACGAGGTTGGGGATGCTTGGAATTTCACTGCCACGCCTCCATTGTAGGGTGCCATCCTCTTCATAAACATCCAATCCCAATACACGTGCTCCTTCCCTTAAACGTTCGGGATTCTTGCATTCCAGACCAAACTGAGCCAACTTTTCTTTGACACACGACGCAGACTGTACATCTTCATTGACGTATACGTCATCAATGTAAGCTGACGTTGAGTCCCTCATGGGCTTTTCTTGGGACAATACTGTGTTGACAATAGTCTTCGTGATCTGTGGTGCCACATTTAGGCCGAAGCCAAGGCGTGTAAGGCAGTACCTCTGCCCCTGGAACCAAACTGTCTGGAACGGCCACAACGTCTCATCAACTCGCACCTGTAAATAGGCTTTTCGTAAATCCAATATTGAGACATTAGTGCCTTTCTGACGCCATTCCCTCAACTTACTGGCGCATACGTCAGCATCGGCAGTGTAGGCTTCAATATGCTTGTTAAGCTCCCTATAGTCCAGCACGGGCCGTACTTTCGACTTGTTATGCTGGACTACTGCCATCAAGGGTATTAGACCCTTCGGAGGCCCAAGCTTGTCCTCAGGGTAGGGGATTAACCAGCCATCTTGGATCCACGCCTTTAGTTCCCTTTCGTATTCTGCTCGGGCCTCACTGGGTATAGGGTACTCTGCAACCCCATTCTTGAGTTTAGTCGGTGCCATTCTCTCGGTCCACTTCCAAGATGCAATCCAGGCCCTCTTGCGCGAGTCGTAGTCCACTGTAAAATCCGGCCGATCGATATGGAGCGCTGCACACACTGGGGCCTCTAAGAATCGCACCTTTCCATCTCGATGAATTGCGACTCCCCCCAGCGCCTTGATGGCATCGTATCCGAGCAACAGGTCAAACCCCAGGAGATTTCCTTGGGTCACGAGCACATTGATCTTAGTGGCTGCACCGGTGTCCGTGTAGATCTTGACAGTTCCAGCTCCACAACATGTCTGGGTCTCGCCTCCTATCGTGGTGACTTTGATCTTCCTCTTAGTCCAACTTGGACACAGCCTGGTGCTCACTATAGTATGCGAACAGCCTGAGTCGAGAAGTGCTGAGCAGGGTATCCTGTTTACGTAGACGGTTATTACTGGTTGCGCCTTGTTCAAATTTTGCTCGGGGAGCAGGGCGGCGCTGACGTCCTCTCCCCTGATACGTTTCCCGCACAGTTTTGGGCTAGATGCCCCAAACCGCCACACTTAAAACAGCGCACACGCCCCCTGTTGGTGCAATTCCTTGCAAAATGTCCGCGTCGGCCGCAGCGAAAACATTTCCCATTGCTTGCAGGGTTCTGATTCGGAATCTCCCGAGCGCCAATCTGGCCTGTCTGTGTCGCCATCACAACTGGTTCCCCCAGGTCCTCCTCATCTTTGATGATGGCTCGAGCACGTTCCATCAAGTGTTCCATGGTCGTTGTTGAAACGCTGGTTGAGGCTCTCAGTAGCTGCTTCACCCGAGTGGGAAGGCCCGCCACAAACGCGTACGCGAGCGTCCGCTCCGACACCCCTCCACCGAACAGAACTGCGAGTTTCTTTAACTCAGCGAAGAAAACGTCCACGCTTTCCTCCGGTAGAAGTTTTCGGGAAGCAAATTTTTCATAGGCCGTACAAGGATCCATGGCAAATGCCTTGTACAGCGCAGCTTTAATTGCGGTGACATCTCCCTTTTCGGCAGCACTGAGTTGCTGATATACACTCAAGGCACCCCCAGCCAATCTCAGGGGAATTACAGTGTGTACCCTTTTCACCTCACAAAGGTCGCACGTCAGCTCGACCCTTTCAACCCAGTCGACGATGGACGTGGACCCGTCAAACTCGGGTATGAGCTTTAAGTCAAATTTCGACTCGGTCATAGTCCTAGAGGCCAAATAGCCGAGATAGCTTGTAAGAAAAAAAAATGTAAGGAAAAATTAAAGATGGCGCCCGACTCTCTCTTTAACACGGTAAGATATCCTCAACACGGCACAAGAAGCAACAGCCACACGATTCCCCAGCCAACTCAATCGTCACTCCCCCACGTCTTTCCCCTCACCCGCTTTTATCGTCGTTCTAGGCCGGCTAAATTTGCATATTCCGAGAATTCGTGTGACTTTGCGAGACATCATACTTTACAAAAGACGGCGGTCGCCATCTTGGTCCCTCTTTTCTATTTTTGGTCGGTAACGCTGAGCTGGTCTCGAGGTAAGTCTTTTTCTCCTCATCCGTCTCTCCCACGTACCCACACAACACGCAAACACGCGGGCGCTTATCTCCTGGATGCACGTTACATATTCACCAAGCTCTCGCCGGCGCTTGTGGAAAAGGCATGCTTCAAGTTCAACACCCGTATCGAAACGAGGATTAAGTATGAAAGCAGCTACATTGAATAAATATACGTTATACTATATAATCAAGTTACCTTAATTGACTTTTTAAATAAAATTTTAAAAATAAATCTGTAGTATTAATTTCCGTAGGACATACTTTTATCGTTCTACCCTGTATTTCATGTTTGTCTGTAGAACTACGTCATATAGTTGATGGATATATTTGTTGATTGTTTAGAAATCCAAATTAAGTGTGTTTACTTTCTATAATCATGATGTCGTGTCTATTTTTAACGGAAGTTATTTACATTTCTTATGTTTATGACGGCATATTTTTGTAAAGTTTTCCGGAAACCAACACGTTGTAACCCCAGTCGAAGAGCAAACAATAAATAGAGAACGTCAACTTGCTTTTTTTTTGTTATCTAACATTTATTTATTCATTTTCTCGTTTGTGCTATGATGTTTCTCACGTGATCGTCTTCTCGAACGTGGTCTCGAACGTTATCCACGCCTCATATAGTGATCTTTTTTACGTCTTTATTTTTCCTTACCGATGACGTCATTTTGCATACATTTACCTACGCATGTCAGCTATATTTGGAAAAAATGAAGGTTGAAATTTAAGAGAAGAAATTATTACTGACTTACACAGTAGAAAAGAAAATGAAAGTTTACCAGATTTGAAATGCCTGGGCTGTTTCGTATGACAGGAACTCGTGATTCAGAAAAAAAACGAGCTTTCGTTGGTAGTTAATCTTTCTATAAGTGTCATTTATGTGAATGGACACAAGTTTAAGAAGGGTGAATTCGAGGAAAAAGCTGAATTTTTAACAATTTGTAAAGAGTTTAGCTTTTTTGTTGCTTTGTTTACGAGAAAGCCATTTGAGTTTGAGATTTGTTGACATTCAATGCGAAAATACGTTATTTATCAACAAAGTATCCACTTTTTCTTATATGATTCGAAAGAATACGATATTTTCAGATTGAAAGTCTCAAAAAAAATATGTTCTGCATTTTCATGTGATTTTCTATCTTCATTTCTGTTTACAAATAGTTCAAATAAATCTATTATTGTATTACTTGTTTTGATCGAACTATTTTTCTCATTTTGAGTGTTATTTCTGAAAAGTTTCGGTCGGTGTAGCCCCCGACCTTCGTCAGCCATACTGGTCGCCATCTTAGAAAAGAAAGGAGAAGCGTTACTGGGTCCGTAGATGATTTCGTATTCTTGGACTTCTTTTTGTTTTTGTTCGACGTGGTTTCGTATGCGTGAAAAAAAATTGTTGATGAATGGAGGTAATTTTGATAAAGTATGACGGAATTATCTCCCTTGTACAGTTTAAATCTCAAGGTAGGGTTATACAATTTTTGTTTTACTGATACCTATGCTCGGTATGCTTAGTACTTTTTCCTTTTTTTGTGCCGCTTCTTTAAGTTGTCTAACACTCGGTCTTGCATACCTGTCAATACTTCAATAAAGGTGTGTTCCTTTTTTTCATATGTGATCAGCTAGTCCCGACTTTTCGCACTCTCACTGTGTCACAACTTTCCTGTGTTCTTCTAGGCTCATCTTTAGCAGGCGATTAGTCTCATTTGCATGAAATCTCATATATATATATAGATATTTTTGTTATGAGATTTTCGGTGGGGGATTGTGAATCTGTGATTATTTACTTTTTAAAAATAACTTTATTGGTTAATTTCAATCTTATACACTAGGATACAGCAGATTATGTTCGTACAATATTCGAACAAGTCTGACTAACAAAGGGGATAAGAAATACACAACCTAACCATTCCCTCCTTATTTAACATTTTCCTTTACAGAAAATGTACTACGATTTATTGTTTATGTTTTAATGATTTATTAAACTCGATTGAAGCAATACTCAAAGATGAGAAGGAAAGTATTTCTTCGAAACTCCGCGGATTAAGGACTATCCATTTATCTAGTGTTTCCTTTTCAGATTAAATATGTTTTTCACTCATTTCAAAGTGTTTTTTAACATATTTTATTAACTGTTTGCTCATATATTAGGTTAATGCATAAAAAATGTCGTTTTTTACATGATGAAAACGACATTAGCTTTTCACCAACCTAATATACACAAACACACACACACACACACACACACATATATATATATATATAGTAAGTTATAAAATATATATGGCGATTAAGCTACACTGAATATTCCGCGTTCATCCACTCTAGGATTATGTGCCTAGAGTGGATGAAACGCGGAATATTCAGTGTAGCTTAATCGCCATATATATTTTATAACTTACTAACTAGCTCTACCTACGTATTGAGCACTTTTGAAGTAAATACTTAAAGTTTACGCATAAATCTATACTTTCGTATATGAATTTATGTGAGTAAATTAAGTAGTTATATATATATATATATATATATATATATATATATATATATATATATATATATATATACTAGCATTTCAGCCCGGCGTTGCCCGGGTGTTTGGATGTGTATGTTGAGCAAAAAAAAAAGTGGTAGTAGGAAGGCAGGCTCGAACCAGTACCGCAAAGGAGGAAAAGAACGGGGTAAAACCTAACGTTCATGCTGTTACAACTATCGCCGAACCAGAAGCGACATTTTTTTAAATTAAGGCTAGAAAATCTGAAGGAGAGGATAAATTTCAAAAATATCGGCGAAAAAAGTGACCCCCCCCTAGAAAAATGCCTACTTGAAGGGGAAGGTATTAATATTTTTAGCCAATTTTTCGATATTTGTCGTATGAAAGATCGAACTTTAAAACGATACTGATCTTGGTAAAATCCGTCGCCTCTATTGAAAGTTTAATGCAGACATGCAAACAGACATACATACATACATTGATATATTGGTAACTAAAAATGTTCGACCAAAACCGATGAAAAATCTTGCCCTATCTCTGAATACCCTTTATGTAAAATTTCAAATATTTAGACCAGAAATTGTCTGAGTAATTTGGAAGAGACCGCAGATGTCATTTTTTTAAACTTTGACCCCTATTATTACCCCTTAACATTTATTCTTTTGGGCTCGAATCAAGTTATTAAGTCAGATCCATGTCCAAGGAACCTATATCTAAAATTTCAAGTGTTTAGACCCAAAATTGTCGGAGGAATTTGGTAGAGTTCTCAAAGGTTAAATCGTGTAACTTCGATTTTCCCAAGTCCTAGTACCCTGTATATCAAATTTCGAGTCTGTAGACTAAAAATTACCAGAGTTATTGCGTAGGGAAATGTCCACAGACACACACGGACACAAAAACACGTTCACTTTTATATATATATATAAATATAATAGGCGGAAGTCTCTCGAGAGCTCTTTCAGCTATCATCTCATCAGGAGAAAATCGATAGCGTAAAAATAATATTATGTCGAAAGTAAAGAGTTCTGTTGAATGTGCCAAAAATTACGGGGCCACTAAAATAAAGTTTATTAACGTTTCAAAAACGATTAAAATAATGGCACAACGAGAGGGGGGAAACAAGAGAAAAGATTCACAGTCTCCCAAAGAGAAACAATGCTGAAAGAGCTCTCGAGAGACTTCCGCCTATTATATTTAAAACTTTATTTGAATTCTGTACCATTATTTAACTGTATCTACCGTGTAGAAAAAATAAATGACAAAAAGTTATATTCCCAAATTCAAGATGTTGACCATCTTATAATTTATTCCTTTAATTCAGTTGGCATATACAATTCTTGAAAGTATATGTGTATATATATATATAGTATTATTAAAAAAAGCACTGTGTATGTTCGTTCTCTATAAACTCTAAAACAGCTTGGTCGATATTTTTGAAACGTCACAAAAATGTACATATGCCTCTAGGAGTGTTCTTAGATTGTTTTTTTTTTATCGGAATATTTCCGATAACTATCGAAAATCGATAATAGGAAAAATCCAATCAGAGAATAAGCAATCCGATTTTGACCAGATTTTACATCACACGTGCATTTGAGAAGTTTAATTACCGCACAAGCAAAAGGATCTGGCATCAAAAACATCCACAGTATATTCACTATTGAATCAAACGCACGTTCGGAAAGCATTTCTCTGTTTTGAGCACAACTGAACCATGATAGTTGACACTTGATCTAAGTGATTATATAAAAATATTTTTATAAAATCAACAATAGGTTCTCTGTAGTGCAATGTAGACTACAATGTATTTTGGACTAAGTTAATGCGGGAAGGCATATGAAGCTTCCCTCCTCGGTGCAACGCGATAGGCCTTCGACTAGTCAAGTACTCAATCGAAGTGATTAAAATGTCAATTTCACAGATTTCGATCACATTTATTTTACGTTTCTTTCTTTGACGAGAAGAGATTATCCTTTAAAACTCAATGGATTAAGGAAATACAATCTCATATTCATTGTTTGTTTAAAACATTTGATAAACTAATCCATTTTATAAATTCAATTTTTAATCATTTTAATTTGTCCAATATATAAATATACATATACATAGACACTCAATATATATATATATATATATATATATATATATATATATATATATATATACATGTAAGGCATAATGTACATATGTACATGTACGGTGTCATCACGTTGACACACAGGTTTCCACTTGATCACCGAAGGTAAGCAACGTTGAACCTGGTCAGTATTAAAAATGGATGAGCATTTATGGCTTCCAGGTGCTGCATATGCTCTTCGCTTTATCTCGGAATCATTTTCAATTATTGTGGACTTTTCCTTGCCAATGGACTTAAACAGTGTCGATTCAGGAGAAGTGTGGTTGGTTATTGAGCAACCTTTGCCCGCAATTGCACGCGCTGGGAGTATCCTCTGTCTTTCAAGATTGAGAGGAGGCGTCGAATATAGGTACTAGCCAGACCCCGCTACGTATTGCTGTGGCTTACTTTAGTTGAATGCAAAAAAAATAAAAAATAAAAAAATAGTAATAAGGAAAAATATGTTTCTAACATAAATAATTTTCTGATACTTTTGAATACACTTATTTTTGGTTATTCCATTTTCTGTGCAGATAGATAGATTGTCTAGTTTGCCGACTCCAAAAGACGAAGCATATAACAGCCTGTCCGAGAAGTAATCAGCGTGTAGATGTAAGTCACACAATCACACAAAGATTGGCCCTGGGCTTTGTTGATGATGATTGCACATGCCAATCGAATTGGGAATTGCAATCTTTTAAATTGCAGTTGTATATCTGGAATGATAATAATGCTCGAAATAATAGCCTATCTTTGAAAGGCTTTGGCAAGATTGCTACTTCTATGATATTGTTCGTTAATTTTTTTTACTGCAGACCTCGTGCTATTGCAATGCTAGGCTAATATTTCGAGACATGATAATAGGTACGCCAATTTTCAATGGCAGTACGTCCGGGTGCACCCAGACAAATCTAGTACATTCAAAAATTAATTTGGATAATTAACCGCTTCTTCTGTTTCTACAGCAGTGTCGACAGATTTGTATGTGACTACCTCATGTAAAACTGAATAATTTCATTAAGTCTGTGGATATCTTTGTTATTGACTTCACAAGTGGCTCGTTCGCTTGTAATTCTTCTAATTAATTTGAATATATAGAAATACATTTTAAACCAATTCTTTTGATGTCACTAAATTTAATGAACATGCAATTTGCTCAGAAGTTAAATCAGTCGACATTTTTCTTTTATCTCAATTTCCAACACAATTTATATTCGTACATACGTTATCACGTTTCACACATCAATGTTTGTACATATGTTATAAAAAATAGATTGGAGGTGAAAGGACCTGAACGTTCAACGTTTCGCCCGATTTATATGGGCCTTTTCAAGAGAGATGGTCATTGACGACACATATTATAACGTTTCATTCACACACATTCATGTTAGCACGTATGTTATCACCATTCACACCAGTTTGTATTTATATTAATTAGCAGATTTTTTGTAAAAAAAAATATATTTTATAAATTCACTGTTCGTTTCTTGTCGTTTTCTTATTGGATGATTATTTTCATTACGCATAATTCTATTTGTGCATATTTACTACATTTTGCATAAATTAAATCTCTATCTCTATCCCGGAACGGTCTCTATTAAACTACCTTATTAATTTTCAATCTACATACTTGAAATTTGATATATAAGGTAGTCGGACCTAACGAAACAAAATTTACATAACACTCTTAGGCAATGCCCCACAAACGAAACGCCCAATGTACCTATTCTGTGTTCTCCTTTTGCACAATCTTGTAGCTATATTGGCTTGGACAAAATGATTGTTTGTATTTTTAAGCGAATATTAATACAAATCATTTTTCCCGCTCAACTTAAAAATTCTGTAGAATATTTATGAGTTTTCTGGTTATACAAAGTACAGCTTTCATTTGGTCACTGTTGATTATTTTGGCCTGCCAGACTAAAAAGCATCCTTAACTCAACTGGGCTGGTGCATTTCCAACAAGTCCTACACTCTTAGATAAGGCCCTAAGTGGTCCCACTTTTTCAATCTAAGTGGTCCACTTTTTCAATCTAAGTGGTCCACTTTTTCAATCTAAGTGGTACCACTTTTTCAATCTAAGTGGTCCACTTTTTCAACTGTCCCAAAGCCCAATGTTACAACTCTCTGCCTGTTTTAGAAATATTTTAATCTAATGTGCTCTGATGAACTCGTTGCACTTGAGTTCCCTCGACGTACATATCCCCGACAAACCCAATTAACCACAAAATACCAATCCTTCACTATTAAGGTACCTAAATACCAGAAAGCTTTCTACTCTAATAGTTTTCCCCTCGAACAGCTGGACTTTGGAATTCTCTTTCTGCTACCTGCTTCCCTGACTGGACTGATATACAAAAGTTTAAAGGATGGAATACTGCTGCTATATCTGGGCAGGAGCTGCTAAAAACAGCCTATCCTGCCTTGACACAGTACAAAATAGACTTCGTGGCTTAGTGGGGGATGCCCTTTTCTCTACCCTGCAATCTCTCTCCCACAGAAGAGACGTTGCGAGCATATCCTTGTTTTATCGTAATTTCCATGGCAGGTGCTCGTCTGAACTCCAATCTCTGGTCCCCCCTCGCCAATCTTTCACGAAAAACACCCGTCTAGCTGAATCCACTGTGAAAAATTTCCCCCACTCTTTGTCTGTGCCTAAATCAAAACGTGGATTCCATGAACAAAGCTTCTTTCTTAGAACTGCACGCCTGTGGAACTCTGTTCCGTCTGCCTGCTTCCCACCTGACTACAACCTGGGTAGCTTCAAGTCCAACGTTAACAAATTCCTAATGAACCTCCCCCTTAAGTAAACACTTCATCAAATCTCCACACTAACGTAATGTACTTGCAATAACTCTTATCCCTGAGTGGCTTCTGGGCCTTGATAAATGGTGACCACTGTGTAAAAAGAAAAAAAATGTACTGTAAACCAACATCTTGTTTATCTTTACTACGTATGTCTCAAATAGTAGCCTCTTACGCCGAAGTGGCGACATGCCTTCTTAAGGATGGACGTGAGTAAAAAAAAAAATGAATAAAGGAAAATATTTGATTTCGAAATTGAGCAAACCCTTTTTGAGTAAACTTGTTATATAACAGCAGTTTTTCCATATACATTGCACATCCTTATGCAGTTTTGGTCCTGGATATGACCTTAAACTATATCTAATGGTAAGGCCCCAGCTTGCAGGCCTTAGGGAGTATGGAGCCACCCTTTAATTGCCATTGCTCCCAGGTCCACTCTGACCCGGAGTGGTAGTACCTGTTAGGGTCCCAACTATGGGTTAAATAGAATATTACTTAAAAAAACAAATATACTATATTAAAAAATCGTTCTTCAAAATCACCAGATTCGGCATCAAATAACCTGAAAAGGGTTGATATGCCGTAAAACAAAACAACCAACCAACCAACCAACTTATGCAGTGTTCTGTGGCTTTTAATCTTCTCTGTGGTAAAAGAAAAATCAGATGTCGACCGTGCTTTACTTGATCTTCGATTTCAAGGCTTGAAATTTAGGCAAGAATATAAGAACGCTCGGAGCTTTATTACACTCTGCCGCCAACATGTTCGCTACACGCAATAAAGGATTAGAAGAATAGGGATATAAAACAATCTTTTGATGGGTCGGAATAAAGATATTGAAAAGCCGAACAAAATTTTTGTCCAACGCAATATTATATTTTGAAAATCCTAAAAATGTTGTTATTTCTATCTTTCTTCTTCTTAAGGATTTAGATCCATTGGGACTTACGCAATAATGTCAGCAATAAAGATCTTCTTTTGAACATGAACCGAAAAACCTTTCTACGTACCCCAAACAACACATGCCATCATAACGACCACCAACGCACTCACCGCCCTTATTGTTCTCTTCGCTTTTTTTTTAAAAAATAAACTTTTATATATATATATATATATATATATATATATATATATATATATATATATATATATATATATATATATATATATATTGTCCTCTTTTCCATTTGTACCCATTACCCCATCCCCGGTCAGTGCGTCCATTTTTCGTGATTAATAAGTAATGGATAACCTTCTTATCCACGTTTCCCATTATCCCCTTCAACACCGCCGCAATCAGCAGCAGCAGCACTGGACACTGTCCTTTATCCCACTCCCTGTCGCTGCTTCTATTTATATTACACGGACCTATCTTGTAGAATGGACATTGATAAATACATTGGTGTTAACAGCAATTACATGTGTGTCTATGTGTATTAATGTGCAAGTCTTTAAACTTGTAAATGTGAAAGAGTTTTTCGGATGACGCGTAGATAAGTGTGTACTTTTGTTTTATTTTTATTTTTTATTTTGGTATTTCAACTTCGGAAGACATTTTGCACCTGAAGCCACTGTTTTGAACTATATGCTTAACGTAGAGACAAAGATGGATATTGTGTCTATCTAAAAGCCGAATTATTCATTATAGAACACAACTAAAACGAAAGCGTAAACAAAGATTAAGAGAAATCCAAATATAAAAGTACCTGCTAATAAAAATCTTAACACTTATAGCAGGCCCGACGAAACATGAAATAAATTCATTCTTAAGAAGATTCATAGAAGCTATAAAATCACTAATAAGAGAGATCTAGAGGAAATAATTTTTTTTTATATAAAATTTCTAATGCTAAATTACTGTAAACACAATAACATTGAAAGTGTTAGTTCTTGTCCAGAATTTCATTTTTAAACAGGAAAATCAAATTTATAAGTGTACAAGAAGCAACTTGCATAAGAAAACAACATTATGATTAAGGCACAATCACGTAGACACACCGGTTCTATCCAAATAATCGAAGTTAAGCAACGTTGAACCTGGCCAGTACTAGATGGGTGACCATTTGGGAAGGATAGACACTGTATGTACCTTCTGAGAAGATATGGCGTGGGGCTAGCACTCCTACTCCGAAAACAGAACTCCTCGCTACAAAAGCAGAAAGTTGTGGGTAGCCTATGCTCACCCAGGGGCCCAAAGCTATAGATGGACAGAAGAGGTAACTATCTCGCCCTCCATTTAAAAAGAAAAATCTCAAGAAACAAAGAGTAGTAATTAACTAAAATTCCTATTTATAAGATACATGCTGAAATGCCTACGAATTCCCATTAATTGATTAAAAATAATTTTCTTCCTAAAAAAATTGTGATTAATTTATATGATTTTTGTAATATGATATTTACGTTTCGTCACGGCCACGTATTTATAGAGATTTTTAGTTCTATTTTTTAATATGGAGGAATTCTGAGCACGAACTCAAGAATTCTTTTATTACGTTTTCGAGGAGAAGTAAAACTAATATATAGTTAATAAAATTCGCAAACACGATAAATTGGTTATGATAAAGATTTGGTACTTACATTCAGTTCCGGTAGGTGCGTCGCAGATTAGAAGATGCAGAAAGTGTACTCATTATATTTCACATAAGAAAATAAACTCTTTCAATCAAAAGTGACATTTTCTGAATTGACATCATCTTCCTGTCCGTGAAGCAGCAACCGGGTCTAAATTACAGTACCAGATCTTTACCATTACCGATAATCTCTGACTTCGCTCGTAGACGCATTTCTATTTATATAAAGGTAGGTATTGTCTTCATGTTTGTATATTTATAGGTTCAAGATTAACTCCTAAACTAATTGACCAATACTTAATACTGTTAGGATATAAGCGTACACGTGGGAAATGTTAGCTATATTAAATTTAATTTCATTTCCTTTCATGCAAAAACGGAAAAATGTGTGAAAGCCTTTAATCCAAAATTTATATATTTCCAAATTTTGTGAAATTTTATCAATAAATATTACGTATCAATTAATAAATATTTTTGTTTTTATATTAACAGAATTTTAAGGAACATTATATGTCTACAATCCTCTATTTAAGAATAAAAATATTTACGCGCTGCATTGAATTTAATTCATAGACATCGTACGTCACTTAACAATATTTCCTTAATTATAAGTTGGTTTTAAGACTCCTTAAGCTTCAGCCTTGAATGTTAGAGATGTTTGGAATCAAAATAATGTAAATAAAGAATCTAGATAGAAAGTTTAGTATCACTATGCCCTTTAAAATCATTTTAAGAGAAATAAATGATACATCACTGTTTTGTTCATGAATTAGTGTTACTCGCCACGAGAAGATTATTATTTAATGGTTTTAATGACGATTTCATTAAAAATAATCATTCAAGTAATTTAATGACGAAAAGATATAGTTAGCAAAATTAATTTACATTTCACAAAATCTCTCTCTAAAAAAAAGCAATAATTTGGTAAATCCAGCATATATTTACCTTTTAGATTTATTAATTCAACAATACAAAGAATCCCAAAGTTGTCATTTTACTAAGTGAAATAACACTTTCTTTCGGGAATTACACGTTTGTTTTATTTTCATGTTCTTTTCTTCTTCAAAAAATCCTTATTAGCTTTACTTCATCGACACAATTCGAAGATAATCGTTGATTTTTATCTTAAACATTTCTTCTGCGCCAGACTGGTTAAGATCATCAAATAATTCTTTCTTTGTTTCATCATTATATATATATATATATATATATATATATATATATATATATATATATATATATATATATATATATATATATATATATACACACACAAGGTGACCTAAAAAAACGGTCCCCAACTCTAATTAGGCCCCGTTTCTTAGTGTTTTGTCCGAATGAAATGAAACTTTGGTTATAACTAGTTTATTATATTCAAAATATCACATCAAAACACTAGGGTATTTGGCCTTTTTTCTCCGTTCTACAGCATATGTTCTGGATGGCCTCCATTTAACTTTTGTTTTTTTTTTGGTCACCCTGTATATATATATATATATATATATATATATATATATATATATATATATATATATATATATATGTCATTATTAATATTATTGTTATTAAACTTATTATAAGCGGGAGGGAAGCGCCCGGCTTTGCCCGGGCGTAAAATACGCTTAAATATTATATTTAGATTTTTTCAGATTTCGTATATATTATTATAGAGTCGTGATTTCAAAAGTATTTGAGTGCCATTAGCTAGAATCGAACCCGAAATTGTAGCATTCAAAGCTTGTGACGTTACCACTGTACCAATGTGACACACATATGAACTGATTAAAAATTAAAAAATTAAAAAACTAAGATCAATGTACAAAATTTTAACGATTTTTTTTCGATTTTGCCCTATTTTCGACCCTTTAAAAACTATTTTAACCGGCTAAAGACCAATAAAAGAACGGTCCATAAAAAATCTAATCATTTAAGGCCCCTAGCGCCGCTCTGTAACTTTTAGTTTCGGAGGAGATAGAGTTTGAAAATATGGAGACAGACAGACCAATAGACAGACCGACCGACAGACATATAACCGTTTATATATTAGATTACTATACATATTATTATTGGTAATAATAATATTATGTATAATTGTTAATAATAATAATAATAATAATAATAATAATAATAACTTGCTGATGATAATTAAATAATAAGTAATATCATCTGTACCCACCAGACACTGGCTGGCGATAAATAACTCATGAGTATTGTGATCTATACCAATGATACACTGGCTGGCTATAATTAACTTATGAGTGTTGTGATCTGAAACCACCAGACACTGGCTAGCGATATATAACTCATGAGTATTGTGATCTGTACCCACCAGACACTGCCTGGCGATAAATAACATATCAGTATTGTCATATGCACTCATCAGACACTGACTGACACTAAATAAATTATGAGTATTATCATTTCTACCAACCAGACACTGGCAGCCGATAAATAATTTATGAATATTGTGAACTTAATTTAGTAGTATTCTGATCTGTACCCTTCAGGCACTGATGTCAACTGTCGAAGGAACAGGCGTAATAAGATATAGATATTGTTATTTTAAAATATATTTACGAATAAGATGATAACGGTCGAAGCGACAAGCGTAATAATATATAGATAATAATTAAAACGAAGAAAAGTCCTGCCAGATCATATGTTTCGCCGTCCCAGCAGGCCAATGGGTAAGTATAATGGAGATGGAGAAGTGAAGCAAATCTAGACAGCTGAAAGGGACGTGAAAGATGAAGAAAGTCAAGACAATACTAATAATCGTAGAAGTATCAGAAACAATTTCGAAAAACTTCGAAGAAAGAGTGGGTTGGGTTGTTATCAGAGAAATGGTCGGAAGATACAACGGATGGCAATAATAAAAACGGATAAAATATTAAGGAAAACCATTGAATATAGTTACAAATATACACGAGCAACAAAAGAGGGAAAAATATATGATAGAATCAAGAAAACTGAAGCTGTATAATTGTAAGTTAATCTCTCTGTCTCTTAATAATGTTAATGTCGGCACCAACTAGTACCACAACATTGGAAGATGAGAAGGAAAGTAGGATCTTGACGAGGCTTATTGCTACCCAAATTCCAGCGGAGGCGAGTGGTCGTTGCTAGCGAAAAATCAATGTCAAACAGCTGTTGCGATAATGCAAATTTATTTGCTAAGATTATCGAAAAATGTATAGATTACTGCGAATATGTTCCTGAGTAGCAAATATAATAATAATAATAATAATAATAATAATAATAATAATAATCATTATTATTATTATTATTATTATTATTATTATTATTATCATTATTATTATTATTATTATTATTATTATTATTATTATTATTAGCTGTACCCTGCCACGCGTTGCTGTGGCTCAATTTGGTGTAATGGAAAATTCTAATAAAAAGAGAAAATGCATGTTTCTTATATTCTTAGTACAGCAATCCACTCCAAAAAGTAAAAAAAAAAAAAAGAGTCGAAAATGAAAAGAAATGGTACTCTTGCAGAATTGGATCTGGATCCTCGGGAGTTACCGCCAATCATGGCTTGGGCTCGACCAACATTGCTACATAGTTGAAACGCTAAATAGATTTTTTATTGTATTCAAAAATGTGAGTTTTTAATTAATATTTGGGGGGGGGGTTACTATACACAGATTCGAAAAAGTTGTCCAAAAACAAATAAATGAAAGAAAAGGTAAGGTAAACTATGTTTCTACCTAGCTGGATCATTTTTTAGTGTTTTTATTTAATGTAAAATGTTTAATCGACTCGAAAAACTCAGTGTTTATCTATGTATTTGAAAACGATGAATGGTCGCGGACTCTGTTGAATACGTTAAGTTTGGGAAAATCAGTTAAAAACTAAAAAAACTATACAAAACAGTGTCAGACACCCACTGATTATATGTTATCGTGACATAGGCTGACATATTCGGTTGGTTTCTGACAGTATTTTGTATAGTTTTTTAGTTTAAAATACTTTACCAAACTTAATATCATAAACAGTGTCTGCCATTATTTGTATTTTTCAAATACACTGATAAACACTGTTTTTTGAGCCAACAAAACGTTACAGTAAATAAAATAGGGTTGTATTACTAAACACAGAAACGAAAAAGTTGTCAAAAAATAAATATAACAAATAAATGTTATCAAAGGCAAAATAAGTTACTTTTCTACCTAACTGGATAAGATTTTAGTGTTTTTATTTAGTGTAAAATGTTTAATAGGTCTGGAAACATGTAGTGTTTATCGGTATATTTGAAAAAATACAAATGATGGCAGACTGTTTTGAACACGTTAAGTTTGGGAAAATGAGTTAAAACTAAAAAAACTCTTGAAAATACTGTCAGGAACTCACTCAATATATGTTACCGTGACATAGGCAGACATGTATTCGGTGGGTTTTAACAGTATTTTATATAGTTTTTTTTAGTTTTAACTCATTTTCCCAAACTTAACGTGTTTAACACAGTCTGCCGCCATTTGTAATTTTCAAATATAGCAGTAAACGCTTTGTTTTTCGAGCCGAATAAACATTGTACATTAAAAAAAAAATAAAATTATCCATTTTGGTAATAAAGTAACATATCTTGCCTTTGATAATATTTGTTATGCATTTATTTTTTGACAACTTTTTTGAATCTATATGTACAGTAGTACAAACCCAATAAAAGCACAAAAAATTATCGAATTAGGTAGAAAAGTAATTTATCTTTCCTTTGAAAATATTTACTTGTTATATATTTGTTTTTGTTGGTAACTTTTTCAAGTCTTTGTGCAAGTACAAACCCAAAGGGGGTATTTTTCTGTCTAATTTTATATTTGGTACCGCGCTTAAATTTAAATTTCACGATATCTTTTTTGGGAGGGTGTTTTTTTTTACATTAGGTCCACCTCCACAATTTTCGACTATGCTGAATAAGAACATCTCATTTAAAATTTGGAGAAGCAAGTAGTTTTTGAGATATAAAGACCTGCACTATGCACTATAATTCACTGGCGGCCATGAATAAACACTCCCAACCTCCCCATATTAAGAAAACCTTTCGGAATAAACAACACCCATGCCTAATCACGTGTTTTAACCTTTTACCTGTCTTTCGTCTGTTAAAAACGGCTTTTGGAATAAATACCACCATTCTCCCCGTGTTAAGAACGGCTTTCGGAATAAACCCCCCTCAACCTACCCATGTTAAAAATTGTGGAGGGGGGGACCTAATGTGAAAACTTGCCTTTTGTTTTTTAATAAATTGTTAATTGAAAGCACAGAATAGTGACAAAACACAATCCCTTGGTAAGAATGGCTGAAAAAATAACGGTTTTCTTGGTAGAAACATTTCTGTATTTCACTTAACAATTTCTGGTGATAATGCACTTACTGATCCGCGCTATTTTTTAAATCGTAATTCCAAGTTTAATTAAAGTTTTATTATATGCTTTTTTTATTCAATTGTAAGGTACAGTTGTAAGGTACAGAATAGTTAAAAAAAAACACCCCCCTCCCCATGTTAAGAATGCCTTTTTAAATAATGTTAGCACGGATCACTTTCTGCATGAGTACCTAATATTTTTATTTTATTATTAAAAAAAGATATCGTTAAATTATAAAAAAATAAAAAGATATTATGAAACTTGAATTTAACTTGGAAAAAACAAACAAAAAAAAAACAACGTGAACGGCGCGTTCAACATTGTAACCGGGGATTATTTGGCAATAAGGTCACGTTAGTCGATTAATGGGTGCTAATGCACTTACTGATCCGCGCTGTATTTTGGTATTTTTTTTTAGATTAGATCCACCTCCACAATTTTCTTTTAAATGACAACTTTTACGGGTTTTCGACTATGCTGAATACGGAAATCGCATTGAAATTTTGCAGAAATAAGTAGTTATCGTGATATAAATAATTGTTTATGCATTGTATTCTTTGGTGGCCATCTTTGTTACGCGCGTAGATTTGTTTATGGCACGCGCGTAAAAAAGATGGCCGCCAGATATTACAATGCATTATACAACTTTTTATATCTCGATAACTTCTTATTTCTGCAAAATTTCAATGCGATTTTCGTATTCAGCATAGTCGAAAAAAGTCGTCATTTAAAAGAAAATTGTGGAGGTGGACCTCATCTAAAAATTTACCTTTTTTATTCAATTGTAAGGTTAAAGTACAGAATAGGTACAAAACACTCTCCCCTCCCCATGTTAAGAATGGCTTTTTAAATAATAACTTATTATTTCAGCACGGATCAATAAGTGCATGACTATCCAATTTCTTTAATAAAAAAAAGGCATTCATATTTTCTCATGTAAAAACAACTTCTGTTAAAAAAAAAAAGAAACAAGTGTACTTTCAATTTTGCTAAAAAAGGTTTTCTTAAAAAAAAGAAAAACATTAATCGTACTAATGCAGAGAGTGATCCGTGCTGAAATAATAACGTTATTATTTAAAAAGCCATTCTTAACATGGGGAGGGGGGTGTTTTGTATCTATTCTGTACTTTAACGTTACAATTGAATAAAACCATATAATAAAACTTTTATTAAACTTGGAAATACGATTTAAAAAATAGCACGGATTAGCACCAAATATTATTTAAGCACGTTACTAATCCGTAAATTCTTTCGAAAAAAACCTGTACTTTCACCTAACAATAAAAAAAAGTTCATATTTTCTTATATCGAAACAACTGTTTAAAAAAAACAAAAAAAAACAAAACCAAAAAAAAAACAAAAAAACAAAAAAATTAAAAAAACAAACAAAAAAAAACAAAAAAATTAAAAAAACAAACAAAAAAAAACAACTTTGACTTCAACTTTTATGCTTCAACTCAAGGCGCAAGCGAGCAACTTTTTTTTGTCTGATATAATAAAGAAAAAAAATTTAAATTAAAAAATTTGGAAGATAAAAATGAATTTAAATTTTTAAAATAGGGAATGTTTTTTTTTTTATTTATCGAGTAAACAGAAAATAAAATCTAATTCCTCTCGTCAAATCGTGGTATATGAAATGAATCGAAACGGAAGTTCAGTTCTATCAACAAAAAAGGTCCGCAGTATGGCCTTACGAAAAATATTTTTATTTTATTTAATATGTTTATAATTGACGATGTTAATGTATTTTAATAACATAGAAACATCCCTCGACTCTAAAGATGGGTTGACTGAAAATTTCAAATAAATTGGTAATGTAGAAATATGATTTTATCGATTTTGAACGAACAAAGAATTACATTTTTATATATATAGATTATTATTATTATTATTATTATTATTATTATTTCCTGCTCTTTTGGTGTTATGTGACGAGCAGTTTAGGGCTTTATCGGTGAAATATTTTCACACGGACATAGACACATACATACATCAACTGTTTTATTTATATATCTATTCTACAATTCATCTTTTTCTTTTTTGTTTCAAATATCGATGCTCAGTGTAGTGACGTTTATTTGAATATTTTCGGTTTTTATTTCGTATTCACTGAGACTTTCTTTTTTTACGCACCTTCACCCCAAGCAATGCATATCGTCACTTGGACGTAGGGAGTTACTAATTGGGACAACGCCAAGGAAAGATCAACAAGATGCAGGTTTACGTTACATTTGAACGTTTTCATATCAGTACAATACAGGAAGCAGGTAGCAGCAAGGGAATTCCAAAGTCTAGCTGTTTGAGGGAAGAACCTGTTAAAGTAGAAAGCTTACTGGCATTTAGGGACCTCAACAGTTCAACAGTGAAGGGGTGTGATTTTGTTGCTAAGCGGGTTTGCCAGGGATATGTATGTCGAAAGGGGACACAAGTGCAATGAGTTCATCAGGGCGCATTCCATTAAACTGCTTGTAAAACAAGCACAGAGATGCAACATTGCGATGATGGAGCACGGGTTGGAGCGTGGTAATTACATGTGGACTTATTAGATTAAAGACTCTTTTATATGCGTTTCTGTTTTTTTGAAATGAGGATTGATAATCTGTGTTATGTAGATTATTTGGACTCTTGTACTTATCTTGAATATTACTCTCACAGCGTTTCCGCTGATGTAACCTCTGAGTTTCTTCAGGTGTATCTTTCTCCAGGGACTATTTCTGTCGAACTTGTTTTGTCCGCCATGTCCAGATAGAAGTCTAAAGTGATTCTCAATTGTCGTCGTACTATTAACCGTACTGATAATCAAATCTTTAAGAAGAGTCACATATATTATATTGAATTGTTATAGGTGATGGGCTGGTGAAAATATTTTGAATATAAAAAATCTAGTTGAGATAAAATAAAGTGTGTACAAGTAGATGATGCAGCTAATACAAGCAGTTACTCAGTTTTTATAGCTCATCGTGATTAATATTCTATCGCAAAATTGCTTGATAGCTGCTCATTGATAGAACATGAAGTACACATACGAAAAGCACATCACATATAATGATTCACGACCCAAATATTTTAAACCTAGAAATTAATTAAACATCTATCACCGGCCACAAAGACCATATATATAAAATAAGTCAGATATTCCCCTTTTAGATCGACCGAAAAGCTTAATGAACAAAATCCATATATAATCTGTTTATTCCATAAGACAGTACATATATCGATTCATATTCTAAAAGAAAAATATGCTCTATCGATTTTTAAATTTCTTAATTTAATCCGATTGAAAACTCTAATTAGAATTACTAATATCACGGTAGTAGTCGGAGAAATTAACAATCTCGCATCTTGAACTGCCATCTTAATCACCACATACTAATTTTATAAATGTGATCAAGTTTCTACCTTCTATGACAGTCATAGAAAGAACTTGTCTTTCCCTATTAACGAATAAATGTTGGTTGGTTGTTTTTGTTTTACGCCATATCAACCCTTTTCAGGTTATTTAATGCCGAATCCAGTTATTTTAAAGAACATTTTTTTTAATAGAATATATATTTTTTTCAAGTCGGTTTCTATTTAGCCCATAGTTAGGACTCTAACAGGTACTACGACTCCGGATAAGAGTGGACTTGGGAGCAATGTTAATTAAAGGGTTACACTACACTCCCCAAATCCCGCAAGCTGGGGTCTCACCATCGGATATAGTTTAAGGTCATATCCAGGACCACGGATGAAGGAATTCGTTTCTTCCACAAAGTAGCATCATGCGGAATTCTCATTGACAGTGCTGCTTGGGAAGAAATTCACACACGTGGAACATATTGCCGCAACACTACTTCTTTGTTGATTATAACTTGATCGCCTTCACATCCAATCTTAGCAAATATCTGTTATGAAACGTTCCAAAAGTAATTCAACGTAGTACATATCATTGATCTATAGTATCCATGCGATGTTTCAGTTATTTTAAAGTGATTCTTAGACTCGACAAGCGCTGACTTCGAGCATAAAAAATGAATTAAACGTCACCCATTTCATTGATATTTTCATGAGCTAAAGTATTTTTTGTATTCTGTAAATTAAATTCTCCTTCCTTCCCCCAAAAGTATGAGAAAGTGCAATTCACAAAATTAGTACCTCAGTAGTTCAATTAAAGTTTTCAAATAGTTTTCTGTTTTTTTTATTGAAGTGAATAAGAACGCTATATTTAATTTGATGAAACTGATTCTGAAAATGTTTGAAAATTCAATCTCATAAACCGTGGAACAACTCTGAGCAGCCAAGGAAGCAAAATAAATAAATAAATAAATAAAACAAAGACAAAAAAAATGGAAAGGGAGCGATAATTATGATGTACGGTAACATGATGTGACCCTCACTTGTAACAACACCAAACGCCATAACCAAAGATGAAATGAAATAATCACGGACGCATGTAACAATTTAACCCTATGAAATAGTTTGTAACGGTGTAAACTAAAGGAAGGGAGGACATAATAATGACTGAGTAAAAAATCACTTGTAACTACTGGAAATAGTATTAGAATTTACGATATTAAATCAAATCGACTGATAATATCTGAAAAACATGCATTGGTTATTGGCAGGCAGTGTTACCATATTTAATTTATATCTGGCGCCTGTGTTTGGACTGCTATAATGTTTTATTCTGGTGGAGAAATCGTGTTTATATATATATATATATATATATATATATATATATATATATATATATATATATATATATATATATATATATTCGTGTTAAGACGATTAATCGGAATCGGAATCGGGATTAAGAAAAATGGAAACTTTTGGGGATATCGGAATCAGAAAAATGGGTGCATATTTTTCGATCTTGAAAACGATTATTTTATCTTTTTTTTTTCATTTTTACATGAGACAAGGCACAGTGCAACTTTAATGTAGGGTATACTATTTGGAACATAATTGCAGGGATACTATGTAAGGATTTGAGCAGCAAGGTGTCTATTTACATTACACTTGAACTTCTGCATGTCAGTAAAGTCGGGGAAGCAGGAACCCGGAAGGGAATTCCAAAATCTAGCAATTTTGGGGAAAAAACTATTAGAGTAGAAGGCTTTCTAACATCTAGGGATCTCTACTGTGTAGGAGTGGGATTTTGCTGCTTGGAGTCATCGGGGGTATTTACGAGGTACAAGGGCTTGTAGTTAGTTGGAACATCTACCATTAAAATACTTGTAAAACAGACAGAAGGATGCAACATTTCGTCGATGAGATAGAGGCTGAAGCCTGGCTGACAGTTCGGGACATATTAGGTTGGTGACACTCTTTTGAACTCTCTCCAGGAGTGCAAAACTGTTAGCCTAAATGTGACATTTTTATATTTTGTTTAAAACCAAATCTTCCACTTCTCGTAGTATTACAAAAATAATAATCATTTATTTTAAACTACCAGTAAAACAAAAATTTATAGATCACTTCACGTTTTACGTTTGGGAGAATATATGCCCATATATTTACGGTAATTGGGACAAAATAATAAGAACTTTATAGTTTAATATTTAGAAATTTGTAACGAACTGGAATCGGAATCGGTAATTGTATCGGAATTGGGAATTTAATACGGAATCGGTAATTTTATCAAAATCGGGGAAAATGCCATCACTCCATCACTAATATATATATATATATATATATATATATATATATATATATATATATATATATATATATATATATATATCAGAATAAAATTATCAAACAATCAACTAGTATGGAACCCTGTGGTTATAAGTTTTACAAGATATAACTGGCAGTAGTAGTCTATAAGTACTATCCCAACTAAATAAAATTACTCGATATACAAGATAGAGCAAATAAATCAAATTTTAGTCATTCAATGAATTTAAAAATTTATGGCATGAAATGTTTGAATTTCAAATCCAAAGATTTTTTATTATTCTATGTAAGACAAAGAATACATTTGAAATATTATAACTCCTTATCCTATAGGATTTCGATGTCTACCATCTCTTCAGAGGAGAAAATATTAGCAAATAGTTATAATGGTTTACACCTTATTTGCTAAAGTCAGTGAGACATGGAAATCACAATTAAAATGTTTCCATGTCTCACTGACTTTAGCAAATAAGGTGTAAGCTCGTGACTGAATTAGCGAGCTCGACACCAGGGCCACAGTGGAATCTGAAGCTCTATCATTGATACAATCCCGACTAATACTAAGTTTATCGCTTATTTAAATGTGATTTATTTTTTAATTTAGCCTGTGATACCTTTCAACAGAAAGCACTATGATAAGGCGAATTGGGACTAATTTTCCTTCACCAATGTGATGCATCTAGATTGGGAGCGATGTATTTTTAAAATATAATTATTCAGGGACACGTGTTCCGTTGATATATGACACATCAGTGTTGCTGAAGCTAGTGAGATTCGAAACCAAGACACCAGAGTCTGGTGTCTAATGCATTATTACTGAGTTTTCAATCAGGGTGCATCAGATTGGCAATGGAAAACTTTTACTAATTAGTATTTAGCTGGTGATTCCCATTCAAAAATATCACAGATAAAATAAACAACTAAATAATATCTACACACACACACACTTATTCGCACACACAGACTTATACATACATACATACATACATACATACATACAGAAAAATAGACACACACACGCACACACACACACACACATATATATACATATATATATATATATATATATATATATATATATATATATATATGATAGACTTTCCCGTCGATTTCGACGTATGAGCTCCCGCCTAAACAACTAAGTTGCTCAGAAATCCAGATAAATTATTTGTTTATAGTGGTGAAGGCTTTGTGTAGAACCAACTACACTTTTTGGTATTACTGCTAACCTTTGTCGGTGAAGACTTCTGCCACGGGACAGAGTATAGAGTAAACCGCAGGTTTTTAGATACGTTTTCTTCTCCTAGATATTTGTCTTAACGAAGACTGGGGTTGCATTTCTCCCAGTGAATTAATGCGACCCCAGATACCAACCTAGAAATGTCTACGACTCGGCGCGGAACATACAGCGCCTTTACTTCCCAAATGATCACCCATCTGGCACTGACCAGGCTCGATGTTGCTTAACTTCGGTGATCTGGCGGGAACCGGTGTGGCAACGTGATTATTTCGTGTATATATATATATATATATATATATATATATATATATATATATATATATATATATATATATATATATATATATATATATATATATATATATATATATATATATATATATATATATATATATATATATATATATATATATATATATATATTGTGTATATTAAGGCAGCATATTCTCCTTTAAGCATATGTTGTTTAACAGCACAGCATTTTCTTGTTTGACAATTTTCCGTTTTATTTTTTCCAGTTTTCGAATAATCCTTCTTGTGTTATATGTAAAATGGTGTAAAAGTGTTCCGTAGTCTGCGAGCGCTTTCGGCGTTTCCGCCATCGTCAGGCTGGTTATATAAAAAGTCGTTTTAAAATTACGTCGAATGATAAGGTCGTGTTTTAAAATGACATCGTACTATAAGATCGTTTTTGGCTTATGTGGACTATTTATATACAAATTTATTGGACAGTTTTTTTTTTAGTTTTTTTTATATATACATTAACAGAGGCATTTTAAAATATTTTTGCTGGATTCATAATTTATATTGTTTATTTTGGGTTGTCTCACATTTATATACAACGCCTCCAACACCTTCAGTCTCCTAACGTTAGAGTCTGTTTGTAAAATTTTGGTATTTTCTACCATGATGTTTCTAAATTGAGAATGCTGGCAGCCATGTTTTTTTAAATGTTGCGCGATAGAGCTAGTATCGGAAAGATGAAGCGTTAGTCTACGGGACAACGTGTTGGTAGTATGACCAATGTAAGAGGAACAGTTAGAGATACACTCTCCTATTGGGCAATTAAATTGATAAATTACATTGTTCTTTTCCAACACTTTGTCCGCTTGCGAAATATTGTTATTAATTACGAGATTAGTCGTTTTTCAACAACATATATATATATATATATATATATATATATATATATATATATATATATATACTAGCAGTTCACTCCGGCTTAGCTCTGGCTCTATGTACTGTTATAACTTGCCCTACGTGTCAATACACTTTATGTAAGACTGCAAATGTTTAGACCATAAATTGTCTGTGTAAATTCGTAGAAACCGCAGAGGTTAATTCTTTATAACTTGGACCCCAATTTTGACCCCTTAACACGTATTATTTTAGTACCAAATCAAAATACAAAGTTTTAAACAGGTCTATGTTACTTACATCTAAAAATTCCAAGTCTATATAACCCAAAATTGGTAGAAACATTTGGTAGAATCTACATAGGTCAACTTTTTCATCTTTGTCATTTCAGCAGCCAAATTTTCACTGCAAAACTGATTTAGATGCTTGCTGCATGTCTAAATACCCGTTTTGTATTAACTTCAAATGTTTGGACCCAAAATTGTCTTAGTAGTTTATTAGACACGGTAAAGATCAAATCCTTTGAACTTTGACTCCTTGGCATATTTTCGTCACAAACGGATTATAAAGTTTGCCCTATCTCTGAATATCCTTATATATATATATATATATATATATATATATATATATATATATATATATATATATATATATATATACTAGCAGTTCAGCCCGACTTTGCTCGAGCCCTATGTACTGTTCATAACTTGACCTACATGTGAAAACACTTTATGCATGATTTCAAATGTTTGGACCAATATTTGTCTGAGTAATTTCGTAGAGACCTCAGAGATAATTTTTTTTTAACTTGACCCCAATTTTGACCTATTAACATTTATTGTTTTGGGCTCAAATCAAATGATAATGTTTGTTCCATGTCCAAGTAACCTACATTTTAAATTTCAAGCGTTTAGATCCAAATTTGGCAGAGGAGTTTGATAGAGTTTTCAAATGCCAAATCGTTTAATTTTGATCCCTTGAAAGCCAAATTTCCGTCCGAAAACCGATTAAAATAATTTCCCAAATCTCAATACACCTTATGTCAAATCTTGAGACAGAAAATTTACAGAGTTAGTTGGTAGGGAAATATATGAACACACATACACACACACACATTTTCAATTTTATAGATATACTAGCAGTTCAGCACGGCTTTGCCCGGGCCCTATGTACTGTTCATAACTTGCCCTCCGTGTGAACACACTTTACGTAAGATTTCAAATGTTTAGACATAATTTGTTTGAGTAATTTCGTAGAGACCGCAGGGGTCAATTTTTTAAAATTTTACCCTAATTTTGATCGCATTAACATTTATTATTTTGGTCTCAAATTAGAATACAAAGTTTTACCAATATCCAAGTAATCTAAATTCCAAAATTTACAATGTTTGGGCCCAAAATTAGCGGAGAAACTTGGTAGAATCTGCAAAGGTCAACTCTTTCAACTTTGACCTTTTGGCAGCCAAATTGTCGCTCCAAAACTGATTAAAACGCTTGCCACATGTCGTAGTACCGCTTTTGCATACATTTCAAATGTTTAGACCCAAAATTGACTGACTAGTTTGCTAGAAACCGCAAAGGTCAAATCCTTTAAACTTTGACCTCTTCGTAGCTCAAATTTTCGACTCAAACCGATTATAAAGCTAGCCCTATCTCTTAATACCTTTTATGTAAGATTTCAAATGTTTAGACCAGAAATTGGCAGAGTAATTTGGTAGAGACCGAGGATCTCAATTTTTTTAAATTTTGATCCTAACTTTGACCCATTAACATTTATTGTTTGGGGTTCAAATCAACATACAAAGTTTTAACCATGTCAAAGTTACCTACATCTAAAATTTCAAGCCTTTAGACCCAAAATTGACGGAGGAGTTTGGTAGAGTTTTCAAAGGTCAAATCGTTTAACTTTTACCCCTTAACAGCTATATTTCTCTCCGAAAACGGATTAAAAAGATTTTTCCAAATCTCAACACTCCTTATGTCAAATCTCGAGTCTGTAGACTGAAAATTGATAGAGTTATTTGGTAAGGAAATGCACACAGACACACACACACACATTTTCACTTATATATATATATATATATATATATATATAAGTTTAATGATTAAAGTTAAATTCTATAGACTAAAATGTATATAAAAATATATTCAAGTTAAAAAAAATATTTTTGAAACAAGGAATATATGGAGAAAAATTATATTTATTTCCTTAGTCCATGGACTTTCAATAATGGCCTATATCATCAAAGGAAATGAAATGAAATGTGACATTATTGAAAATCCATGGATTAAGGAAATAAATATAATTTTTCTCCATATATTCCTTGTTTCAAACTATAATTTTTTAACTTGAATATATTTTTTTATATATTTTAATCTATAGAATTTAACTTTAATCATTAAACTTGTATGTTGCCCTTATTTTTTATATATATATATATTGAGCTTTACCTTTTTGGTTAGGATTGTCCTGAAAATATTACCTCACTATATATATATATATATATATATATATATATATATATATATATATATATATATATATATATATATACAGGTTGACCAAAAAAAATCAAAATAAAAGCTAAATGGAGGCCATCTAGAACATATGCTGTAGAACGGAGTAAAAAAAGGCCAAAAACCCTTGTGTTTTGGTGTGATGTTTTGAATATAATAAACTAGTTATGACCAAAGTTTCATTTCATTCGGACAAAACACTAAGAAACAGGGGCTAATTAGAGTTGGGCCCGTTTTTTGGGTCACCCTGTACATGAAGATATATATACATATATATACACACACACACACATATATATATATATATATATATATATATATATATATATATATACATACATACATACATATATGTATATACATCTATATACATACATATATATATATGATTTTTGTTATCGTAATTTCTGGTTGACAGAGGCTAATCATGAAAGATGAACATTCGAAAAGATACTTCCCCTAAAATGAGTTGCACTTATTGCTAGGGACAGGTTCTCCTTTTTCTTTCCTCTCTTAATAACCTTAATCTATATCAGCCACTTTTGTTTTCAGCTAAACTATTTGCGATTTTGTTTTCTTCCTGCCACTTTACATTTCTCTATCGAAACTCTTCTTTGTTTCTATTTCTATGTGCCCCTCCCTTCTCTTTCTTTCATTCTCTATCTCCTTCTCTTTCTTTCTTACTTTTTCTCTTTTTTCGTTCTTGTCGTCAGGCTTGTTTACTTCATGTACTTACCCACACCCTTAAATTATTCGTTAGTGCTTCACCCACCCGACAAAACAATCCCCTATTTTTTTATCTCTTTCGCACGATTTCTTCGGCCATTTTCTAAATTGTTTCCCGCTCGACCCCTTTTCTCCTATTCTCGGCCGTTTGAACACCGTTTTTACAATTTATACATTATCACTACTACTACTACTACTGTGTCTATAGGGTTCTTTTTTTTACAATGTTTTCAAGTGCAGGCATTCGTTTCTTCTTGAACACACAATATACATATAATAGAAAGAAACACAGAATAAACAATAGAAAAATACACAATCTAAACAACTTATACTTAACACATATCAATAGAAAAAGAGATTAAAAAAAACACAAAATTATATACAGCTTAACCAGAGAATAATGTATAATGCATGAAAATAACGTGATTAAACAGAAAACAGTTTACTCTAAAATATTAGTAAACCAATCAATAAGACAACTAGAACTTTTGTCTGTTTTAAAGACCAAAGCTTACAAAGGTTGATTTAGAATGATTGTTTTATGTACAACATTTAGAGTAAATGCAGTATTGCAATGATTAATCTATTACTTACTTTGTTATCATCACCGAGAAAAATATTATGACAATATTTTTCTCGATGATAGTCACAAAGTGGTGTTCAATTCAGTAAAACGTTATAATTGAAAACTGATCCCCGACGATGAAAGTCATAATTTTTGCTTTTATTCTCATCTGATGAGATTAACGTGAAAAAAAGAAAAAAAAAAATGTAAATTGTGGGATTTACAGAGATGGTGGGGACATTTTCATAAACGTCTGCTGAATGTCTTAATAAAAGAGAGTTGTAGTAGCCCCTATATCAAACTGCCACAGAGCCTAGATTGTGGGATTAGACAAAAAAGAAAATTATGATTTTTCATTTTCAAAATCATAAAAAATATTTCATCAAACTGGGATAGAGCATAGATTGGGGTGATTAGGCAATATATATATATATATATATATATATATATATATATATATATATATATATATATATATATATATATATTTAACTTTCGAAATCATAAAAACTATTTAAAATATAAATCACATTTTCACACTCTAAACATGAATTACGTCCAAATAATCCTTACGTGTACATAGAAAGGATACCATAAAATTTAATTCATTTCATGTTAGAACAAACGTTTATACAGAATTTGAACCAAATCGGCCCAGTAATTTCCGAGATAAAGTGAAACTAAATATGTTGCTGTGGTTAACAATATTTATAAATCGCTACTAATTCCTATCTTCATCCAACGAATATCATCATACATCACAGGCTCTTTCAGTCTTGGACAGACTATGGATACCCAGGAAGGGTTGCTTGCGCGTGAAATTTTTGTTGCAGGAGGTGCGCAATCTCCAACCCCACCTCTCTTGAGACGACATTGTTAAATACCAGTGGCAAGTGAAGTACAGGACGACTGAAAACAAATGCCGAAATAAGGGGAGAGCACATACAGCGCCAAGAATTCCTAAATTGTCACCCATCTGGTATTAACTAGGCTCAACGTTGCTTAACTTCGGTAATCTGACTTAGTTCACGCTTATACGAAATTTCTATACAAAATTTCAATCACATCGGCCCAGTAATTCACGAGTGTAAATGAGAATGTACAGACATGTTACGTGAAATATAATATTATAACATGTCGATATTTCGAATCCTAATTCGAGGTTTGAGAGACAATTAACACCTCCTGTAATAGTGGTTGCGAGATGTTATTTATCTCCATTCCACGGTGAGAAAAATGTGACACAAGGTCAGGAAAAGGGATTACCGCCTTAAAGTGATTGCGAGGAGAATCTGCAAAGATTACGCAAACGTCAATACCAACTTTTCAAGTTTTTCTTAATTTTCTGGCAAATAAGTTCATAGGTGAGCAGAAAAATACTGTTATTTTTTATCGTTTATCATCTCTAAGGATTGAGAGTTTAATCAGTAACTGCATGGAAGGTATGAGGATTTATACCTTTTACGAGAGTATCTTAATACATAATTTAACGAGTGTACAATCATTGTCAAAAATGACAGAAAGTCTTTGCTCCATCAGTGTTCGCATTAAGATTCTTATTCAATAACTTCTCAATCGTAAGTTAAAAGAAAAAAAATAGAAAATAGAAAACGCCTTAATTGGAAAGTTTACAAACGTATTTATCGGTATGGAAAAAAAGACTTTTTAAACATTCTTTTTCTGTACAATATATATCCAGCGCCTCGCCTTAAACAAGGCTGTCAGAAAAGTATTTAGAAGTTAAGTTGGCCCGAGCGGTGGATAGAGGGGGGTTCCCTGGCGATGGAACTATTAAAGGGGGATCTGAAACGGTATGAAAGTCAAGTAGTTGGAACTAGGTTAGAAAGTGTCTCCAATGAAGCTGTTAATGTTGACACATCAGAGTGAAAATCTTCACTCTGGCGCAGATCGGACAACTACATTCGCAAAGTTCAGAGCCCGGAAATCTGCGAGGGGTTCCGTAAATATCCTGCTGATCGCTTTACTTAGCTGCCCAGACTGCGCAGCCAGGGGTTTGGCGACTATTTGGCTGGCTCGCTTCGCCTGGAGGCAGCTTGAACAGCTAGGTGTGATGGTTGGGTTACAGAGTGTGAGGTAGTTGCGCTGCAACAAATCTCCAGGACTCAATGGTTCGACCTACGAACTCTACTTGAGGTTGTTGCACATATTTTTTCAGATTCTGACGGGTATACTACTGGTTTGACACGGGATCCATCCTAGGTCAGGTTACCAAAGGAGTGGTCACACTTCTGAAGAAGAAGAACGCATATGTTGGGGGTAGATGATTTTAGGCCTATAACTATGCTAAAAACAGAGTTAAAGAGTTTGGCAAACTGGTTGCTGGTTGTTATTACTGACTTGGTCGAACCTGATTAGAATTACGCTGTGAAGGGGAGATCAATTCAAAACAATTTGCATCAGGTCCGCACGATCATAGAGGGTTTAGAAGATGATACCGAAGGCGAGCTGATCAATTTAGATCAGTCCAGGGCTTTCGATAGGGTCGACCATGGGTTCTTGTTTCAATTGAACTGACGACCCGGTTCAAATCCTTGGCTTGTGGTTTGGATCGGATCTCCAGTTGGACAAGAATTGGTTGGAAGTATAGGTAAAGGTTGAAACGTCTGTGAGGATTTGGCTGCGTTTGGGTCTTTCCTTTAAAAGTATGGCGGAGGCATGCTCCACTTACATCTTTTCGCTAATCCCTTACCGAGTGTCTGTACTGCCACTGCCTTTGAACCTCTTAAAGGCGTTAAAACCTTCCCTCTTCTTGTTTCTGTGGAACGAGGGAAAGCCTTCTCTTCGTAGACAGATCTTTATTCAATGTCTGACTGATGACGGCTTGGGAATGCCGGCCTTGGCAAGCCACAAACATGCCGAGAGATTAGCATTCCTAAGTGGGAATCTGACAGAAGTGTGCGTGGGTTCCTGCGGGGTCGCTTTTCCCGACCTCATCCCTGATCATTTGCCCGAATGCCGTCGTAAACCAAGAGGTCAATCGCAGTTCTTTAACAAATGCCGAGTTGCGCTTGCAGTGTAGCCGGGGTTTAGTGACATCGCCCAGTCTAGAAAGACATCATATCGGGATTTAGTGGTGGTGACTGCTTCGGACCCACGAGGGGAGCGGCTAAAGGTGTCGGAGGAGGTGACCTGCTCGCAATGGAATTAGCCTCCAGGCCGGAGTTATCTAAATAGTTATCTGACTTGGCGATTGGTTCGCAATGCACTATGCCTCAATGGCATACGCTCTAGGAGTGGTCGGACTATCGACCACTTTTACCCACGTTGCCTGGAGGATAAAACAGAAACAGTTCAACACGCTTTCTTCAACTGCTCTAGACTGCGTGAATTCTGGACGCATGTTAGTGGGGTAATGGCTCGCATCGTCTCCGAGCGGGTGACGTGCCTTGATTTGTAGTCCGTAGTCTACAACATGGATCCTTTGTGGCCCAGGGAGGAAGGAATGATGTTCCTAGCGATCTTAGGCGTAGCTAGACTGGTAATGTGTGTTTCACGCATAGAGATATGTCGTGAAGTGTCGTCGCCTTCTTATTAAGTTCTGATTCTGCATTTTAAACATCAGTTTAAAATCAAAATCAGATGTGATAGAAGGAGGTTGCTTCTCGCGGTATTCGAACGAAGGTGGATTCACACCGTTAGTTGCTGTGTGGGTATGAATAAACGATGTTTTGACATCGTCCAAATGCCTCTGCTACATTTGTTTACACAAAGAGCGTCGCTTAATACGCTAATGGCAGTTTGTATATCACTTCCCCATATGCTCAACCCAAGATAGGGAGCATTATAGTCATCCACATACAATAATGTTTCGCTGTTCGATCGGTTATAAATAATTATACATTGAGGTGAGAAAAGATAGACGAATAAAGGCTAGACACTCCTCTACTCAAACATACCCGTCTACATTTGTTTTTTTTTCTTTCTTTACTTTCATAATTCCGATCTTTCCTCGCATTGTCTTTGGCTTAAAAAAAATTCAATATATTTCTTTACCAACAATGTTTCAAGCAAACTACTACCTACTTTTCCTACTCTTACATATATATATATATATATATATATATATATATATATATATATATATATGCATATATATATATTTATTTATTTACAGTGCGAGGCTATTATTTTTCAGAAATAAACCAATGAATTTAACGAGGTAACTACAAGAGTGTTTAATACCGAAGTAGGGCAAGGCATACATTTTATTTGTTCTACATAAGAATATGTTTCTACACAGTCATCAGCATGTTTCAGTCATGTTCATGACTGTGTGGCCACATATTACTGCTTATGTACAAACAAATATATATATATATATATATATATATATATATATATACGTGTGAGTGTGTGTGTGCGTGTGTGTGATTACCATTTGTACTATTGTTGCATATAAGACAAAGATGCTTCTTCTATTAAGATATTTTCTGACCAAATAAATACTTACATTCACGTTTTACTATACGGCGATTAGTGATTCGTTCTCAAATTCTAGTCCAGTATTAAATAAACACTCTTCATCCCGATCTAAATTTCGAAAAATTCTCGTGAAAGACAAACACAAATACTAAACAACGATTACTAATTCTTAAAGTCTTACCAAAACCCCAAACCGACACTATTAATAATATTAGTTTTCAATCCAAATCAAATATACGTAAATGCTTTCAAATGGTCTATTAAAACTGTAAATGTAAACAAAAGTATTTAATTTTAGATTATCATAATAATACATTTAATTTTCCGAGGAGATTCTGCTCTAAGACGAAAAGTACGTTTAATGGCGGTTTATCCGGCTGTTCCCACGTAAAACTTAAAATAGAGCGAACTTCGGACAAAATAGGTCACGAAAACTGTTCATAACGAAATATCCATTGAGGAAAGAACGATATCGAAATATATACAAATACACACGCCTGCGATATATACGCAACGTATATCATCTTTTGTTGATAGATCACTACCGACTAAAAGCTAATATACACTGACTTCCTAAACGCCATAAAGATTATATAACATTAATACCATTAATTCTAAGTATAAGAAACGCCCCCTTATGAAAAGGCTAAAAAAACAGCAAAAACTTTACCCTGTCTTTTAAATATTATTTGAGACGAACATACAAAACGTTCTAAGGTGATATGATAAACAAAACAGATTATATAAACAGTGTACTTAAGCTCGTCTAGACATAAAAACACTAAAAATTATTTTAATGAAAATGCTTTAAACATTTCAATAATCAGCACAAGCGATTACAACTTTAGCAATTAACAATTAGCGCAACATCACAAACTGCGTAATGACCTCTGATGCACAAATATATATTTGCTAGATATCTAGGCTGTGTTTAGCTAGAAATGATTTCAGCAAAAGCGTGCATCCGACCAAATGCAATGAAAAAACGAAAGAATTATTAAATGTATCAAAAAGTGATTTAAATATAAATTAGGAATCTGACAGGGACACCTAATATGAGGAAGAAAACAAACCTGATTAATTTTCAGAAAAAAGATAAGTATAAAGTATGATGCATCCAAGGTCATTTTCGTTCTAAGGCTACACAGGTGTAATCAATATCAGGCCAATTCAGTGAAATTAAAATCGTTAAATAAAACTTTTTTTTTGTGGGGGACCACAGTGACATTGCCGACAGAAGCGTGGCATTTTAGGTTGCCAAAAATAGTTATGTATATATATATAAGTGAAAGTGTCTGTCTGTCTGTGTATCTGTGCGTACATTTCCCTACGCTATAACTCTGTCAATTTTTAGTTTACAGACGCGAAATTTGATATACAGGGTACTGAGATTTGGAAAAATCTATGTGATACGTTTTCGGCCAGAAATTTGGCAATTAAGAGGTCAAAGTTAAACGATTAACCTTTGAGAACTTTACCAAACTCCTCCGACAATTTTCAGTCTAAAAACTTGAAATTATAGATATAGGTTCAGGGGACATGGATCTAACTTAATAACTTATTTGCGCCCCAAACAATAAATTTTAAGAGGTCATAATAGGGGTCAAAGTTAAAAAAATATTGACAACTTTTTTTTTTGCTCAACATACATCTTCAAATATCCGGGCAACGCCGGGCACCCATGCTAGTATATCTATAAAAGTGAAAGTGTCTGTGTCTTTGTGTATACATTTCCCTACGCAATAACTCTGTCAATTTTTAATCTCCGTGCTCGAAATTTGATATACAAGGTACTGAGATTTGGGAAATCGATGTGATCGGTGTTTGGCCAGAAATTTGGCGATTTAGGGGTCAAAGTTCAACGATTTGACCTTTGAGAACTCTACCAAACTCCTCCTACAATTTTGAGTCTACACACCTGAAATTTTAGATATAAGTTCATTGTGCATGGATCTAACTTAATAACTTGATTTGATCCCAAAACAATAAATGTAAAGGGGGTCAAAGTTTAAAAAAATTGACCGCTTTTTTTTTTTGCTCAACATACACCTCCAAATACCCAGGCAACGCCGGGCACACATGCTAGTATATATATATATATATATATATATATATATATATATATATATATATATATAACAATAAAAAATATATCGTTGTTGGTTGACAATTTGGATCCGTGAAGAATCAACCTATCGAATTCCCCGCGTACATCTCACTTACATCAGCCAAGCATCCATGATTGTCACGGACAATAAAAATATATCATTATATTTTCATATATTAGTGGGCGGTCATTCTTTTAAACGCAGTATATATACTTACTAGATAAATATATATAAATATAAAATATACATATATTATTATGTTAGATCCTATATTGATAAATCGATGCTATATATTATAGATAGACCAAAAATATAAGACAGAAATATTTGATGAAAGAAATTATATTATTTATTATGTTTTCATATGTTCAAGACAAAGTAATTTTATATTTATTCCATGGACTTTCGAGAATTTAATATATTCTCACTTGAGTAAATACACAGCAAAGTAGAATTAATATATATATATATATATATATATATATATATATATATATATAATAAATTCCACAGCCAAACAACGTCGCAGCCCACAAGAGACATGACAGTCAAAGCACCGGAAGTCCAAGACTCGAGTTTCACCCTCATTTGGGCTCATCAGTTAGACACATCCGAACTCAGGATTCGAAACCCGAGCCTCTTGCATGCAAGGCAAGCACTCTACCAACTGAGCAAACGCCCTGCACACAAGAATTTCAATTAACCAACACAGATCAAGCAAACCGCGCCGAAATCCGACTGTGAAATGAACCTACTTCGTCTCATAAAGGGACGCGGTCATCCAACCAGCTAATAAGCCCCAAGCTGATGTCTCACAAGTAGGCGTTTAAACTCGAAAGGACGATGCCATCCAGCAATACTAACCAAGCGAGCAACTTGATAGGATTTTCAGAATGTGAGGGATTGTATATAATAAATTCCACAGCCAAACAACGTCGCAGCCCACAAGAGCCATGACAGTCAAAGAACCGGAAGTCCAAGACTCGAGTTTCGCCCTCATTTGAGCTCATCAGTTAGACACATCCGAACTCAGGATTCGAAACCCGAGCCTCTTGCATGCAAGGCAAGCACTCTACCAACTGAGCAAACGCCCTGCACACAAGAATTTCAATTAACCAACACATTCGAAACTCGAGCCTCTTGCATGCATATATATATATATTAGCAGAAGTATCCGTCGTTGACTGGGTTCAAAAACAGCCTACAGAAAATGGACTGTAATTGATGAAAGTATATGTTATGAAAAGCAGGGGGTTGTAAAGAGATAGGTTTTGATACTCCAAAATTTTACCCTAAGCAAAATATGATGACAGTAAAGATAATTTTCGCGAAAATATATTTTTTTATATAAACTTTGTTTCCATTCGTAGCCAAGAGTGACCAACAAAATGATGTTTCCTTACAAAGAGAAAATGTTATATATATAATAATATAAATATACACGAAATAAATGTTACCATAGTCAATAAAAGTTACTTTTATGGTAGAAAAGTTCATTGGTTTGTATTTTTAAGTAGTTTGTAAAAAAAAAAAATTTAATTCACGAACCGGTTTAAAAAAATCAAAATGGCAGCCATTTTGAAATGGAGAGCCCCGTTTTCAATTTGAAGAAGGGGCTCCTGAGCATTCTCTGTGAACAATTAAAGAGAGTTCCGTCAGTGTAAGGAATATTTATAAACATATTTTAATGTTTTCCGTTATTTTGTGCTTGAGGAATATTCGATTATAGCATGTGTAGTTTATATAAAAATTCATTAAATAGTTATCGCCTCAAATTTCGTTTTAATTTCGGTTCGCTGAAATTATTTCAAGTAAAGAGCATTAAAAACTATTTAAAAAAAACATGAACTGAACTTTTATTGACTATGGTAACATTTATTTCTTGTATATTTATTTTTTCGGGTAGTCGTTTGTTGGCTTTTCTGCTAAACACTCTTACTAAATAATATCGACGAAATATCGAAAAACTAAGAAACAAAAACAGTTTTGAAAAATAATGAAGCTTTACTTACTTTAGTAAAACAATCCGAAACAGCAAAATGGGATATTAAACAAGTAAACACGTAATTACTTTAGTTTTTTAAAATCAAACAATCGATATAAATAGGAATAAGGAGAAAAGGTGCCCTTTTCAAGCATAACAGCTTCGTTTCAGTTTTACAGTATTGAACGGTGTAGTGTTGCGCCGTCGGATTAAGAGTTGTACTATTGTAATGTAAAGAACACGCAGAAAGGGTTGTAATCAACTGAATTCCATTCTAGTACACTGACAAAAAAAGCTTAAACAGATATATAAATATGAATAAAAAGGTTATGTAAATTTGTTTAAAAAGACATGTAATCACGTGAGCAGGATTTTTTCCTTCTTTTGACACAATAACAAGTAACATTCTTATTTTTTAGTATTTATCTATCTATGTATTTTCGAAAGAGTGTCACGTGCAAGTGGAAAAGGATAAACCAGTTATGCAAAATTTGTGTCGAGAATTGTCTAAAGTTTCGATTTTTTTTTGTCTTTCACTTTAATAAGAACGTGAATTTATGAGGTGAATTTAATCGACACAATATGATTCAACTCCAAAAAATAAATAAAATCTAACGTGAATTAAGATTAAAGTTGAGGTGTTATTGTGGACCCTCACCCTTTTTTGTAAACACCTTGTTAAACCTTTTGACATATTTACATTCTATGGAGGTCAGGCGCGAACGAACACCCAATCATTTTATTATACCCTATTTCTTCAAACTGATACATAATTTTCAAAGTACACTTACGCAAATAAATATGAAAAGTCTTTGTTAAAGTTTGTGCCATTTTCCATGAAGTACAGGCGCGAACGCAGACCCTACAATTTTATTATACCATCCCTATTTAAGTTGAAACATACTTATGAAAGTATTCTTATGTATATCTATATCAAAAACCCTTGTAAACGTTTTTTTTTCATTTTTTATTTCCATACTTAGGGGGTTAGTCGCGAACGCAGACCCCATAATTTTTATGAACTACGGTTCTGCCAGATCAAACATACCCATTCCTGATCCTCGATACGTCTTCTATCATTATATGTTATTAGTTTTTTAAAATAGTCAACCATATAGGAGCCTATTTGTCTTTCCTTTTCACGTAGAGTCTGTCAATATCGTCCTTTGAGTGTAGTGCATTATGCATGGTCATGAGTTTCCTGGTCGAGTTGTCTCGGTTCTTCTTTTGTCAACCCTATAAACGGTCCAGAGTATCTTACTAGTGATACTGCCCATGTATTAATACCTTTTATTAGGTTTCTACTATATAATTTAGTTTCCAGGAGTTTTCTTGTTCTCCTGAGGTATTCCTTTCCAATTTTCTCTTTAATTTCTGTTGCTCTGATGGTGTCCGCTTCCAGAATTCCCAAGTATTTATAGTCGTCTTGTTTCCGTAGTGCCCTCATTTCTGTTTGGTTGAGTAGTTCCATGCCTTCTGTCGTTTCCAGTTTCCCTTTCTTATAACTAGTTGTGCGCACTTTTCCATTCAAAATTCCATTTGGATATTTTGGCTGAAGATACTGGTAGTGTTAATTAGTGTAGCTCCTTTTCGGTTCTTGCAAAAAGTTTCAGATCGTCCATGTACATTAGGTGGTTCATTTTTTCCTCTGTATTGGAGAACTTGTCTCCGGCTTGGCACTTTCTCAGAATATTTTCAAGGGCATCGTGGCTATTATTATTATTATTATTATTATTATTATTATTATTATTATTATTTCTGCTAGTGTTAGATTTATTTTTGTTTTGGTTTCTACTTTTTTTATTGTTTATTTTGTTGTTGTTTACATTGTTTTTATTTAGTATTTTGTTATTATGTGCTTTAATTATCATCTCTAAATGTTCGCAACAACTCTAGGATAACTTTAAGGTATTTTTATTGAAGATAAACATGAATATACATAAACGATCACACATATATGTATGTATGTATATATATATATATATATATGTATATATGTGCATATATGTATGTACACATATGTATATTTATATATAAACTAACAACAAAAAAAAGAAAATGCCTGCCTTTAACCACTAACCTAGTTTTAAAACAGATCCCTTGTTCGATAAAAGACGTGCCCATTGGCCGATAGGAAGGGGCGCGGTGGATACTAGAAAGCTGATTGGCTAACTAAATCCTCAGTAGAAGAGGACCATATAAAAACGATAAACAACCAGAGAATTCACGCATAAGCCTGAGGAATCCTAGAGTGGATGAAACGCCGAATATTCAATGTAGCTTAATCGTAATATATATTTAATAAATTACTAACTAGCTCTACCTACGTATTGAGCACTTTTAAAGTAAATCCTTAAAGTCTACGCATAAATCTATACGTTCGTATATTAATTTATGTGAGTAAATGAAGTAGTTATATATATATATATATATATATATATATATATATATATATATATATATATATATATATATACACTCTATGTGTGTATGTGTATATGAGTATGTATGTTGTAAAAACACGATTCACATTTTCTTATGGAATAATGTGTTGTAGTCTCATTTGGTCGATGGAATGCTTTTTTTTTCGTCTTGGAATTAAAGTAAATTACTACTTGTTATCAGCTTATCAGAATTCTATTAGAAAAGTCATCTTTCACCCATTTCCAGTAAATTTTTTCTGATGCCTCCGTTCAGTCTGTAAAGACAAAGGAACAAAGGACACTCCTTGCAGAAGCAGCTGCGCGTGTATTTGTGAAGCAAGGGTTGCGCAATTCCAACCACGCCTCTCCTTATTCGGCACTGTTTGAGTTCAGTTGCAAGGAAAAGTGCAGGACGACTGGAAACAATGCCGAGGTAAGCGGAGAGTATATACATCACCTGGAATTTCAAAATTGTCACCCATTTAGTACTGACCAGGTTCAACGTACGTACGGCATAATCAGGTTTCTAGGGAATATCATTTGAAAAATCACTGTAAATTTCTTGTTATAATATAAGATATCAATTTGATCAAATAACGTTCATATAATCTTACAGTTTCTTCGCTTTCCTGCCATTTCATGTTGAGTTTTTGGTATGTTAAACTTGAATCCGAATCAGTGACACTTTTTAAAATTAACCATAATTGAAGCAAATTCATATTCCATGCATTAATGGATGTTCATTTATTTCACATTTTAGTGACAATTCAAAAATATTTTCAACACATCTTTTCATAAATAATGGATGCGTTTGGCTCCTGTTTAAACTCATACCACAAAAACACCGTTTCGTTTATTGACTGTGAATCAAATCAAAGTCACCAAATAACGGAAATTCCGTTTTATGATAGAAAACAATTACATGGCGAAGTAAATAGCTAAGGGACATTTTATAATAATAATAATAATAATAATAATAATAATAATAATAATAATAATAATAATAAGCCGCGCGTGCGTGGTCCCCCTCTGATGCTGCATGTGAAATGACGCAACAAAAAATAGTGAAGAAATGATGAATGTGAGAAGTGTGAAGGGCCAACATTGCCCTCACATTTTCGCCAAGTTTCTAATGGATGGGGCAAAAGTTATGGGGTAAAAAGTATGATTTTTTGCATTTTTGGGGCATTTGTGACGACTTTTGAGCTCCTGGGAACGCCAAACCCCAGTGAACATGGACAAACGATGCAGTTTCACGCCTTAAATATAAAAAAATATCTATATATCTGTCCTCACATTTTCACACTCTATCTCTTCCGAAACTAAACGTTGTAGAGATGCGCTAGAGGCATCAAATGATTGGATTTTTACGGAACGTTCTTTTATGGGTCTTTAGTCGGGTTAAATAGATTTTAGGGGTCAAAACATTTTGTACATGTATCTTAGTTCATTTTTGATTTTTGATCAGTTCGTGTCACGTTGGTTACCAACTTTGAATGCTATAGTTTTGCATTGGGTTTGATTCTGACTGATGACACTCAAATACTTTTTTTTTTACTTTTGAAATCATGACTCTATGATAATATATACGAAATCTAGACAGATTAAAATATCATATTTAAGCATATTTTATAATCGGGCAAAGCCGGGCGCCCGACTTGCTAGTTTCTTCTACTTTTTAATTATCTACAAATCAATGATTACGGTCATTCGAAGATAATGTTTAATAGAATTGTGTCAGGTGAATAATGAGAAAACACCTTCATAGTTGCAGGCGATGATTAGATCTGGTTAGAATTTGACCATGTCGTATGTAGGTGGAAAGCAGCCCGGCAGTATAGAATTCCAAAGAATAAGCAGATATTAGAAATAAATTCTGCTTATGAAAGTTACGTTTAGCTTCCGAGACAGAGAAAAGGGGAAATTCCATACAATGTATGCAACTAGACGAATCAGAGGAGGGGGGGGCAGGAGATTGAAGCTAATTGAGAATCTTTCATAGAAAAATGACTTACTTGTAAAAAGAAACTAACAACCTATTTTCAATGAGACAGAAGTATGTAGCTAAGGTTGTTACAAGGTGGAACGATAAAGTTGTGACCCTAAAGAAAGAACTGAAATCTATTTAATGAAGCCGCCTTCAGCTTCAATCATCACCTCGATACCGGCCGAGAACTGGAAGCATTTTCCATAACTGTCGACGAATACTCGGCGGATGGCGACGATCAGGATGGTTTTGGTGTTGTGAGATGTCATGTTTGTGATGTTCTTGGCGTATGACTAAATAAAGTAGTTCAGCGGGTACAGGTGGAGGTGCGAGGAGGGGGACAGTGAGAGAAGACTATACAAAGTTGTAGTATTCTTTCTGAAGCGACACCAAATATAATAACGGTTGCCTTAAACTTTGTTTTTATCACCCTAGGTACTTCCCTGTTATTCGAGGCAATAAAGCAATGCATTTCGAGGGTGCTGAAAATGATCATGTTGTCATAACTTGAAACGGTACAGGATATGAGTTGTACAGCGGCGCATCTCCGATCTTGCTTGTTGAACATTGTGTCACGTTCAGACATGATAGAAGGCTCCTATTGCTCTTGGGATTTGTACACAACTGGTCAACTAGTAAATGGTCTGTAAAAAAAAAAGAAAGCCAGTTTTCATGAATAGGAAATAGAATCATGTCGTCTTTTCTAGGGCGACAATTTTTATCGTTCAACCCTGCATTTATATTCACTTAAAAATCCTGGAGAAACGCTCAAAATAATCGGATATTAGGAGCACCATAAAAATGTCCTTTTTTATGAATATATATTTGTAAAGAAAAGACTAGACATCATATTCCTTTGTATCTATCATTTTTTCTAATGGCGCTGCGTAAGAGACACTGATTTTTCTATCGCTTTTAAAATTATCATAAAAGTTTGTTATTTTTTGTTATTTCAATCAGCGAGTTATCGCTATCGATTTTGTAAGTTCTTTCGTTTTCTATCGTATTCGACCTTGTCCCTCCCATTCCTATCTTTTCTTTTACTCGCCTCATTTCGTCTGGTTGTCTTTGATATCCTACAAAGTCGCCCAAAGCGCAGGAGGCATCTATCTGTTCGTTGTTGACTGGCTTATTTATTTAATAAATAAAACGATCTTTCGATAACGGCGTCGTCGACTGGCCATGACTATCTGCAATTCTCTCTTTCCTCTCTCCCTTTCTCTCTCTCTCTCTCTTTCTCTCTCTCTCTGCATTCTGATTTACGGTGGAGAAAAAGATTACGTTGAATTGCCAATATACTTGTGCGTATATATATATATATATATATATATATATATATATATATATATATATATATATATATGAAAATAGCAATAAATAAGTGAATATCGTTTTAGTCGAAGCAAAAAGAAGATAACTTTAAAGAAAGCGTCGATTATGGCTTATCATTTAGAAACAGACGCGATGCAGTAAAAAATAAAACAGCACCTGCTGCGCCGAGTCGTCGTCGTCGTCGTCGTTAGAAGTTGGCTGCTCTGATTTTTTTTTCTATTTTACGACCTATCGACAATTTTTTGTTAGTTAATGACTAATCACACAAATTATTATACAATGCTTATTGTATATGCTTGATTGAACCCCTGTTGTCAGTATATTCATAGAAAATCGTTGTTTTTTGATAGCGACGTATCGATATTAGAGCTTTTGTTTACACGAAGTAGATCTAATTGAATTTGAACACGACTTTATAGTCTTCGTCTGAGTCAAAATGACAAATCACGTCTCACCCCTCTCTCTCTCTCTCTCTCTCTTTCTCTCTCTCTCTATATATATATATATACATATGTATATATACACATTTAAACTATATATATATATATACATACAAGTTTTACTAAATATGTGTATACATACACAGTTTAGCTATATATATATATATATATATATATATATATAGCTAAACTGTGTATGTATACGCATATTTAATTAAGATTATGTGTACATATATATAGTTTAACTGTGTATATATATACATAGATAATATATATGTGTGTGTGTGTGTGCATGTGTTGTCAAAGGAAGATTTCAAGAAGATTTAATGACGCAACTGTGCTTCTGATACACGTATATGATAGGAGTTACTTTCTTAGGGTCTCACACTGTCAGTATCTGCAGCAAAGAGATAACACTTTCTGGTCATCAATGCATGAGTTCAGTCATCATAGAAATTCAATTTGCAATCCATTCGGATCGCTTAAGGCGGAAAAAGACGAGAGTTATTATCTTTGGAAACCCCATCTCTCTTACATTTAAGTATTAAATATTTAAATATTGTTTGTTGTGTGAAATCATATAACTATATACTGATAACATTTATTTTTAAACGTTATGAATAAAAACATAAAAGAATGATTGAAATGTCTAGTTAACCCGTGTCAAACCTCGCTCAACTCAGCTTAAGATCAGTGTTAAGAGAAAAAATAGAATGAAATATAGAGATTATAGCATGGGCAAAGAGAAAATAAATCACGTTACGTCATAGAAGATTGTTGTTTTATGTATGACTAGCGAGGGGTACCCGGCGTTGCCCGGGTGTTTGGAGGCGTGTGTGGGGGGGGCGAGGGGTTAAAAAAAGTAAGTATGAGGATCGAACCCGAACCCTTGAGGCAAAGTTGTAAATTAAAGTGTGAAAAAAAAAAGAATGCGATGTTTACCATTGCTCCACCGCGAGATACTAACGGAAACACGTTAGAATTTATTTCATTACTTGGATTTAACAGGTGCCCGTTTTAATGAGCTAATGAGGTCAAGTTTGACTGCAGGATAGTATTCATTTACTGCTGAACGCTTTTTTTTTTTTTTTTTTTTTCCCTCCAAGATTTTATAGGAAAAAGACTAACCCACATGCGGCGAGCGACAAATATTGAATATTTATCTTCCCGAAATCGAGCAAATTAAATAGACAGGCAAGCTTCGTTGTTAACTGTGAGATATTACGATTTATATGTGATATGAAAAGTTTTAAAAAGTTGTGAAGCGAGCGACGGCTTCTCTGAAAAAAGCCTTTTGTTGTCATACAGAAAAAGCGAACACACACACATACATACATACATTTTCGCTTTTATATGTATATATTTTTATGAATGATGTAAATGGTTTTCTAGAATATTCAAATTGTGTTTATTAAATTGAACTTTCATGGAAAAACATGCGTCTCAACTGATGTAAAACGAGTAAATGTTGGTTTCCAACACACTGAAGTGAGAAAACAAGGCAAGGCTTTACAAAATAACACACATAGAAATGAAAGAGATTAATTGGCTTTCTTTGAAGTAAACGTATAAATATTGTTGAGGGAAATAAAAAGCATCCACACCGTCTCACTGCAAGCGGAAGGTGTCGTGTATATATATATATATATATATATATATATACCTTCGAAATGTTTCGATTAATATGCTCTCATAAACGGCACACTGAATTGTATTCCCTTATTTCAAATTGATCAATAAATCTATATGCATCAGTATATATGTCTCTATTATCAATATATTTTCCCCTTGTATATATATATATATATATATATATATATATATATATATATATATATATATATATATATATATATATATATATATATATCACAGCTACCCAGCCGTTTTTTTGGCCGTCTGTAGCTTCCTCAGACTTTTACAGAAATGTTCGTTATGATGGGACACTCTTTCATCCCATCATAACGAACATTTCTGTAAAAGTCTGAGGAAGGTACAGACGGCCAAAAAACGGCCGGGTAGCTGAAACAGTAATGTAACTTAACAGAAAGTTACGGTAATAAAAAAATAAAACGCATATTTACTCTTCAGGTTTTTATTAATTACCATTTCTACTAAATATTTGCTCCTACCCGGTTGAGTACTATACCCTAAAAACTTGGACTATTACCTTACGTTATATATATATATAATTATATATATATATATATATATATATATATATATATGCAAAAATCAAGACAACAAAATATAAAATAAGAACATCATATGGTGTTATGTTTTGTATTATTATTCTCATCTTGGTTGATTTTTTTGTCACAACGTTTTGGCCGATGTAACCTCCGGTCATTTTGAGGTGCATTCACACTGGATGTTTTTAATGAATAGTGAAAACACGTTTGATTTATTTGCTTCCCCAACGAACACAACGGTTAGAAATTTAAAAGGCAAATAGCGTCAAGTCGTTTTTTTTTTTTACTAATAACTCCGGGTTCATTCCGGTTTTTTGATATGATGAATGTATATTTTTGAGATAAGGATTTGTACTTATGTATATGTTATTTGGACTATTATTCTCACTTTGGTTGTTTTTTTTTCACAACGTTTCGACCGGTGTAACCGCCGACTATCTTCAATACAAAAAATAATTATAAGTCCTCATCTCAAAAATATGTATTCAGCATCACATGGTGTAGTTCCTTATGTGTCACAATTGTTTCATAACAGTTTGGACTAATTTAAACATTATATTATTTATAAATATTCCTAAAAAAAGCTACCTTTCAGACAATAAAATACTTTTGTTTTATATATATATATATATATATATATATATATATATATATATATATATATATTCAATTTGTCTTTACATAAGCAGTAATTTGTTGCTACATAGTCATGGGCATGTTTCGATCTTCTAGTGTTTAGCAACTAGAGACCTCTTCAGGTGACAGTGCTTATTTACGAAAGCGTAATTCTCAATGAAAACCGAAAATCAACTTTCAGCAAAAGAAGGCTTTTTTTTTTTTTGTAAACGAGTCATGGGGGTAACAGTTCAGCTGTGCGGTGAAAAGGGTTGATTTGGTGTGAATTTGTTAGTTTATTTATTTATTTTCCTATTTGTTTATTCACTTATTTACCGTGTCTTTATTTCTGTGTAGCAACAAATTTGCACATGTAAAGACAGATTGAAAATGTAAATTGCTCTATTCCTTATTGAACACTCTCATATTAACCTCGGTATATTTCATTGGTTACCCTACTTTTGAAAAATAGAAACATCAATATACATATATATATATACATATATATATATATATACACATATATATATGAATATATTCATAATTCCTATTTTATGGGAACAAGCAGTTTGAACTCAGCACGTTCATCCTCATTTTATTTCATTCCTTTCTCACTCTCCCCCTCTCTTTCTCTTTCTCTCTCTATACGTATATATATATTTGTTGGTGTTACATTGTAGCACGTGCACTCGTCCTTATGAAATATCCCACTTTTTTAGTAACTCCCGAGAGAAGGATAAAGATCACAAGTTATTTCGGCACAGGTGACCTGATATATGTTGTCATCGAATGCATATTTAAGAGGTTTTTAAATAAACAGAAGCAGAATAATTCAACACTGTATTTACTTTATTCATTTTGTTTATCTGGATAACATGCACCTGTTCCTTAAGAACAAAGCGTAGTATCAGTTCTGATACTACATTTTCCCTTTTCTGTTCGCGATCAGTGGAGGGGAAATCTCTCTAGACTGAAATATTTTTTAGTTTTGTTTCTATCCAAAAGGCCTTTTTTGGGGAGCTGGATATTTTATACATTAAAAATCGACCTTGTGTCCAACTCTGCCATCGTGGGTGGACAAATAAATAGAAACAGGCAACAGGCTTAAATTAAAATGTAACGATATTGTAATTTCATAGAATAGCAACACTATTTATGATAGTACAGAATTTAAATGGTTATGACATATCTATATACTAAGACCGTGGTACCTTTAACGAACGTACTTATGTTTGTCACGGCTTTCAGATTATTCATTCGGGAGATCCCATATATTAAAAGAGGAGGATAAATATGATCATATACTACGAAGATTAAATTAGTATGCAGATACGGTAATGTAGTATGTTATCACCTTCTGTCCCCCCTTTTTAATAAATAGGATATCTCAATTACCGGGAACGCAATGTAAATAAATAAATAAATAAATAAATAAATAAACAAATAAAATGATATCACTTCTGAGTCGTACGTGAAACTAAAATATACCTTCTTGGTCTTCTGGCTAGGATCCCAGAGTAGTATTTGTGATCTCTAAAGATGGTATAATGGTTTCCGATCGCGCCTGGTTTCCATATAATGAAAGTATGTCACAAACTCCTATAAAAATATTGGAGATAAACCATAATAATCAAGTGTATTCTAACAGTACATTAACCAGATTACTTAGATAAATACTTTTATTGTTTTAACAATTACAATAATGTCGCGGGCCTCCAGTTATGTTGAACGTTCCCAGAATTCCCAGCAGCAATCTATTACATATTAAAAATGCTGCCGTGGAATTTCCACAGGCCCTACTAGTATATCATGATTTTAATAAAATAATCTAGTTATAGTCAATATTGTTTGTCTTTTTGACTTCCAGTTTCCACTCTGCCGACAAGACGACGGATACAAGCAAGATATGGCCCCTGTCCAATTAATGATTATCTTGTTCTCAGAAAACGTTATTTAGTCGGGTCTATATAATTTCTAGCTGCACTTTTGTCAAATTTTTAAAAACAGAGCAAACGAACTTGTCAACAATACAAGTTTATTTACCTTTATCAATTGATGGCATGTGACAAGAGAGAGAGAGAAAGAGAGAGAAAGAACGAGAGAGAGAGAGAGAGAGAGAGACGTAACGAAACGCGGTCGGTATGCGCGTTTGATGGTAAGGGTCGGTGGCAGTAAAAATGTCAGTCACCTTAACCGCTGGCTCTCTATTCTAGGAGGTGTCTAAATTTTTTATGATATCGCAGACATGAAAAGAGGTGATTTTTACATAATCTAATGTGGCTTCAGTCCACAAACGGAGATTTGGGAAGGAATTGTTTGTTGTCTCTAAGGTGGAGTTGGAGGCAGTTCCGCATTCACATTTGTCGTGCAAGCGAACTTCTGGTTGTTGGATAGTGGGGGAATTTACTGATTGCCCTTTATTCACTACACTATTATTCACTTTGCAGAAATCACGAGTTCGCATTTTTTGCAATTCTATGCGTTCCCTGAGTATTTTAACATGCTTTCTGTCGGTATTTCTCTCTTACAATGATTTCTAGCATATAAAATATTTTGCCTATTTGTATTTGACTTATGAAGTACGAACCTCTGGAATGTATGGTGTCTTTGTGCAATGGCAGCTGCACAATCTGTAGTGAACCATGGAGGTGAGTGGGGCTTGCTATAATACTTCCGTGTGGGAACATGCGTTTCAATGCCCGCTTTGCACCATTTAGTTGTCTCATTGGCACCATGTTCAGCAAAAGAGGCAAGATATCGCGTGGCACTATATCATAGTGCCCCGGTTGTGGTGGTTGTTAACACCCCCCCCTCTACATAGCCAGGAGGTGGTTTGGCTCTAGGCGGAGGGATACATAAGTAACCAGAATGCAATCCCACAATTCCCTTTCTTTTCTTTTGTCCTAACAGCAATGAGGTGAGCACGTATTTTTGTCTCCCCGTAAATGATGAAAGGGGGCACCCCTTCAACAGCATTAGTTAAGATTAGTTTTTATTGTGAATGTTAGATATCACTTGTAAATTGTTTTTGCAAAAATATTGTAAATTTTTCTTGCAAAAAAATAAATAGTTAATTATATGTTTCATACATTACCATTCTGTCGTGCGTCGTTTTTTTTTTTTTTTTTGCCTGCCTTAAATTTCTAAATTAATAAACGAAGCGGAGTTTGATATAGAGAAAGATAGAGAGAGGATTAGATAGACGAAGAGATTGTTGGAGACAGAGCCGTAATGGCCCTGTACGGGGATGAAGCGGATCCTAAGACAAGCGTCCAATCTTCTAACAATGAAAATATAGTGAAATAAAATCTGTCTAAAATATAACCGAAAATTTCTTGTCATTTCTTTGGAAGAAATGTTCATTTCAGCTTTTGGCAGATTCATCAGGAAATATCCAGAGGAACAAAGGTATAATTTCCTTATTGGCAAGAGCATAATCACCCAGAATTGTGTTTCGTCGCCTTTACGTTATCCTTATTGTAAATGTCCTGTAACCCATGCCCCCCCCCACACACAAACATCTATGAATATTAACAACACAATGTAACTTCACTTTATACACAACTCATCATATTCCAAACGCATCTTTATATACACGTACATATTATACACTCCACAACGTAATAATATATACGATATATAATAATGTGCAATGTAGACTACAATGTATTGTAGACTAAGTGTGTGGGGAGGCTTATGAAGCTTTCTCCCGGTACACTGTATATCATAGAAAAATACAAGCATGAAAAGTAATATGGTTAAGCTTAAACATGGAAAAGTAAAGAACTAGTTGTTAAAACTGGGGGAAAAGACAAGATATTCTAGTAAAAAATATAATAAATTTATAACTTAAAATATTAAGCATTAAGAATTGATTACATAATGTTATAAATAGAATTTTAAAAAATATTCATGCTGCAATATCTTAAGTTTAAATTTAATATATTTTCTACTAAAATATCTTGTCCTTTTCTTTTCCAGTTTTAACAACTAGTCCTTCAATTTTCCATGTTTAAGTTTAACCATATTACTTTCCATGCTCGCATTTTACTATAAACCATGATTTTACCAGGCTTCCAATAAATTCATTTGTTCTTTGTTTGATTTCTGTCTTATATTTTGCACCATAAACACTTATGAAATAACAATGTACGACACTTGTCTGCTTTCAATAAAATACCACCAAGATGTTGCTATGGAAACCAGTCATAAAAAGTGTCGCTCACGGCCTAACATTTTTTTACGATTTTGAACACCAGAAAACTCACCATAACTTTTGATTTACTCAGCGAAAACTGAAAAAGAAATTCACAATATAGCTAAGAAGGTGATCTATGAACTGTAATAATCGTTTGAAATTTGGTCGAAAAATGAGTGAGGGGGTGAAGCTTTAAAACAGTTCTAAATGACTAAAACTGCCACTTAACCATATAGTCAAACACTGCCGTGTTTTAATGATATATATATATATATATATATATATATATATATATATATATATATATATATATATATATATATATATATATATATATATATATATATATATATATATATATATATATATATATATATATATATATATATATATATATATATATACTAGCATTTCAGCCCGGCGTTGATCGGGTGTTTGGATGTGTATGTTGAGCAAAAAAAAAAAAAAAAAGTGGTAGTAGGAGGGCAGGCTCGAACCCGTACCGCAAAGGAGGAAAAAAAAACCGCAAAGGAGGAAAAAAAAAACGGGTAAAAATACTGACGTATTTGCTGTTACAACCACCTCCAACCCGGATGTGACGTATATTTAAATTAAGGCTAGACAATCGAAGGTAGAGGATGACTTTCGGAAATATCGGCGAAAAAAACGATTTGACCTTTGAGAATTCTACCAAACTCCTCCGACAATTTTCGGTCAAAACACTTGACATTTTTAGATATAGGCTCCCCTGTAGAAAAGTGCCTAGGGTAATGTGAAGATAGTAATGATTTTAGCCAACCTTTCGATATTTGTCGTCTGAAAGGCCGAACTTTAAACCGATACTGATCTTGGTAAAATCCATCGCCTCTGTCGAAAGTTTTAGGCAGACATGCAAACAGACATACATACATCCATTTATATATTGGTAACTAAAATTTTTTGATCTAAACCGATTAAAAAACCTTACCCAATTTCTGAATACCCTTTATGTCAAATTTTAAATGTTTAAAGCATAAATTATCTGAGTAATTTGGTAGAGACCGCAGAGGTCAATTTTTTTACCCCCTTAACATTTATTGTTTTGGGCCAAATAAAGTTATTAAGTTAGACCCAAGGAACCTATATCTAAAATTTCAAGTGTTTAGACCCAAAATTGTTGGAGGAGTGTGGTAGGGATCTCAAAGGCCAAATCGTTGAACTTTGACCCCTTATCAGCCAAATTTCTGGCCGAAAACCTATTACATAGATTTTCCTAAATCTCAGTACCCTGTATATCAAATTTCGAGTCTGGAGACTAAAAATTGACAGAGTTATTGCGTAGGGAAATGTACAAACACAGACAGACACACACACACACACACACACACACACACACACAGGCACGTTCACTTTTATAGATATACTAGTATTTCATCCCGGCGTTGCCCGGATGTTTGGATGTATATGTTGAGCAAAAAAAGTGGTAGTAGGAAGGCAGGCTCGAACTCGTACCGCAAAGTAGGAAAAGAACGGGGTAAAACCTAACGTTTATGTTGTTACGACCACCGCCAAACCGGAAGCGACATTTTTTAAATTTTAGGCTAGACAATCTAAAGGAGAGGATAACTTTAAAAAGTATCGGCGAAAAAAGAGACCCCCACTGTAGAAAAGTGCCTAGTTGAAGGGGAAGAAATTAATGTTTTTAGCTAATTTTTCGATATTTGTCGTATGAATGGTCGATCTTTACAACGATACTAATCTTGGTAAAGTCCGTCGCCTCCATTGAAAGTTTAAGGCAGACATACAAACAGACTTACATACATACATTTATATATTGGTAACTAAAGATTTCCGACCCAAACTAATGAGAAAGCTTGCCCTATCTCTGAATACCCTTTATGTAAAATTTCAAATGTTTAGACCAGAAATTGTCTGAATTATTTGGAAGAGACCGCAGAAGTCATTTTTCAAAAAATTTTTGACTCCTATTATGACCCCTTAAAATTTATTGTTTTGAGCTCGAATCAAGTTATTAAGTTAAATCCATGCCCAAGGAACCTATATCTAGAATTTCAAGTGTGTAGACCCAAAATTGTCGGAGGAGTTTGGTAGAGTTCTCAAAAGTCAAATCGTGTAACTTTGACCCCTTAATCGCCAAATGTCTGGCCAAAAACCGATCACATCGATTTTCCCAAATATCAGTACCCTGTATATCAAATTTCGAGTCTGTAGACTAAAAATTGGCAGATCTATTGCGTAGGGAAATGTACACACACAAAGACACACAAACACACAGACACGTTCACTTATATATATACACACACACATATATATATATATATATATATATATAATCGTTAGAAGACTTATAATTAGTTTTATATAGAAATAACCTGATTTTAACAGTATTTTGTTAAATATGTATACACTATTCATTCTTCCGTTCTTTATTTATTTTTTCATTAACTCGTAATTGATAACTTTCTGTGAAAATGTTTGTCTTTCATTCATTTCATTTTATTCTGGATGGGAATAGTTATATTAACAAATAATATTAAAGTACAATATGAGTACACGTCTGGCTGAAAACACTATCAATAATCCCCCCACTCATTATCCGTGCCTATACCTAAACGTAGATTCCATGAACAAAGCTTTAGAACTGCACACCTGTCTTCCGTTTGACTGATTTCCAGCTGATTAAAATATGGTCGTTTTCAAGTCCAACATAAACAAGTTCTTGATGAGTCGTTCCCATTAACTTATCCAATTTACCAAATTTACGCTACTAACGATTACTATGATATTGTCCCATTGACTACTGTACACTCTTTAACCCTAATCCACAAGTCGCCTGTGGGCCTTGATGAGTTGTTACTCTTATGTAAAAAAAATGTAGAATTGCATTTTCTGATCTGGATTGTCAAATAAGGACTTTGCAATTTAAAAAGTAATGAACTAGAATCTATTCACACACACACCACCCCTATATATATATATATATATATATATATATATATATATATATATATATATATATATATATATATATATATATTGTGGGGGTCGTCAGGCCTTTTTAGGAACTAACTTCCTCCACAAATAAATAATAATAAAAAGAGGAAGACTTACATGCAAGAACAAACGGAGGTTTATTTACAGAAACCAACCATTAACAAATAAAATATAATTCTCTTTATAATGAGTTCAGAAGTCCTTTTTAAGTGTTCGTATATAAAAAAAGGAGAATGTCTTTTTTTTGTTGAACTGTTCATATGTTAAAACATGTTAAGAGAGGCAATAGGTAATGTTCGCCTGTGAAATTGTATGAAGCGCGCGGAGCAGTGAAAATGGAAGAGTGATAGTAACACGTGTGGAACGTCCGAATGAGAATGTAGTTGAGAGAGAGATTTGATGTTTGTGTGTGCTTAAAACACTATTTGGACCAGCTCTCAGCGAGCTTAAAAAGAAAAGTTTAGAAAAATGTCCTTGGAGAAATCCCATTGGACGGAAACATCACGTGGGGTGCTTTGTACTATGTCCGCTCGTTTTGAGTCGATTTAATATATAAGGCCACGCCGGAATTTGCGTGGGAGTTATTTTTTATTTTTCACGCCCCAACATAATCATAATCATACTGCGCGCCTAAATTGTATTTATTTTTATAACAATTTTTAATCCGAATCTTAACCGTGTCAACTGGCATAATATATATATATATATATATATATATATATATATATATATATATATATATATATATATATATACATATATATATATATATATATATATATACTAGCAGGTTGACCCGACATTGCTCGAGATTAAATGAGGATCAACGAATGTTTCACCCATCGATATTTTATTATCATCGAAATATCCCATTTTTCGATCAAACCGAATAATTGCTGTTAGGAAATAGATCGAAAATAAGAAAGAAATATGTTAAATCATATTGGATCGGATCTGCGTGTGAGTCACGTGATCAGGCGAGATGGAGTAAGGAGTTTGGATTTGGACGTAGAGAAGAGCGGACGGCTTAACAGGTCGTCTCCTCCCATTTACTGGGGGGACGCTGACGTGTGTGAAAATAAGACCTATACAAGCAAAGACATTCACTTTCCATTCTTCTGCATCTTCGACATATGGAAGGTGAATAAAAAACTATATAAAACCATTCATTGTCTTGGAGTGAATGAATATTCGTCCAAAACAGATTTCCAATGTCCCCTCCAAGAACAAGATGAATTCCAGGTGGACAAGATGATTAGATGAAAACTAAATCATGATATTTGACTTTAATTCAATTAATTATGTAAAATAATTTCATAAAATCAACAGTTAATTCTATAATAACACAATGAGCCGTTGGAAAGTAATGTTTCTGTTTAGAGCATAATTGAACCATGATAATTGATTTTTTGCATTTTAAAATTTGAGTGAAGCAATTATTTACACATAATTTTATAAAATCAACATATTATCTACAGTGCAATGTAGACTTTAATCTATTGTAGTCTAAGTTTGTGGGGAAATCTATGAAGCTTTCTCCCGGTACACTGCGAGGTGGGCAGTCCCTAAATAAAGCAGACAATCAATCGATTTGATTAAGAATTGGTGATTTCAAATAATTCGATCATAATAAAAGTATTAGATAGTGGAATATTTGTAGATCCTCATTTAATCCCGGACAACGCCAGGTCTTCGGCTTATACACACACACATACATATATATTGAACTACGCTGACGAGAGGTAATGACCTCGAAACACGCGTGTACGTATATTACTGTTTTAAAAATAATAAATAAATAAAAATGTTATATACGTCCAAACAAATTAAAAAGGGCGACTTTCTAAGTAAATAAAAAAATGAGCTTCGAGGCGGAGCCAATATTAACCGTATGTATCGCTTGAAAAAAAAACAACAATAACAAAAATCTATATATATATCATATATATATATATATATACATATATATATATATATATATAATCATGTTTTTTGAAACCAATACATTTTTCTTATAAAAATTAAGATTAGATTTAAGACGGTAATATTTCAAAAATAATTTCAGATTCGAGAAACGTCTAATTGCAAAAGCAAAGTATGTCTAGTTTTTAGAAACAGGAGTTTTGATATGTATCACATTCAATCGAAGATAAACCGTTCGATTAGCTGATTGAATATACAGGTGTGTGTTATAGTCGGTTTGCGAAAAACGCCTTCTTCGTTGGAGATCAAGTAAAACTACGTTTCTCAGATGATCATTTCTGACGTAAGAGAAGATTGTTATCTTCACATACCCTGCGAATTAAAATCATTTATATTTACGAAAAATGTCGCTGCGAAGAATATGTTTTTTTCATATTGTTAAGAAATATTGAACTGCACTAAACAGATTTGAGTTGAATGATTTTTCATTTTAGCTTTCTGAAATTGGAACATCATATTCGCTGCAAAAGAGAGAAGAACATATAGCTACGTAAAAGGTTAATTTCCGAGGTTTTGAATTTTGTTTATATAATTTTGTTTATATAATTTTGTTTATATAAGTTTGTTTATATAATTTTATTTATATAATTTTGTTTATATAATTTTATTTATATAATTTTATTTATATAATTTTGTTTATATAATTTTATTTATATAATTTTATTTATATAATTTTATTTATATAATTTTGTTTATATAATTTTGTTTATATAATTTTATTTATATAATTTTATTTATATAATTTTATTTATATAATTTTGTTTATATAATTTTATTTATATAATTTTGTCTATATAATTTTATTTATATAATTTTGTTTATATAATTTTGTTTATATAATTTTGTTTATATAATTTTATTTATATAATTTTATTTATATAATTTTATTTATATAATTTTATTTATATAATTTTGTTTATATAATTTTGTTTATATAATTTTGTTTATATAATTTTATTTATATAATTTTGTTTATATAATTTTATTTATATAATTTTGTTTATATAATTTTATTTATATAATTTTGTTCATATAATTATGTTTATATAATTTTGTTTTTATAATTTTATTTATATAATTTTATTTATATAATTTTATTTATATAATTATGTTTATATAATTTTATTTATATAATTTTGTTCATATGATTTTATTTATATAATTTTATTCATATAATTTTATTTATATAATTTTATTTATATAATTTTATTTATATACTTTTGTTTATATAATTTTATTATATAATTTTATTTATATAATTTTGTTTATATAATTTTGTTCATATAATTTTGTTTATATAATTCTATTTATATAATTTTATTTATATAATTTTTTATATAATTTTATTTATATAATTTTATTTATATAATTTTATTTATATAATTTTGTTTATATAATTTTGTTTATATAATTACAATTACCACCTTTCATCTTTATTTTTATAGTTGGAATTCTTTGAGTTGAGCAATTTGTGTATCTATTTCTTTATTTATGAACTTTTATCCTCATCTTTATAGTTGTTGTTTCACGAAGTTTCGACTAACTATTCCTCTGGACTTCGTCAGGTCGTTGCCTTTCGTAGTTCGATTCGCAGTGGATAGAGGTGTTGAATCTTTATAGTTCCAGGTGAGCATTGTCTGAAGGTAGTGGTTTCAATCCTACCCAAAGCCGGCCAGAGGATTAATTTGCAGAAAATTTTTAAGACGACAACGGTTATGGAAGGCAGTAATTACTGGAGATACAGTTAAGAGACTCAGCATTCCTTTCCCGTCGCGGTTAACCACCCGACGAAGGCCAGAGGAATAGTTGGCCGAGATTTCGTGAAACATCAACTATTAAGATGAGGATAACAGTCTGCAAATAAATAAATAGCTATACTCTTTTATCTTATTCACATTTCCAGTCGAGGTTATCCTTGGTATACTTCTGGCGACTTACGAGCTGCCCTGAATCACCATGCTCTATTTTTTCGGAAATATATACTTTCAGTTCTGGCCATGCTTTTTATGGAAATCGCTCCAGACAAGGCGTCATGGCCATGTAATGTAAGGAATTAAACATACTACGAAGCCAGTAACTTGCCAACAATAATTATTAGATAGATAGATTCCAATCTAGAAAACGTCAATTTTTCTTTCTTTGTCAGAAACATTGCTCAATAAATGTGAGTACAAAAACTCATTTTATTACAATGTTGGTTTATTGCTAACTGACTGAGGCGGCTCTAAGGGGGAATCCCGACGAATTCTTGGGTATATTTGATATAAGACTAATTACATATCTTAATGGCGCTGGAAGCAATCAAATACAAATTAGCCGGAGTATATGTTCCAATTCTAATAACGCCTGGCAGCGTAATATTTGTTTAATTTTAATTCAATATAACGTTAAAGCGTCACATTTCTATGAGCAGTTACTGTATAAAAAAATTGAAAATAAAAGATTTATATAATATATATATATATATATATATATATATACATGTATATATATATATATGTGTGTGTGTATGTGTGTACCTCTTTCTCTCGCTCTCTATATATGTATGTATATATGAATATATGTGTGCGTGTGTGTGGGGGTGTATAAAATTAACTTCGAATATATCGCTTAAACTATTTGGACTCGTATAAGTATCGTAAAAATTTAACATGTGCATGATAAAATATCGATAAAAGTATCACACACACACATATATATATATATATACACATATACACACATGTACACGGAACAATCACATTGACACACCGATTCTTGTCAAGTCACCGAAATTAAGCAACGATGAGCCTGGCAATTATCAGATGGGTGACCATTTGAGAAGGCTAGGCGCTGCATGTACCGCACCGAATCATAGTATTTTCCAGGTTGGTATCTGGTGGCGCATTAATTCCCTGGGAGAGATGCACTCCAAGACTTCGGTAAGATATGCATCTAGAAGAATGTATATCTGATGTTAAAACCTGCGTGTTATTGCATGCTTTGTCTTGTGGCAGTCGTCGGCACCGACAATAATTAGCAGTAACAATAAAAGTGTGGTTGGTTCTACACAAAGCTTTTACCTGTATAACAAATCATCTGTATGTATTTCCGGAACAACTTAACAGTTGTGGCGGAAGCTCATACATCGAAATCGACGAGAGAGTTCATTATATATATATATATATATATATATATATATATATATATATATATATATATATATGTATGTATAATGGGCTCTCCCGTCGATTTTGATGTATGAGCTTCCGCCACAACTGTTAAGTTGTTCGGAAATCCACACACGTGTTTGTGTGTGTGTATGTGTGCGCGCGTGTGTGTGTATTAGAGCATTTAGTCATTGACTTTGGTTCTTTACGACAAATTGATGTGTGAATATGGTTGAATTTCTGCTAATTCTTCCATTAAATACTGGTCCTGGATATGACCTTAGACTGGTTATCTAACTTAAAATGTACTAAACATTAATACTATAACCCTTTCCCCGGCCCTATTGAAAAACTGATCCTGGATATGACCTTAAACAATGGTGAGGCCCCAGCTTGCGGGCCTTGGGGAGTGTGGAGCCACCCTTTAATTGCCATTGCTCCCAGGTCCACTCTGACCCGGAGTGGTAGTACTTGTTAGGGTCTCAACTATAGGTTAAATAGAATCTGACTTAAAAAAAAAAATATATATATATATACTCCATTAAAAATCGTTCCTCAAAATAACTAGATTCGGCATTAAATAACCTGAAATATGTTGATATGCCGTAAAACAAAAACAACAACCAACCGACCAACCATTAAATGCTAATACCTATTTATTCGAGTGAACCTCTAACTGGGCATCGATCGATTACTATAATATGTAGTCCGCTGAACCTAATCGCTACGAAATATCATCCAGATTTTCAATCATATCGTCCGAGTAGTTTCCGCGAAGAAATTAGAGTAATGTGGTATCAATCGCTATTAATCACGATTTATCCTTTACTCTGCATTAAACGGATGCTATAATACTTTGGTCGTTTCACCTTATAACAAAAGTCAATACAAAATTTCAATCATATTTAGTCTGTACTTTCCAAAGAAAAGTGAAACGAACAGATGTACAAACAGGCAGACTAAGAAAAATTATATATATATATATATATATATATATATATATATATATATATATATATATATATATGTGTGTGTATGTGTGTGTGTGTATGTGTGTGTGTGTGTGTGTGTATAAACTTTTATTAACCCAAAACAAAACATATTGCTACTCTTTCATTAAGGGCTACAGTGAATTAGAGATTATATTCGTTGATGCATCCTTAAGCGGGGATTTGCGCAGTCACATGTTTGCTCACATTGCATATATATTTTATACAAGGTGGAACGATAAATTGTCGATTCAAGTAACTTATGTAGTAGAGCGTACATCTATTACATATAGTTGCCTTCAGCCTTAATCATCGCATCGATACGGATCAAGAACTGGGAACATACCTTTTCCACAAGCGCTGGCGTGAACTGGGCAAATACTCGATGGATGGCAGCAATCAGTCTGGCTTTGGTGTTGTAGGAGGTGATGTTGGTAATGTTCTCGGCGTATGACAAACGAAGTAGTCCAGCGGGTTCAAGTCGGGTAGGGGGGGTCCAGTGAAAAGGATTATCGAGTCGTAGCACTGCTGAAGCTAAGCATGGGTCTCTTGGACTTGTAGACCGGCACCGAATCTTCCTGCCACGCCCAGGGTCTACTAGCGGCCACCTGATTGCACCAGGGGGTCACCACACTCTTTAGCACATCCAAATACAATTTGGTGTTGACTTTAAACTGACTTCGAATATGTGAGGTGGCATGAATGTGGCCCGCACTTTAAACCACACCAAAGACTAACTGTTGCCCTAAACTTTGTTTTCATCACTCTGCGCACGTCCCTGTTATTCGTGGCAATCGAACCATGTATTTTGAGGGTGATAGCAATAATCCTGTTGTCATAACTTGGATTGTTAAAGAGCATGAGCTGTACAGCGGCGCGTCTCCGATCTCGCTCGTTGAATATTGTGTTATATTCAGACATGATAGAAAGCTTCTCTCGCTCTTTGAATTTGTACACAACCGACCAACTAGTAGATAGCATCCAGCAATAAAAGAAAACCGGTTTTCATTAAACGGAAATGGAATCATGTTGCCTTTTCTTTCCACACTGTAATATGAGTACAGTCAGGGAAACAAAATGCAAAACTAAGATTCCAAGGGTTTGCCCTTCGAAGAAAGAAGGTACTAAAGAACAATATTTACCGTAAAGAATACCGGATTATGCTTGCAAAATCCACTTGCGAAAACGAAATATGGCGCCTGCCTATACTCCATTTAATAACCACGTCAGCAAAATTGAATATCGCACATTTTAATTATTGCTACCGTTCATATTTGCATGAAATTTAACATGAATCATACAAGCAGTGACACGTGGCACCTTAGATCAACTTTATAAAGCGGCGTATCTATTATAAGTACAATTTCCTGTATCAATAAAATAAAATATATTCTAAGTAAAATCCTATAAAACACAATTCTAAATTTTTAAATAACGTTAATCTCCCCCCCTCTCATACTTATTCCTTTAATCTCCTCAAACCATAATGACAGTTCAAAGTAGCAGATGTTTCTGCTCATTTACGGACATAACATTCTTGGCTTCAATTTATGTGTGTTTATCCTTGCAGCATTTGTTTTCATAATTAAATCTTTAATACTTTACAATGTTAGGGACGTAGACTTCGATTACATTAATAACTGATATTAATAAATTAATAAATTAATTAATGATTTCTTTGCTTGTTGTTTTAAGTGTGAACTTCTTATCACACATTAATCGTGTTGTCAACAAGAATATTATCATGATTATCTTGTAGCAGTACTTGTCTTACTAATTTCATAACTTGTATTAATAGTACTAACATAAGTTGTATTAGTAATAGTAGTAATTGTTACGCTAGAAAGCTGGGTTATATTAACGAAAAATTATAGTGTATTAACGTTCTTCTTTATCTATCTATCTATATCTATCTATCTATCTATATCTATCTATCTATCTATATATCTATAAAAACAGAGATGTGTGTGCCACAGACGATTTCTGATTGGTTAATCCAATAATCACATCTCCTAAAAAACTATGGTTCGTAGGCTCTTAATTTTACCATAAAATATTATGGCTTTATTTATTGTCCATCTTGGAAGGGTTTAATTTTTTTCTAACTTGTTTATTTACAAATTAAAAAAATACGAATCTTACACAATCTTACAATCCAACCTACGACATCCACGGCCGCCATTCTGCTAGCCGCAGACACGTACACAACACGAAAACAATGTTTTGAAAATCTAGCAAAAATTAATTTTCCTGAAATTTTTCAATATTTAAAAATAAATTATGCCGGCTGATAAAATTTTTAAACTTTTTTTAAAGCTAGAAAGATAAAATTTAAAAATACTTATTTTTATGTAAAACGCGCGTTCCCTCGTGGTCTTTTCATTTCGGGTTTGTATATAACAAATAAATGTTATCAAAGGCAAGATAATTTACTTTTCTACCAAACTGGATATATTTTTCGTGTTTTTATTCAATGTAACACATTTATTCAGCTCGAAAAACGGGTTTGTATTACTGTACACATAGATTCGAAGAAGTTGATAAGATACGAAACAATACAGCACGAAAACACGCGCACACACGCACACACACTCACGTCCACTACCGTCCTTGGCTACGTCACGTTGTTATGGCAACACGATAAATACACAGTAAATTTGATTTTCTTCATTTCTACGCAAATATTACGCAAATATAAATCATATAGATTATCTGTATGAATATAATTACACGTAATAGTTAAATAAAGATGATCATCGTATAAGAGAACCGAAAAAAAAACTAATAGGGAATTTGTATAAAGTTGTATTTTCTTTATAAATAAATAGAAAAAAGGGGTGTTGAAGACTATCGATACTTATACAGTTTAGTGACGACATTAAAAAATGGAAATATTGAAAAAAAAATTCATTGTACGTAACTGTTATAGACTGAAGTTCTCCGAAAAAAAATTTCACTACATTTGATCAAGTAGTTTTCTTCTTACAGCCAAAAACAATTATTTATCACGACGACGTCAACGTGGCCATTTTGGAAATGTACCTAGCAGAATACCTCCATTTTAGGCCAAATTTCTCAATCTAGCCTTTTTTTTCTCGCCATATTGAGATGCGCACAACACATCTGCAATTTTTTTACGTTTTTTTTTCTTTTTTTTTTTTAAATCTGCAATTTTTTTGCGTTTTTTTTTTTAAAATAAGAATACTATTGAATATGCAAAGAAATTGAAGAATGCAAAGAATTGAAGAATTTTTATAGAAGATTATTTTCGAAACATGCTCAGTTGGACACGCATGGATAACTTCGAAACTTCGTTTATTTACTTCTGTTACAAATTAAAAAAAAAAAAAACAAACAGCCCAAAAATGGCATCTGTCTTCGCAAAAAAAAAAAAAAAAAAAATCTCATTCTGGTGGGGAAAAAAAGGGCTAGATTGGCCTAAAATGGAGGTATTCTGATATGTACGGCAGTTACCTGCCCTTGGGGAATTCCTGGGCCTGCAATAACATTTCCAAAATGGCCACGTTGACGTAGCCGTGATAAATCATTGTTTTTCGCTGTAAAAAAAAAAAACTACTTGATCAAATGAAGTAAAAATTTTTTTCGGAGAACTTCAGTCTATAACAGTTACGTACAATAAAATTTTTTTTTCAAAATTTCCATTTTTTAATGTCGTCACAAAACTGTATAAGTACCAGACTATCATTACACACGAAAAAATATAGATTTATTTCTGGGTAAAGTTCCCCCGAGTTTTCCTTTCACTTCAGTAAATAATGGTCTTTTGTTATATATATGGCGTACTATTATCCTTATATATATGATGTTTATGTTTATATATATATATATGTATAAGTGATAGTGTATGTGTGTGTCTGTGTGTGTCTGTGCGTCTGTGTGCATTTCCCTACGCTAAAACTCTGTCAATTTTAAGCCTACAGATTCGAAATTTGATATACAGGGTACTGAGATTTGGGAAAATCGATGTGATAGGTTTTCGACAGAAATTTGGCGATTAAGTGGTCAATATTCAACAATTAGACCTTTGAGAACTCTACCAAACTTCTCCTACAATTTAAGGTCTGGACACGTGATATTTTATATATAGATTCCTTGGACATGGATCTAACTTATTAACTTTACTTGATCCCTAAACAGTAAATGTTAAGAGGTCATAATAGGGGTCAAAGTTTAAAAAAATTGACCTTTTTTTTTCCTCAGCATACACTTCAAAACACCTGGGCAACGCCGGGCACCGATTTCTAGTTTTATTATATATTATTTATATATTTTATTTATTTATTTTATTATATATTATTTATGTATTTTATTTATTTTATTATATATTATTTGTATATTTTATTTATTTTATTTTATTATATATTATTTATATATTTTATTCATTTTATTTTATTATATATTATTTATATATTTTATTTATTTTATTTTATTATATATTATTATATAATTTATTTAATTTATTTTATTATATATTATTTATATATTTTATTTATTTAATTTTATTATATATTATTTATATATTTTATTTATTTTATTTTATTATATATTATTATATATTTTATTTATTTTATTATATATTTATTATATATTATTTATATATTTTATTTTATTATATATTATTATATATTTTATTTATTTTATTTAATATATATTATTTATTTATTTTATTTATTTTATTTTATTATATATTATTTATATAGTTTATTTATTTTATTATATATTATTTATATATTTTATTTATTTCATTATATATTATTTGTATATTTTATTTATTTTATTTTATTATATATTATTTATATATTTTATTTATTTTATTTTATTATATATTATTTATATATTTTATTTATTTATTTTATTATATATTATTTATATATTTTATTTATTTTATTTTATTATATATTATTTATATATTTTATTTATTTTATTTTATTATATATTATTTATATATTTTATTTATTTTATTTTATTATATATTATCTATATATTTTATTTATTTTATTTTATTATATATTATTTATATATTTTATTTATTTTATTTTATTATATATTATTTATATATTTTATTTATTTTATTTTATTATATATTATTTATATATTTTATTTATTTATTTTATTATATATTATTTATATATTTTATTTATTTTATTTTATTATATATAATTTATATATTTTATTTATTTTATTTTATTATATACTATTTATATATTTATTTTATTTTATTTTATTATATATTATTTATATATTTTATTTATTTTATGTTATTATATATTATTTATATATTTTATTTATTTATTTTATTATATATTATTTATATATTTTATTTATTTTATTTTATTAAATATTATTTATATATTTTATTTATTTTATTTTATTATATATTATTTATATATTTTATTTATTTTATTTTATTATATATTATTTATATATTTTATTTATTTTATTTTATTATATATTATTTATATACTTATTTTATTTTATTTTATTATATATTATTTATACATTTTATTTATTTTATGTTATTATATATTATTTATGTATTTTATTTATTTTATTTTATTATATATTATTTATATATTTATTTTATTTTATTTCATTATATATTATTGATATATTTTATTTATTTTATTTTATTATATATTATTTATATAGTTTATTTATTTTATTTTATTATATATTATTTATATATTTATTTTATTTTATTTTATTGTATATTATTTATATATTTTATTTATTTTATGTTATTATATATTATTTATGTATTTTATTTATTTTATTTTATTATATATTATTTATATATTTTATTTATTTTATTTTATTATATATTATTATATATTTATTTATATATTTATTTATTTATTTTATTATATATTATTTTTTTACACATGAGGAGTCGTCACAATTGTATCATCATAGATTTCTCTTCAGGAATCACCCGTGGTGTTCCCTAGGGTCTGAGTGACAACACATACTCCTAGATTTCCAGTACTCACTAACTCATTCGATAACTGTTCTAAATTAGTTTGCGTTATCGCAACAGTCATTTACAATTGATTTCTCCACGGTATGTGACATTGCTTTGTGTTATGCATCTGTAGTTGTTTCTATATGTCCACATTGCTCCTGTTGCTCATATGTACCAGTCTCCACATTCAACGGCTTTCTTTAATACTTCAGACATTTTTATTATTGTTATCCTTTGGGTTGTCTAATATCTCTCATTCTTTTCTCAAGGATTTTTCAGGATTGTCCCTAACGCTCCTAATATCATTGGTATTATTTTAACTTTTTTTATCTTCGATATCGCTCTTGAGCTCTTTAACCAGTTCTGTCTATTTGCCTTGCTTTTCTGTAGTCTGCTGGAATAGCAAAGCCTACTATATGGCATGATGGTTCCTTGTTGTTAACTAATAGCAGGCCGCCCTGCATTGCCCGGTCGTAAAATACACTTAAATATGATATTTTGATTAATGCAGATTTCGTATTTATTATTATAATATAATGGATCCAATATATAGTAATGATTTAAAAAGTTAAAAAAAAAAAATTACTCGTGCGCCACCACCAAGATCGAAACCAAAACGTTTAGTTTACGATTTACTTTTTATTTTGAGGTTAATGCCTCAGTAATGAAATTAAAACATGAATCAATTACGCATGCACACTCATAATGTCGTCGTTCGATCTTCACTTAACACATTTCATCTTTTTAATTTTCACACTTTTGCACCAATTTTTCCCGGCTAAAACCCAAAAATGAGGTTTCGCGTTCTTTTTTTCAAAGTTTTTCGGAATTCTTCCTAGTATTCCTACTATTATAAGTATTATTTTGATTTTCTTGATCATCCATATCCCATTCAGCTGTCTGGCTAGCTCTGTGTATTTGCCCCGTTTCTCCTTTTTTTTGATATTCACCCTGTAGTCAGCTGGAACAGCAAAGTCTACGATTTGCCAAAACTTTTCTTTCTTGTTAATTATTATGACATCCAGTCTTCTTGCTTGGAATGAGTTAACAGTTTGTATGTCCATGTCCCACAGGACTTTGTGATTCTCGTTTTCAAGACCTGTTGCCGGCTTATGTTTGTACAACTTGTCTGCCTTCGAAATGCAGTTGTTTGCATAATTCCCAGTGTACTACCCTTCCCACTTAGTCGTGTCTTTTCTTGTATTACTTTTGGACCAGATTTCTTCTTCTTCTTCTTCTTCTTCTTCTTCTTCTTATTATTATTATTATTATTATTATTAATGTACTTGTACATACGTCCAATGTCACAAAAAACCACCATCATCACAAAACTTAATTAATGAGAAACGAATTACCCCACTTTATAGTTACTCTTTATTAGTTAAAATCATTAGAACAATTTCTTCCCTCAAAAGTGTTACCCCCCCCCCCCCCCAAAAAAAACGGTTTTCTATTAAGGGTTTCATATTGGCTTTTTTTATTTTATAATTTAAAAAGAACAGTCAGGTTAAGAGAAGATTGTAAGTTTTCATTATAGTTTCGTTTAATAGTAAAAAAATGTGCAAGTCAATTGACATCTGTTCCTTTATAATTTATATAAAAAATTATTCAGGAAAAAAAATGTGTTGTGTGTTGATGTTTTATTGAAAAAAATCTGAATTTTGTAAATCAATTCATTTTAGCTATAAAAGGTTAAAAAAGAATTTGCTAAAAGTTCAATTATTTTATTCTTATTTCAGATGATTTGTTTTTAGTCTCCCCTCGAGCAATGCCAGATGTTTTGCATATATATATATATATATATATATATATATATATATATATATATATATATATATATATATATATATATAGTAAGTTATAAAATATATATGGCGATTAAGCCACACTGAATATTCTGCGTTCCATCCACTCTAGCACTCTTCAGGCTTTGTATATATATATATATATATATATATATATATATATATATATATATATATATATATATATATATATATAGTAAGTTATCTATATATATAAATCCCAAATGTCTGTGAGTTTGTATGTTTGTATGTAACGCTAAAACTTTTGAAAGACACAACCAGACTTGATAAATTTGGTATCATATCGAAGCCCCGTGTCCCGGATGACAAATATCGAAATTTCACGTCAAACGGACGAAGAGAAAGGGGTAAACGTATCAGTTATCTCCAAGGGGGTCCCAAAAAAAACTGTCATTGTAATGCTTTTTATTACGTAATAATTCTTGAATGATCCAATGTAATTAATACGTAAAAAAAAAAAAGCTTAGTCATGTCACGTGACGTGACGTCAACGTCCACTAATGGCGAACAATTGTTAATAAAAAAATCTTTCTCCGATACTTTTGCATTTTTCTCTTCGGCTCAGTTATATCTTTTTTTTTACTTTATGCCAATGTGTCCATCGTTATTACCTGGTTAAAAATATTATTTATACAAGAGTTTTAACGAAAAATGTCAGGAAAAAATGTACGGGAATAAAAAAATTCACCTTTCAAAATATTAGACGATTATAAAAATATCGTAATATTTATGTAATGTAAAATAATTAGCCATTTTGTATATTACCACGTGACCTCATACCTCTTAAGCTGGAAGGGGGGGGGAGTAAAACCAACACCGTCTCTCTCTCTCTCACACTTACTCTCTCTCTCTCTCTCTCACTTTCTCTATCACCCTCTTTCTATTTTTCTATTCGTTTAAAAACACTTAGTCATGTCACGTGACGTGACGTCAACGTTCAGTGTGCACCGGTTTGGTTACTATGGAAACACTTAATTTTTGTGCTGCTTCGAAAAGGAACAAAATTCAACATACACCGCTTCCTCTTCCCTCCCTCTCTCTCTCTCTCTCACACACACACACACACTTTCTTCGGTGTGTTTTTGATGTTACGTACGTATTTTTTATATTTTTATCTCAGTAATTTTTATTATATTTAATAGCATTTTCTTTTTTTTTTTTTCATGGGAAATTATTTTTCTATTCGTTTTAAGAAAATGCTATTAAAAAATAAAAATGCGATAAATTCTGGCAACAGTTATTTATTTATGCTATTCGCAGCCGGCCGGAAGAAACGCGCTTAGACATTTTGTAAACATTGTTTTTAAAAAATAAAAAATAATACTTCTATTATGTTTTAAACGACTGTAATAGTTTATTTTGGAAGTATATTTCATAAGGAAAATAAACAACCCACTTTAAAAACAGAAATTACGAGTTTTATATATTTTATTCGCAGTTTTTTTTTGGGGGGTAGTCCAGTGTAACAGTTTGTTGAAAAAGTGTAGAATTCAATTAAAAAAACAACACCGTCTTTTTTTTTTTTTTTTTAAATAAAACTAATTTTAAAATTTCGATGTTCGAAAAAGAGTCCATAAAGAATAAAACAGTTATTAAATACAAAAAAAAGTCCATTAATTTGAACTTAAAGCCTGTTTGAATAAAACTTATATAAAAAAAAACCGTCACTTCCGGCAAATGGCTATGTAAACAACTGGTGGCATTTTTCGAATACATCGGTAAACACTGTATGTTTTTCGAGCTGAATAAATATGTTACATTGAATAAAAACACAAAAAATATATCCAGTTGGATAGAAAAGTAACTTATCTTGCCTTTCCTAACATTTATTTGTTATATATTTGTCTTTTGACCGTCCACTAATGGCGAGTTTTTTTTTTTTTTAAATAAAACTAATTTTAAAATTTCGATGTTAGAAAAACAGTCCATCACATGTCAATATAAAAATTCTCTTTTTGTTTGATAAAAAGAATAAACAGTTAATAGATACAACAAAAAAGTCCATTAAGTTCAACAAACTAAACTCTTTTATTTATAATAAAACTCTTCGACAGTTTAAATGCTTTCAAAATCCTATGTAAGTATATCGTTTTTACTGTACACAGATTCGAAAAAGTTGTCATCAAACAAATATATGACAGAGTTGAATAAATATGTTACATTGATTAAAAACACTTCTTATTAGCATTTTCTTTTTATATGACAACGTTAATGTTCATGAATCTCTCTTTTAATCATTTTTATCGACTATCAGCCAAATAACCGGGGTCTAAAATTTGGGAAATTATTTTTCGATTCATTTAAAGAATATGCTATTAAAAAAGAAAAAGTCGATAAAAGTTAGACATAAACAGTAAAAAAATAGAAGATATTATTATTAAATAACAATAATTATTAAAAATAAATATTAACATTTACAATAATAAAATGAGTTAGTATTAAAAATAATTATTAAAATAAAAATGAGTTTATTATTAAAAATACATATTAATATTCAAATAAAATTGTTTTTATTATTAAAAATAAATATTAATATTTAAAGTAGAATGAAATGTGTTTATTATTATAAATAAATATTAATATTTAAAATAATATGTGTTTATTATTAAAAATAAATATTAATATTTAAAATAATATAATGTGTTTATTATTACAAATAAATATTAATATTAAAATAAAATGTGTTTATTATTAAAAATAAATATTAAGGAAGGTCAACAGGTGGAGGAAAAATAGTCAATGCAGGTCATACCACCTGACCAGCTAAAATCGCCTTTTTATATAAGGCAGACAGTCAGACTATTTGCCTTGAGGGCGGGCTAAGCCCTCCTACCCCCCCCCCCCCAAAGCTGAGAGCTGGGGAAACTTCTCTCAGAAGGGGTATGGGAGGACAGGGAGACCTTCCCTCTTTCAACTAAGAGATAGATATCCTTTTGTATGGTTGATTGACCCCCCCCCCTGTCGGTTCCGCTTACTCCATTCAGAAAGAGATCAACCTTACATAAAAAAAAAAAAAATATGGGGACAGGGAAGCCTTCCCGGGCCCCCTTTCTGGGAGGAGAAGTTCCCCGGCTCCTACCTTTTTGGGAGTGCTCAGCCCGCCCTCCAGTCAACAACAATATTTGAAGAATAAAGATATTTTTGTTTTTGTGTTTTAGGTGGTGAAGGTGATCTGGGGAGTGTTTTTTTTTTCACAAAAAAGGTACTTTTTACGAATGGGTATCCAAGAAAATTACAGTATTTTGTCAGAAATTAAGGTTTACATTGACCACTCTCAATACTATCAGAAATGAACAAAGTTAATTAAACAGTCTACACAATATAAACTAACTGTTTTGTTGGCTTTTTATTCTAACTCCAAACTAACCCATAACTACATTTTTCTTTTATTTTGCAAATTTTATTTCCTTTAGTTTATATTGTGTAGCTGAATCAGAAATTGATTTATCTTTTGTCACCAAAATAAAATTACTTGGTAATCACCCAATTTCTGCCACAAAATTTTAATTGGCAAAACTCATAAGCATAAAATATATATTTTCTAATTTCATCTTTTTTTTTTTACATAATCTGGTTTGATGTTTTCCTAAATATTCAAATCACTATATTTTGCTGCTTAATATTAAATACAGCAAATGAGTTATTTCTATGCATCAAACAATTACATTTTCTCATTCATCCAAACTAATCACTGAACATCAATTTCATATTTTCTTCACTAAAATATTACTATGCTTGATGTCATCAAGTAGAGCGGATCATTTTTTTTTACATTTGTTTACACATTTTTTACAAATGTTTTTGAGAGTCCATACAAAGTTATAAGTGTTCAACATTTTTTTTCATTTGAATATATTTTGTCTAAGATTCTTAGCCTATGTCATTGCATACCAATTTGTTTCTTGAAAGTTAAGTTCACTGTAAAAACATCTGATACACCAAAATCCCTGATACCTGTTTCTTATAAGCGCCAAATAACTATCACTATTTCGATTTGTGTTTCATGAGAACAATTCAATATTGATACATTATAAGAAACATTTCCAGTGCTTTTCTCTTTTTAGCAATAGTTGGTTGATAATTAGAGGACACAACTAACCCTATACTATGCTTTACTTTGTTTTGTATATATATTTTGTATTGTGTGGAATTAACAAAGATTCATATGCAGGAATCTGTTGATACATTCCAAGAATCCCAATGCGACCAACAAACTTGAAAGATTACAATTTCTTTTTACTATGACCAATAAGAAAGCTCAAGGACTAAGTTGTTGGACTCATCCTGATCACCATTTTAAATTATTGTTAACAGTAAGTTTAACATTTTAAGTACAGAATAATATTCCTTTTGATATTTATAAATTACTATTTTCTGTGACAGATGTTACTTTTTCAATATTGATTGTACACTCTTTTGTGTTTTTAAATTTTGCATACAATAATATTAAGCACACCATACCAAGACCACTATTTGAGCATCTAATAAACTGCCTACCAAGACCAATGTTTTCAAGTGACAATGGAGAGTATTCATGTTATGTTTCACATTTTTATGTTTTGAAATATTTTGCTGCTTAATATCAAATTCAGCAGATGTTTACTTTGTTTTGTGTATATACTTTATATTAGGTAGAATAAACAAAACTTAATTTCGCTACCATCATTATTTGTAGTGACATGCACTGTTAACATAAATAAAATCAATGGTGACAATCCCTGATACCTGTTTCGTATAAGCACCAAATAACTATGATAATGTGTTATTGTTGATACATTATAATAAACATTTCCATTGACTGGTCGTTTGCTTAGCTTAGGTTTACATCATTTTTTCACAATGTTTCTCTACTTGCTTTCAGCATGAGAGCAGATCATATTCTGCACATGTTTCATGCATATCACAAAAACTTATAATATTTGATCAACATTTGACTAACAATTTTACAAAAAAGACCTACCACCTTAAGGGGGGTAAAGGTAAGGCTCCCCACATAACCATAAAAGAAAGCCGCCCCCCCATACAGTGGGAAAGAGCTCCCTTCCCATTCTGGGGCAGAGAAGGGGCAAGGAAAACTCTTAAACATAAATGGTCAACGGAGGGTATACACCCTGGGAAACTAAAAGTCTATATGGAATCTGCATAAATTAAAATATCCTGTTTAAGCGTATTGTATGACAGGGAGGGAAGGTCAACAGGTGGAAGAAAAATGGTCTAGGCAGAGCATACCGCCTGACAAGCTAAAATCGCCTTTTTATATACGGCAGACAATCAGACTCTGATTGCCTGGACGGCGGGCTGAGCAATGAATGTGGAAGCCGGGGAACTTCTCTCTGAAGGAGGATGGGAGGCCCAGGGAGCCTTCGGTCTCCTCCTAAGAGAGGGATATCCTCTTACTCCCTTTGGAAAGAGATCAACCTTACACAATACAAAAAATATGGGAAGAGAAGCCTTCCCGGGCCCCCCCTCCCCCTTCTGGGAGGAGAAGTTCCCTGGCTCCAACCTTTTTTTTTGGGGGGGGGGCCTAAGCCTGTCCTCCAGGCAACCAAATGAAAAAGAAATTTACCCATCCCACCTTTGTAGGAAGTGTGCTCAGCCCACCTTCTGAGCCACTGTGAAAGTTTCCTTCCACCAAAAGGGAAGGGAACGAGGAAGGAAAAGTCTCTGAGAATCTTCATGCAATTTCTTTGACAAAGAAACTGTTTTCACTTGATTCCACACAAAATTTTTATTGCTTTTTCATCTATTGTCTTATATTAGGATTTCTTTAAGCATGTTATTTTATTTAAGAGTACTAAATAGCTTTTCAGTTTCTTGAGACTCTTTCAACTGTCTGGATTCTGCAGCAACGTTGTGGAGTGATATGTAAAACATAAATTGGTACTATATAACAATAGGTATGTAGAATTCTAACTCGCCAGTGTTGATCGTTTCAATTATTTACAAATTCACCAGGTCCTAGATATGACCATAAACTGTATCCAAACATGGGGCTTTGTGAAGTGTGAAGCCACCATTTAATTGCTATTAATTATTATTACTGTTAAAAACTCAAGAAATATCCGAAAATATGTCAACCTTACAAAAAAGAACTACCACCTTAAGTGGAGTAGAGGTAAGGCTCCCCCACATAACCATAAAAGAAAGCCGCCCCCCCCTACAGGGGGAAAGAGCTCCCCTCCCATTCCAGGGTAGGGAAGGAGTAAGGAAAACTCTTAAACATAAATGGTCAACGAAGGGTATACACCCTGGGAAGCTAAAAGAGCCTTTTTATACAGCTCATCTGATGGCAAAACTTAAAAAGATAAAGAGATCAATAGCTATAGCCAGCCGGTCTCATGAACACAGGTTTACACTCCATCCAAGTTCAGTTGAGGCCTCTATTTCCTCCGTGCGAATAAGGTCCTGACCCCTCCCCAAGTGCGGGGAGTTTGCCCGACTCCACTCCGGGCACACTTAACAAGAAAACTACCCCCTCCCTAATGCAGGAGAGAGAATGCTCACTGCTTGATCTCCTTCTTTGGTTGGATGACTGCCACCTCCCCATAGCGAGGGGTAAAAAAAAAAAGCAAATCACCCCTTCAGCCCTTCCCTGCATAGCACGGCTCCCTCCTTCAGGGAGGGAAGGTCAATAGGTGGAGGAAAAATAGTCAACGCAGGGCATACCGCCTGAGAAGCTAAAATCGCCTTTTTATATACGGCAGACAGTCAGACTCTATTTGCCTTGAGGGCGGGCTAAGCCCCTCCCCCAAATTTGAGAGCCGGAGAAACTTCTCCTCTCAGAAGCTGGAGGGGAGGCCAGGAAGCCTTCCCTCTTTCAACTAAGAGACGGATATATATGTATCTTTCTTTTCTTTGCTTATTTCTTGGTACTAAGGATTTCTGTATGCATGTTATTTTATTTAAGAGTACTAAATAGCTTTTCAGTTTCTTGAGACTCTTTCACCTGTCTGGATTCTGCAGCAACGTTGTGGAGTGATATGTAAAACATAAATTGGTACTTTATAACAATAGGTATGTAGAATTCTAACTCGCCAGTGTTGATCGCTTCGATTATTTACAAATTCACCAGGTCCTGGATATGACCATAAACTGTATCCAAACGTGGGGCTTTGTGAAGTGTGAAGCCACCATTTAATTGCTATTGCTACCAGGTCCACTCTGATCTAGAGTGGTAGTACCTGTTAGGGTCCCAATTATGAGTTAAATAGAAACCAACATTAAATAAACAAATATATTCAAGGAAAAAAATGTCACTGGATTTGGCATGAAATAACCTGATATAGTGTTGATATGTCATAAAACAAAATGAACCAACAAATTCACCAATCGACACATTATCAACAAATGTATCTTTCTTTTCCTTTTTCTATGCTTATTTCTTGGTTCTAAGCTTATCATTAACAAACCCTGACATTTCTTTTACTTTGTTTTGTGTATATATTTTATTTTGTGTAGAATTAAAAAAAAAAAAAAAAAAAATTACATTTCGCTACCACATTTGCAGCGAAATGTTAGCATAAATAAAATCACTGGTGACAACCCATGATGTTTTTTCTAATGAACACCAATTAACCAACACGCTTTCCATTGGTTTTTCATAACAATTTAATATTGATAAATTATAATAAACATTTCCATTACTTTTCTCTTTTTATCAATAAATATACTTGGTTGATAATTAGAGGACACAATGTTTATTGTAATAAAACTTGTGATCTATAACATCCAATTCTAACAATTAAACTTTCCTTTCTCAATTGAAACAAACAACATACCCCACACTATGTTCCTAAAAATGAGGATTTTACTATTGCGTTTACATAATTTTTTAGCTATGTTTCTCTTACTTTCAGCATGAGAAAATATAATTTTCTACATGTGTTTCATGCATAACACACAAACGTATATGTGACCAACATTTTACCTCTGATATTTTTCCAAAAACACCAAATAACATTCACGCTTTCCATTGGTTTTTCATAATAACAATTTAATATTTATAATTTATAATAAACATGTCCATTCATTTTCTCTTTTTATCAATAAATATGCTTGGTTGATAATTAGAGGACTAAAATCAGATTTGTAAAAATTTCATTTTTTTTTTTTTCACTCTGAGAATTTTCTTTTTATTTCTTTGACAAACTATTTTTTTCAATTGACTTCAGCACATGATTGTTATTGCTTCTTCCCCTTTTGTCTTATATTTTTTTTCTTCATGCCAAAGATTTTATATATCAAATTTTTTCTCATTTCTTACATTTTATTTCTTTAATTCATAGTCCGCCAATATAGTATTAGTTTCAATTCCATTGAACACAATGTTTTATATAGTAAACATCAGCATATTTCACTTTTCAAGTATTTTTTTATTTTATTTCAAATACTATGTTTTATTTCATTTTGTTGACACTCATTTACCTCTCTGGGGTGCTACAAGGAACATGTAGAGTGATATATCAAACATGAATTGGTACTTTATAACAATAGGTATCTAGCATTTTCAGATAGCAATGTGGATAGTTTTCAACATGTATACACTTAAAATCTCATAATATAAAGAAATGTATCTTTTTTTTTCTTTTCCTTTGCTTATTTCTCTAACCTAAACATATCATTAACTAACCATAAACTTTGTTTTAGTTTTATATATCTATTTTATATTGAAGAATACACAAAAATCAATTTCACTACCACATTTACAATGTTAGCATACACAAAAATCACTGGTTACAATCATTGATAGCTGTTTCTTATAAGCACCAAATATCTATCACAATTTCGAATTGTTTTTCATGATAACAATTCAATATTGATACATTATAAGAAACATTTCCGTTGCTTTTCTCTTTTTATAAATACAAATAATATTAAGCACACCATACCAAGCCCACTGTTTCAGCATCTAATAAACTGCCTACCAAGATCAATGTTTTCAAGTGACAATGGAGAGTATTCATGTTATGTTTCACATTTTTATGTTTTGATATATTTTGCTGCTTAATATCAAATTCAGCAGATGAGTTCTTTCTTATGCATCAAACAATTACATTTTCTGATATTCATTCAAGCTAATTACTGAAAATCAATTACATATTTTCTTTACTAAAATAATACTGTGCTTGATTTCATCAAGTGGTGCAGATCTGTTTTTACACTAACAATGTGCACATTTTTTGAAGAATAAAGTTATTTTTTGTTTTTATTTTTAAGGTGGTGAAGGTGATCCGGGGAGTGTTTTTTTTTTTTTTTTTTTTTTTTTTTTTTTTCAAAAAAGGTACTTTTTACGAATGGGTATCCAAGAAACGTTCAGTATTTTGTCATAAATTAAGATTTTCTTTGACCACTATCAATACTATCAGAAATGAACAATCTACACAATACAAACTAACGGTTTTGTTGCCTTTTTATTATAACTCCAAACTAACCCATAACTACATTTTTCTTTTATTTTGCAAATTTGATTTCCTTTAGTTTATATTGTGTAGCTGAATCAGAAATTGATTGAACTTTTGTCATTTGTAGTTAACATGCTTTCAGCGCAATTACTACAGTGTAATCACACATGATCTACCAAAATAAAAACACTTCAGATAAAGTCTTAAATAGAATTCAGTTCCTTACATGACATCTGATGAAGTCAGTATAAACATTACAAACTAATACTTGAAAAACAATTTGACATTTACTGTACTACAATAACACATTTGTAAAGAAGTAGAAATCTGGATACCTATTCTGATACCTAATAAAAGAAAGGACACTCTTTGGGGCGGATTTTGATGATAACAAGTCACTAATTAGACATTATAATAAACATTCAAATAATTTAAGAATTTTACCAAAATAAAATTACGTGGTAATCACCCAATTTCTGCCACAAAATTCTGATTGGCAAAACTCATAAACATAAAATATATATTTTCTAATTTCATCTTTTTTACTTTTTACATAATCTGATTTGATGTTTTCCTAAAGATTCAAATCACTGTATTTTGCTGCTTAATATCAAATGCAGCAGATGAGTTCTTTTTTATGCATTAAACAATTACATTTTCTCATATTCATCCAAACTGAAAATCATTATTTTCATATTTTCTTCATTAAAATATCACTGTGCTTGATGTCATCAAGTGGAGCGGATCATTTTCTTTCTTTTTTTTTTTTCTTTTTTTTTTTTCATTTGTTTACACATTTTTTACAAATGTTTTTGAGAGTCCATACAATGTTATAAGTGTTCAACATTTTTTTTTTCATTTGAATATATTTTGCCTAAGATTCTTAGCCTATATCATTGCATACCAATTTGTTTCTTGAAAGTTAAGTTCACTGTAAAAACATCTGATACACCAAAATCCCTGATACCTGTTTCTTATAAGCGCCAAATAACTATCACTATTTCGATTTGTGTTTCATGAGAACAATTCAATATTGATACATTATAAGAAACATTTCCAGTGCTTTTCTCTTTTTAGCAATACATATAGTTGGTTGCTAATCAGAGGACTTAACTAACCCTATAATTTGCTTTACTTTGTTTTGTATATATATTTTGTATTGTGTGGAATTAACAAAAATTCATATGCAGAAATCTGTTGATTCATTCCAAGAATCCCAATGCGACCAACAAACTTGAAAGATTACAATTTCTTTTTACTATGACCAATAAGAAAACTCAAAAACTAAGTTGTTGGACTCATCCTGATCACCATTTTACAGTATTGTTAACAGTAAGTTTAACATTTTAAGTACAGAACAATATTATGTTTTGATTTTTACAAATTACTATTTTCTGTGACAGATGTTACTTTTTCAATATTGATTGTACGCTCTTTTGTGTTTTTACATTTTGCATAAAATAATATTAAGCACACAATACCAAGCCCACTATTTCAGCATCTAATAAACTTCCTACCAAGACCAATGTTTTCAAGTGACAATGGAGAGTATTCATGTTGTTTCACATTTTTATGTTTTTAAATATTTTGCTGCTTAATATCAAATTCAGACCCCTATTTCCTCCGTGCGATTAAGGTCCTATTTGCCTTGAGGGCGGGCTAAGCCCTCTTTCCCCCCCCCCAAAGTTGAGAGCCAGGGAAACTTCTCCTCTCAGAAGCGGGAGGGGAGGCCAGGGAGCCTTCCCTCTTTCAACTAAGAGACGGATATCCTTTTGTATGGTTGATCTCCTCCCCCCCGTCTCTGTCGGTTCCGCTTACTCCCTTCGGAAAGAGATCAAGCTTACACAAAACAAAAAAAAATATGTGGAGAGGAAAGCCTTTCTGGGAGGAGAAGTTCATCATGATCACGGATCGACATTCTTTATTGATGCCCCAGGTGGAACTGGCAAAACTTTCCTGTTAAATCTGCTCCTTGCAAAAGTTCGTCTCACAAACAATATTGCCCTTGCAGTGGCATCCAGTGGAATTGCAGCAACACTTTTGGATGGTGGTAGAACTGCTCACTCTATGTTTTCTCTCCCATTGGACCTTACTAGACAGGAAAAACCATTGTGTAATATTAAAAAAGATTCAGCAAAGGCTAAACTACTGCAAAACTGTAAATTAATAATCTGGGATGAAGCAACAATGAGTCACAAAAAAGCTATGGAAGCAGTAGATTCTACACTACAGGACCTAAAAGATAACACACAAATAATGGGTGGAGTGACTTTGGTTTTTGCTGGTGATTTCAGACAAACCCTTCCAATTGTTCCTCGAGGAACCAGAGCTGATCAAATGAATGCATGTCTCAAAAACTCCTATTTATGGCATCATATTAAAACAATGAGTTTAACACTAAACATGCGAGTACATTTACATGCTGATGATGCTGTTGGTGACTTTGCCATTAAACTTTTGCAAGTGGGTAATGGACTTCTGGACAAGGACTCCTATAACCAGATTCAGTTGCCTTTTACAACAATTCAAACAGAAGAGGAATTTATAATGAGAGTTTTTCCAGATCTTCATAATTTGCATACGGATATCAATTGGCTAAGTAGCCGTGCAATTTTAGCAGCAAAGAATGAATCTGTAAATGAAATAAATAGCAGGTTGTTGAATAGATTACCTGGAGAAATCATATTATACAATTCAGTTGATACAATCTGTTCACAGGACGAAGTAACAAATTATCCGACTGAGTTTCTTAATAGTCTTGAACCACCAGGAACGCCTCCACATAGTCTGTTTCTAAAACTTGGAGCACCAATAATGTTACTTCGCAATCTTGATCCACCAAAACTCTGCAATGGCACAAGGCTCACCATAAAGAATATGATGCCTCATGTACTGGAAGCAACAATTATGTCAGGTAAGTATGCAGGAGTACACTGCTTCATTCCCAGAATCCCAATGAGACCACAAGAATTGCCATTTGAGTTTGAAAGGCTGCAATTTCCTGTCAAGCTAAGTTTTGGAATGACAATAAACAAATCACAAGGACAGTCACTAAAAGTTGTTGGGCTCAACCTGTCAAAACCAGTATTTTCTCATGGACAGCTATATGTTGGCCTATCAAGAGTTGGACACCCTGATGGACTCTTCATTCTGGCACCAGATAAAAAAACCAAAAATATTGTATATTCTGAAGCATTAAGATGAAGCATAAATATATAAACATGATTACGAAACTTTTCCCTGAAGCAAAAAATATATAAACAACATGATTACGAAACTTTTCCCTGAAGGAAAAATATATAAAGATGATTACGAAACTTTGCCCAGAAGGAAAAGAATGCGAAATGTGCCATGGAAAAACCCTTTGCGTTACATACATGTGCGAGGGAGTCTTAAAGCTAACTGTACAAAGCAAGGTATACCACCATCCTCCTTCAGATTGGATTGGACAAAAATGAATCGAACCCACAAACTAAAGTTTAAAAATCTGGTACAGTATCCATCATGCCATGGCAATGAATACATTGGACAAGATTAATTTAATGTTAAAAACTCAAGAAATATCTGAAAGTATGTCAAACTTACAAAAAAGAACTACCACCTAAAGTGGAGTAGAGGTAAGGCTCCCCCACATAACCAAAAAAGAAAGCCCCCCCCCCCCGCCCTACAGGAGACAGGAGCTCCCCTACCATTCTGGGGCAGGGAAGGAGCAAGGAAAACTCTTAAACATAAATTGTCAACGAAGGGTATACACCCTTGGGAGCTAGAAGAGTCTTTTTATACGCATCAACACACAGCGAAACTTAAAAAGATAAAGAGATCAATAGCTATAGCCAGCTGGTCTCATAAACACAGGTGTACACTACACCGAAATTCACTTCAGGTCTGCATTTCCTCCATGCGAATAAGGTCCTGATTCCCCCCCAAGTGCAGGAAAGTTGCCCAACTCCCCTCTGGGTACACTTAAAAAGAAAACTACCCCCTCCCTAAGGCAGGAGAGAGAAGGCTCCCTGCCCCATCTCCTTCGTTGGTCGGATGACTGTCACCTCCCTAGAGCGAGGGATAAAAAAAAAAAGCAAATCACCCCTTCAGTCCTTCCCTAATCTGAGTAGCACGGCTCCCTCCTTCAGGGAGGGAAGGTCAACAGGTGGAGGAAAAATAGTCAACGCAGGGCATACCGCCTGACAAGCTAAAATCGTATTTTTATATACGGCAGACAGTAAGACTATTTGCCTTGGGGGCGGGCTAAGCACTCCCTCACCCCCAAAGTGGGAGCCGGGGAAACTTCTCCTCTCAGAAGCGGGAGAGGAGGCCAGGGAACCTTCTTTTTCCCCTAAAAGAGGGATATCCTTTTGTATGGTTGGTCTCCCCCCCCCCCTGTTGGTACCGCTTACTCCCTCCGGAAAGAGATCAACCTTACACAAAAACAAAAAAAAAAAATATGGGTAGAGGGAAGCCTTCCAGAGCCCCCTTCTGGGAGAAGTTCCCCGGCTCTCACCTTTTGGGGAGTGCGCAGCCTGCACTCCAGTCAACCAAATAAATAAAAAATTTACCCATCCCACCTTTGTGGGGAGAGTGCTCAGTCCACCTTCTGAGCCACCATAAAACAAAAGGTTCCTTCCACCAGAAGGGAAGGGAAGTAGAAAGAAAAAATATTTAAAAATACATGGTCAACACATGGTATAGCCCCTGGGGATCTAAAATCACCTTCTTATATACACCGACACACACAGACAGTCTGATTGATTCTTTGTTCCACAGATTATAAGAATAAACTTTTCCCAGAAGGAAAAGTATATAAACAACAGGATTACAAAACGTTTCCCAGAAGGAAAACAATGCGAAATGCGCCACGGAAAAACCCTTTGTGTTACATACATGTGCGAGGGAGTCTTAAAATTAACTTTACAACGCAGGGTATACCACTCACCTCCTTCAGATTGCATTTCACTTCAGGCCTGCATTTCCTCCGTGCGAATAAGGTCCTGACTCCCCCCCCCCCAGTTGGTTGCCCATCTCCCCTCCGGGCAAACTTAAAAAAAAAAAATACTCCCTCCCTAAGGCAGGAGAGGGTAGACTTCCTGCCCCATCCCCTTAGTTGGTTGGATGATCAGTCACCTCCCTATACCGAGGGGTAAAAAATAAAAGCAAATCACCCCTTCAGCCCTTCCCTAATCTGCGTAGCAGGGAGGGAAGGTCAACAGGTGGAAGAAAAATAGTCAACGCAGAGCATACCGCCTGACAAGCTAAAATCGCCTTTTTATATACGACAGACAATCAGACTCTGATTGCCTGGACGGCGGGCTGAGCAATGAATGTGGAAGCCGGGGAACTTCTCTCAGAAGGAGGATGGGAGGCCCAGGGAGCCTTTGCTCTCCTCCTAAGAGAGGGATATCCTCTTACTCCCTTGGGAAAGAGATCAACCTTACACAAAACAAAAAATATGGGAAGAGAAGCCTTCCCGGGCCCCCTCCCCCTTCGGGGAGGAGAAGTTCCCCGGCTCCAACCTTTTCTTTGGGGGGGGGCTAAGCCTGTCCTCCAGGCAACCAAATGAAAAAGAAATTTACCCATCCCACCTTTGTAGGAAGTGTGCTCAGCCCACCTTCTGAGCCACTGTGAAAGTTTCCTTCCACCAAAAGGGAAGGGAACGAGGAAGGAAAAGTCTCTGAGAATCTTCATGCAATTTCTTTGACAAAGAAACTGTTTTCACTTGATTCCACACAAAATTTTTATTGCTTTTTCATCTATTGTCTTATATTAGGATTTCTTTATGCATGTTATTTTATTTAAGAGTACTAAATAGCTTTTCAGTTTCTTGAGACTCTTTCACCTGTCTGGATTCTGCAGCAACGTTGTGGAGTGATATGTAAAACATAAATTGGTACTATATAACAATAGGTATGTAGAATTCTAACTCGCCAGTGTTGATCGTTTCAATTATTTACAAATTCACCAGGTCCTAGATATGACCATAAACTGTATCCAAACGTGGGGCTTTGTGAAGTGTGAAGCCACCATTTAATTGCTATTGCTACCAGGTCCACTCTGATCTGGAGTAGTAGTACCTGTTAGGGTCCCAATTATGAGTTAAATAGAAACCAACATTAAATAAACAAATATATTCTAGGAAAAAAAAATGTCACTAGATTGGGCATGAAATAACCTGATATAGTGTTGATATGTCATAAAACAAAATGAACCAACAAATTCACCAATCGACACAATATCAACAAATGTATCTTTCTTTTCCTTATTCTGTGCTTATTTCTTGGTACTAAGCTTATCATTAACTAACCCTGACATTTCTTTTACTTTGTTTTGTGTATATATTTTATTTTGTGTAGAATAACCAAAAAGACATTTAGCTACCACATTTGCAGCGAAATGTTAGCATACATAAAATCACTGGTGACAACCCATGATGTTTTTTCTTATGAACACGAAATAACCAACACGCTTTCCATTGGTTTTTCATGATAACAATTTAATATTGATAAATTATAATAAACATGTCCATTACTTTTCTTTTTTTATCAATAAATATACTTGGTTGATAATTAGAGAACACAATGTTTATTGTAATAAAACTTGTGATCTATAACATCCAATTCTAAAAATTAAACTTTCCTTTCTCAATTGAAACAAACAACATACCCCACACTATGTTCCTAAAAATGAGGATTTTACTATTGCGTTTACATAATTTTTTAGCTATGTTTCTCTTACTTTCAGCATGAGATCATTTTCTACACGTGTTTCATGCATACCACACAAACATTTTACCTCTGACATTTTTAATTTTTTTCCAATTTCCTTTCACCATGAACATTATCATTAGTACAGTTTTCATTTAAAATGAAGCTGTACATGGTTACTATTACTTGGAAAGCAGATCTAAAAAAAAAAAAAAATAACTGTTTTCACTTTGAAAATTTACGATTTATAGATCTCGGATTTGGCCCTTCTTCACCTTTTATCTTACATTTGTAAATATTGTATATATAAACTTTTTTCTTATTTCTCCAATGTTATTTCATTCATGCAATTTCATAATCCACCAACATTGTATAAGATTCAATTCCATTTGACACTTGAAAACAACTTTTTATATAGTAAACAGCATTTATTTCTTTTCAGACATATTCTTATTTTATTTTATTTCCAGTACTATGTTTTATTTCATTTTGTGGACACTCATTTACCTCTCTGGGATGCTGCAGGGAACATGTAGAGTGATATATCAAACAAGAAGTGGTACTTTATGACAATAGGTATCTAGGATTTACACATACCAGTGTTGATAGTTTGAAATATTTACAGACTAACATTTTACACAATATAAACACATGTACCTTTTTTTTTTCTTTTCCTTTGCTTATTTCTCGAACCTAAACTTATCATTAACTAACCCGTAACTTTGTTTACTTTGTTTTGCGTATATATTTTATATTGGGTAGAATTAACAAAACTTAATTTCGCTACCATCATTATTTTTTAGTGACATGCACTGTTAACATCAATAAAATCACTGGTGACAATACTTGATACCTGTTTCGTATAAGCACCAAATAACTATCACTATTTCGATTTGCTTTTTCATGATAATATGTTCATCTTGATACATTATAATAAACATTTCCATTCACTGGTCGTTTGCTTAGCTTAGCTTTACATCATTTTTTCACAATGTTTCTCTACTTGCTTTCAGCATGAGAGCAGATCATATTCTAAACGTTTCATGCATATCACACAAACTTATAATATTTGATCAACATTTGACTAACAATTTTTTGCCAATTTCCTTCAACATTCTCATTACAATTAGTACAGTTTACATTTTGTCGTTAAAATGAAGCTGTACATGTTTCCTATTACTTGGAAACCAGATTTGTAAAAATCCCATTTTTTTTTTCACTCTGAGAATTTTCATTATATTTCTTTGACCAACGATTTGTTTTCAATGGACTTGATAAGTGCTAATATAGAGAGAAGAGAAACAGGGTGAGAGAGAGGCAGAAGAGAAAGTTGTTCTATCCTCTTTCCCAAATTTGACTACTGTGCGCGTTTGAACTCTCATCCTCGAGTTGCCTATTAGCCTTGATAAGTGCTAATATAGATAGAAATACCTATTCTGATACCTAATAAAAGAAAGGACACTCTTTGGGGCGGATTTTGATGATAACAAGTCACTAATTAGAAATTATAATAAACATTCAAATAATTTAAGAATTTAAACAAAAATAAAATTACATGGTAATCACCCAATTTCTGCCACAAAATTTTGATTGGCAAAACTCATAAACAGAAAATATATATTTTCTAATTTCATCTTTTTTTTTTTTTTTTTTTTTTTTACATAATCTGGTTTGATGTTTTCCTAAATATTCAAATCACTATATTTTGCTGCTTAATATCAAATACAGCAAATGAGTTATTTTTTATGCATCAAACAATTACATTTTCTCATTCATCCAAACTAATCACTGAACATCAATTTCATAGTTTCTTCGCTAAAATATTACTGTGCTTGATGTCATCAAGTGGAGCAGATCATTTTTTTTTTCATTTGTTCACACATTTTTCCAATTTATATATATTTTGTCTAAGATTCTTAGCCTATGTCATTGCATACCAAGCTGTTTATTAAAAGTTAAGGTTCACTGTAAACACATATGTTACACCAAAATAAAAACGCTTCAGATAATGTCTTGATATTCAATTCAGTTTCTCACATGACATCTTATGAAGTTAGTAGAAATGTTACAGACTTTTGAATCTCAAACATTTTCAATACTGAGCACTGATATTTTCTTTTTTGGAATATAAGCACATTCATGATTTTTTTTTTTTACAAACGTCAACAAATTTCACATTGTGTAGCAATGTACTGAAACAATTATAAAAATATGTTTTTATTTTGGATGATGCAGGGCATCCGGAGAGAGATGTTTCTAACAAAATGAAAGTATAATTTTTAGCAATAGGTATCTAGGAAAAGGCCACTACATATGTTATAAATTCCAAATTTCCACAACCTGGCAAATACTGGTACACGCTAGCAAATTTAGATTTGCAATTACAGAATATGATTCTAATTTTTTCCTTTGCTCTTTATTCTAACACTACACTAAGTTTACTGTTTTATTTCGCTACAGTTGATATTGTGTAGAACAATAAGAAAATCATAGTGAACAATGCATTCAACAAAATTTCATACACATTTCTAGATACCTATATCTAATAAGTTCAAAAGAAAGGACACACTTAGGGAGGTATTTTGGTGGTCAAGTCACTAAATAGAGATTAGCTGGTTTCCCGGCATAGCCCAGGATGTAATAAAGATTGACTGAAATACATGTTCTAGCTGGTTTCTAGGCGTTGCCAGGGATGTAATATAGACACATTATGTTGTATATTACCTGTTCTCTTCTCCCTAAGGTAAAACAATTTCATATACATGCTGTAAATTACCTACGCTAGGGATAAAACATGAACAATACCAGTCCTAGGGTAGATAAAACAAATAATACATAGAGATGAAAGATTCCTCTCCCCTAAGAATAAAACATATATTCAATATCTGCTTTTGTTTTTTCATTGTTTATACGGTCCCGAGCAACGCCGGGTAGCCCTGCTAGTAATATATAAAAGCGAAACGTCTGTGTGTATGTATGTATGTATGTTTGTTTGTAACGCTAAAACTTTTGAAAGACGGAACCAGAGTTGACAAATTTGGTATCATATCGAAGCCCCATATCCCGGATGACAAATATCGAAATTTCACGTCAAACGGACCAGTAGAAAGGGGTGAACTTATCGTTTTTCTCCCAGGGGGGCCCCCAAAAAACCTGTCATTTTAACGTTATTCATTACGTGTCACGTGACGTGACTTCAGCTCAGTAAAATGTCGGCTGCGGCTGAGGTACGTTAAAACTGCCTTCGGAGGAGAAATTGATACTATAACACAGTTAAATATTAGTTTTCGACTCGAACCGTTATTACCAACGGAATTATCGCACTCCAAAAATCAAAATCCCAAAATTACACGAAAATTGACGTAGGGAAAATGTTTTTATTTTTGCTTGAAGTTTTTTGCCGGCGAAGATGACTTTGCTCTTTGTAAAACATGTAAACAAAGATTTAGCCAAAAGATTTAGCCATTTTGTTTATACATTCTAACTCTGTTAACTTGAAGGGGGAGGGGTGGGTATCAGTATCAGGCCGCTTATGTAAACGAAAATTAGGTCGCGTGCACATTTTCCAAAGAACACATTCTCTCTCTCTCTCTCGCCGTCTTTCTCTCTCTCTCTCTCTCTCGCCGTCTTTCTCTCTCTCTCTCTCTCTCTCTCTCTCGCCGTCTCTCTCTCTCTCTCTCTCACTCTCTTCTATCTCTACACCTTTCCTAACTCTCTCTATCACCATATTTCTCTCTCTCTCACTCTCTTCTCTCTCTCTCTCTCTCTCTCTAGACCTCTTTCTCTTCTCTTTCTCTCTCTCACCCTCTTTATCTACTCTCTCTCTCTCACCCTCTTTCCCTTCTATCTATATTAGCACTTATAAAGGCCAATAGGCAACTCGAGATTGAGAGTTCAAACGTGCACAGTAGTGCAATTTGGGAAAGAGGATGGAACAACTTTCTCTTCTGCCTCTCTCTCACACTATTTATCTTCTCTCTCTCTCTCGCTCTCTCACTCTCTCTCTCACTCTATTTCTCTTCTCTCTATATTAGCACTTATCAAGGCCAATAGGCAAATCGAGGATAGACTCGACGATGAGAACTCAAACGTGGACTTTATCTTCTCTCTCTCTCTCACCCTGTTTCTCTTCTCTCTATATTAGCACTTATCAAGGCAAATAGGCAACTCGAGGATCAACTCGACTCACCATATTTCTCTTTCTCTCTCTCACTCTTTTCTCTCTCTCTCTCTCTAGACCTCTTTCTCTTCTCTTTCTCTCTCTCACCCTCTTTATCTACTCTCTCTCTCACCCTCTTTCCCTTCTATCTATATTAGCACTTATCAAGGCCAATAGGCAACTCGAGATTGAGAGTTCAAATGTGCACAGTAGTGAAATTTGGGAAAGAGGATGGAACAACTTTCTCTTCTGCCTCTCTCTCAGACTATTTATCTTCTCTCTCTCTCTCGCTCTCTCTCTCTCTCACCCTGTTTCTCTTCTCTCTATATTAGCACTTAGGCAAATCGAGGATAGACTCGACGATGAGAGTTCAAACGTGCACAGTATTACAATTTGGAAAAGAGGATGGAACAACTTTCTCTTCTGCCTCTCTCTAACACTCTTTATCTTCTCTCTCTCTCTCACCCTGTTTCTCTTCTCTCTATATTAGCACTTATCAAGGCAAATAGGCAACTCGAGGATCAACTCGACTCACCATATTTCTCTCTCTCTCACTCTCTTCTCTCTCTCTCTCTCTCTAGACCTCTTTCTCTTCTCTTTCTCTCTCTCACCCTCTTTATCGACTCTCTCTCTCACCCTCTTTCCCTTCTATCTATATTAGCACTTATCAAGGCCAATAGGCAACTCGAGATTGAGAGTTAAAACGTGCACAGTAATGAAATTTGGGAAAGAGGATGGAACAACTTTCTCTTCTGCCTCTCTCTCACACTATTTATCTTCTCTCTCTCTCTCGCTCTCTCTCTCTCTCACTCTGTTTCTCTTCTCTCTATATTAGCACTTATCAAGGCCAATAGGCAAATCGAGGATAGACTCGACGATGAGAGTTCAAACGTGCACAGTATTACAATTTGGAAAAGAGGATAGAACAACTTTCTCTTCTGCCTCTCTCTAACACTCTTTATCTTCTCTCTCTCTCTCTCACCCTGTTTCTCTTCTCTCTATATTAGCACTTATCAAGGCAAATAGGCAACTCGAGGATCAACTCGACTCACCATATTTCTCTCTCTCTCACTCTCTTCTCTCTCTCTCTAGACCTCTTTCTCTTCTCTTTCTCTCCCTCTTTATCTACTCTCTCTCTCTCACCCTCTTTCCCTTCTATCTATATTAGCACTTATCAAGGCCAATAGGCAACTCGAGATTGAGAGTTCAAACGTGCACAGTAGTGAAATTTGGGAAAGAGGATGGAACAACTTTCTCTTCTGCCTCTCTCTCAGACTATTTATCTTCTTTCTCTCTCTCGCTCTCTCTCTCACCCTGTTTCTCTTCTCTCTATATTAGCACTTATCAAGGCCAATAGGCAAATCGAGGATAGACTCGACGATGAGAGTTCAAACGTGCACAGTATTACAATTTGGAAAAGAGGATGGAACAACTTTCTCTTCTGCCTCTCTCTAACACTCTTTATCTTCTCTCTCTCTCTCACCCTGTTTCTCTTCTCTCTATATTAGCACTTATCAAGGCAAATAGGCAACTCGAGGATCAACTCGACTCACCATATTTCTCTCTCTCTTCTCTCTCTCTCTAGACCTCTTTCTCTTCTCTTTCTCTCTCTCACCCTCTTCATCTACTCTCTCTCACCCTCTTTCCCTTCTATCTATATTAGCACTTATCAAGGCCAATAGGCAACTCGAGATTGAGAGTTCAAACGTGCACAGTAGTGAAATTTGGGAAAGAGGATGGAACAACTTTCTCTTCTGCCTCTCTCTCAGACTATTTATCTTCTCTCTCTCTCTCGCTCTCTCTCTCTCACCCTGTTTCTCTTCTCTCTATATTAGCACTTATCAAGGCCAATAGGCAAATCGAGGATAGACTCGACGATGAGAGTTCAAACGTGCACAGTATTACAATTTGGAAAAGAGGATGGAACAACTTTCTCTTCTGCCTCTCTCTAACACTCTTTATCTTCTTTCTCTCACCCTGTTTCTCTTCTCTCTATATTAGCACTTATCAAGGCCAATAGGCAACTCGAGGATCAACTCGACTCACCATATTTCTCTCTCTCTCTCACTCTCTTCTCTCTAGACCTCTTTCTCTTCTCTTTCTCTCTCTCACCCTCTTTATCTACTCTCTCTCTCTCACCCTCTTTCCCTTCTATCTATATTAGCACTTATCAAGGCCAATAGGCAACTCGAGGATAAACTCGACGATGAGAGTTCAAACGTGCACAGTAGTGAAATTTGGGAAAGAGGATGGAACAACTTTCTCTTCTGCCTCTCTCTCACACTCTTTATCTTCTCTCTCTCTCTACCCCTGTTTCTCTTCTCTCTATATTAGCACTTATCAAGGCCAATAGGCAACTCGAGGATAAACTCGACGATGAGAGTTCATATGTGCACAGTAGTGAAATTTGGGAAAGAGGATGGAACAACTTTCTCTTCTGCCTCTCTCTCACACTCTTTATCTTCTCTCTCTCTACCCGTTTCTCTTCTCTCTATATTAGCACTTATCAAGGCCAATAGGCAACTCGAGGATAAACTCGACGATGAGGGTTCAAATGTGCACAGTATTCAAATTTGCGAAAGAGGATGGAACAACTTTCTCTTCGTCCTCTCTCTCACACTCTTTATCGTCTCTCTCTCTCTACCCCTGTTTCTCTTCTCTCTATATTAGCACTTATCAAGGCCAATAGGCAACTCGAGGATAAACTCGAGGATGAGAGTTCAAACGTGCACAGTAGTGAAATTTGGGAAAGAGGATAGAACAACTTTCTCTTCTGCCTCTCTCTCACACTCTTTATCTTCTCTCTCTCTCTCTACCCCTGTTTCTCTTCTCTCTATATTAGCACTTATCAAGGCCAATAGGCAACTCGAGGATAAACTCGACGATGAGAGTTCAAATGTGCACAGTAGTGAAATTTGGGAAAGAGGATGGAACAACTTTCTCTTCTGCCTCTCTCTCACACTCTTTATCTTCTCTCTCTCTCTACCCCTGTTTCTCTTCTCTCTGTATTAGCACTTATCAAGGCCAATAGGCAACTCGAGGATGAGAGTTCAAACATGGACAGTAGTCAAATTTGGGAAAGAGGATGGAACAACTTTCTCTTCTGCCTCTCTCTCACCCTCCTTATCTTCTCTCTCTCTACCCCTGTTTCTCTTCTCTCTATATTAGCACTTATCAAGGCCAATAGGCAACTCGAGGATGACAGTTCAAAAGTGCACAGTAGTCAAATTTGGGAAAGAGGATGGAACAACTTTAACGGGAGGATGAGTTATTCAGCGACTCCAACCTATTTTGTTATATATATATATATATATACATATATATTTGGTATAAAATATATATTACTACTTATACAGGCCCATAGGCCACTCGAGGATGAGAGTTTAAAAGTCCACAGTAGTCAAATTCGGGAAAGAGGATGGAACCGCTATAACAGGAGATTGAGTTATACAGCGACTCCAACCTATTTTGTTATATATATATATATATATACTTTGTACAAACAATATATTACCACTTATCAAGGCCCATTGGCTACGCGAGGATAAGAGTTGAAAAGTGCACAGTAGTCAAATTCGGGAAAGAGGAGGGAACCGCTTTAACAGGAGGATTAGTTATTAAACAACTGCAACCTATTTTGTTATATATATATATATATATATATATATATATATATATATTTATTAAAAAATATATATTACCACTTATAAAGGCCAATAGGCCACTCGAGGATGAAATTTGCACAGTAGTCAGATTCGGGAAAGACGATGGAACCACTTTAACGGGGGGATGAGTTATTCAGCGACTCCAACCTATTTGGTTATATATATATATATTTTGCATAAAATATATATTACCACTTATACAGGCCCATAGGCCACTAGAGGATGAGAGTTTAAAAGTCCACAGTAGCCAAATTCGGGAAAGAGGATGGAACCGCTTTAACAAGAGGATGAGTTATTCAGCCACTCCAACCTATTTTGTATATATTTATTTATATATATTTTGTACAAACTATATATTACCACTTATACAGGCCCATAGGCCACTCGAGGATGAGAGTTTAAAAGTGCACAGTAGTCAAATTTGGGAAAGAGGATGGACCGCTTTAACGGGTGGATGAGTTATTCAGCGACTCCAACCTATTTTGTTATATATATATATATATATCTATATTTATTAAAAAATATATATTACTACTTATCAGGGCCCATAGGACACTCGAGGATGAGTGTTGGATAATGCACAGTAGTCAAATTCGGGAAAGAGGATGGAACCGCTTTAACGGGAGGATGAGTTATTCAGCGACTCCAACCTATTTTGTTATATATATATATATGACCACTTATCAAGGCCCAGAGGCCACTCGAGGATAAGATTTCAAAAGTGCACAGTAGTCAAATTCGGGAAATTTGTTATATACTTTTTTTTTGATACTTAGGCATTTCCACTTATCAAGGCCAAGATACAACTCGAGGATAAGAGTTAAAATTTGCACCGCAGTCAATTGGACAATAAGGCCCAGAGGCCACCCGAGGATAAGGGTTGAAAATTGCAGTAGTCAATTGGACAACATAGTAATCGTTACTAATGGAAAGTCAGGAAATTTGTTATATATATATTTATATTTTGTTATTTAGGCATTATCACTTATCAAGGCCCAGAGGCTACTAGAGGATAAGGGTTGAAAAGTGCAGTAGTCAATTGGACAAAATATAGTAATCGTTAGTAATGGAAATTCAGTAAATTTGTTATATATATATTAATATGTTGTTACATATGCATTACCACTTATCAAAGCCCACAGGCCACTCGAGGATAAGGATTGAAAAGTGCACAGTAGTAATCGGTTGTAATGGAAATGCGGGATATTTGTAATATCCCAATTTTTTATTACTTAGGCATTACCACTTATCAAAGCCCAAAGGCCACTCGATGGTATTACCACTTATCAAGGCCCAGAGGCCACTCGAGGATAAGCGTTTAAAAGTGCAGTAGTCAATTGGACAATATAGTAATCGCTAGTAATGGAAATTCAGTAAATTTTTTATATATATATGTATATTTTGTTACATACGCATTACCATTTATCAAGGCCCACAGGCCCCTCGACGATAAGGATTGAAAAGTGCACAGTAGTAATCGTTAGTAATGGAAATTCGGGAAATTTGTTATATACCTATTTTTTTGTTACTTAGGCATTACCACTTATCAAGGCCAAGAGGCCACTCAAGGATATTACCACTTATCAAGGCCCAGAGGCCACGCGAGGATAAGGGTTGAAAAGTGCAGTAGTCAATTGGACAATATAGTAATTGTTAGTAATGGAAATGCGGGACATTTGTTATACATATATTTATATTTTGTTAAATACGCATTACCACTTATCAAGGCCCAGAGGCCATTCGAGGATAAGGATTGAACAGTGCACATTAGTCAATTGGACAATATAGTAATCATTAGTTTTGAAATTCGGGAAATTTGTTATATACCTATTTTCTTGTTACTTAGTCATTTCCACTTATCAAGGCCCAGAGGCCACTCGAGGATAAGAGTTAAAAAGTCCAAAGTCGTCAATTGGACAATAAGGCCTAGAGGCCACCCGAGGATAAGGGTTAAAAAGTGCAGTAGTCAATTGGACAATATAGTAATCGTTAGTAATTACTACTTCTCAAGGCCCAGAGGCCACTCGAGGATAAGGGTTCAAAAGTGCAGTAGTCAATTGGACAATACAGTAATCGTTAGTAATGGAAATTCAGTAAATTTGTTATATATATATATTTAAATTTGGCTAAATACGCATTACCATTTATCAAGGCCCAGACGCCACTCGAGGATAAGGATTGAAAATATTCAAAAAATTTTTATCTACCGATTAGAAAATTTGTATATAGGGTATTAAGACATATGGAATATATCTAGCATAATCTATCTATTATATCTATAAAAGTCAGAATGTTTGTGTGTGTGTGAGGTAGCGAGAGAGAGAGAGAGAGAGAGAGAGAGAGAGAACAATTCTTAACCTGTATATTCAACAATTTTTTATCTAAAGATTTTAAATTTGTTATAAAGGGTATTCAGACATATGGAAATATATCTAGCATAATCTATCTATTATATCTCCAAAAGTGAAAATGTGTGTGTCTGTGAGAGAGAGAGAGAGAACAATTCTCAACCTATGTACTCAACAAATTTTTTATCTACAGATTTGAAAATTTGTATATAGGGGAATTCAGACTTATGGAAATATATCTAGCATAATCTATCTATTATATCTATAAAAGTGAAAATGTGTGTGTGTGAGAGAGAGAGAACAATTCTCAACCTATATACTCAACAAATTTTTTATCTACAGATTAGAAAATTTGTATATAGGGCATTCAGACATATGGAAATATATTTAGCATAATCTATCTCTTATATCTATAATAAAAGTGAGAATGTTTGCGTGTGTGTGTGAGGTAGCAAGAAAGAGAGAGACAGAGCGAGAGAATAATTCTCAACCTATATATTCAACAAATTTTTCATCTACAGATTTGAAAATTTGTATATAGGGTATTCAGACATGGAAATATATCTAGCATAATCTATCTATTATGTCTATAAAAGTGAGAATGTGTCTGTGTGTGTGAGAGAGAGAGTAAGAACAATTCTCAACCTTTATATTCAACAAATTTTTTTATCTACAGATTAGAAAATTTGTATATAGTGTATTCAGACATATGGAAATATATCTAGCATAATCTATCTATTATATCTATAAAAGTCAGAATGTGTGAGAGGAGAGAGAGAGAGAGAACAATTCTAAACCTATATACTCAATAAATTTTATATCTACAGATTTGAAAATTTGTATGTAGTGTATTCAGACATATAGAAATATATCTAGCATAATCTATCTATTATATCTATAAAAGTGAAAATGTGTGTGTGTGTGTGTGTGTGTGAGAGAGAGAGAACAATTCTCAACCTATATACTCAACAAATTTTTTATCTACAGATTTGAAAATTTGTATATAGATTATTCAGACATATAGAAATATATCTAGCATAATTTATCTATTATATCTATAAAAGTGAAAATGTGTGTGTGTGTGTGTGAGAGAGAGAGAGAACAATTCTCAACCTATATACTCAACAAATTTTTTATCTACAGATTTGAAAATTTGTATATAGATTATTCAGACATATAGAAATATATCTAGCATAATCTATCTATTATATCTATAAAAGTGAAAATGTGTGTGTGTGTGTGTGTGTGTGAGAGAGAGAGAACAATTCTCAACCTATATACTCAACAAATTTTTTATCTACAGATTTGAAAATTTGTATATAGATTATTCAGACATATAGAAATATATCTAGCATAATTTATCTATTATATCTATAAAAGTGAGAATGTGTGTGTGTGTGTGAGAGAGAGAATGAGAGAGAACAATTCTCAACCTATATATGCAACAAATTTTTTATCTACAGATCTGAAATATCACATTTGTATAGAAGTAGAAATCTGGATACCTATTTTGATACCTAATAAAAGAAAGGACGCTCTTTGGGGCGGATTTTGATGATAACAAGTCACTAATAAGAAATTATAATAAACATTGAAATAATTTAAGAATTTTACCAAAATAAAATTGCATGGTAATCACCCAATTTCTGCCACAAAATTTTGATTGGCAAAACTCATAAACAGAAAATATATATTTTCTAATTTCATCTTTTTTTTTTTACATAATCTGATTTGATGTTTTCCTTAATATTCAAATCACTATATTTTGCTGCTTAATATCAAATACAGCAAATGAGTTATTTTTTATGCATCAAACAATTACATTTTCTCATTCATCCAAACTAATCACTTAACATCAATTTCATATTTTCTTCACTAAAATATTACTGTGCTTGATGTCATCAAGTGGAACGGATCATTTTTTTTTTCATTTGTTCACACATTTTTCCAATTTATATATATTTTGTCTAAGATTCTTAGCCTATGTCATTGCATACCAAGCTGTTTATTAAAAGTTAAGGTTCACTGTAAACACATACGTTACACCAAAATAAAAACGCTTCAGATAATGTCTTGATATTCAATTCAGTTTCTCACATGACATCTTATGAAGTATGTAGAAATGTTACAGACTTTTGAATCTCAAACACTTTCAATACTGTGCACTGATATTTTCTTTTTTGGAATATAAGCACATTCATGAGTTTTTTTTTACAAACGTCAACAAATGTCACATTGTGTAGCAATGTACTGAAACAATTATAAAAATATTTGTTTTTATTTTGGATGATGCAGGGCATCCGAAGAGAGATTTTTCTAACAAAATGAAAGTATAATTTTTAGCAATAGGTATCTAGGAAAAGGCCACTACATATGTTATAAATTCCAAATTTCCACAACCTGGCAAATACTGGTACACGCTAGCAAATTTAGATTTGCAATTACAGAATATGATTCTAATTTTTTCCTTTGCTCTTTATTCTAACACTACACTAAGTTTACTGTGTTATTTCGCTACAGTTGATATTGTGTAGAACAATAAGAAAATCATAGTGAACAATGCATTCAACAAAATTTCACACACATTTCTAGATACCTATATCTAATAAGTTCAAAAGAAAGGACACACTTAGGGAGGTATTTTGGTGGTCAATTCACTAAATAGAGATTAGCTGGTTTCCCGGCATAGCCCAGGATGTAATAAAGATTGACTGAAATACATGTTCTAGCTGGTTTCTAGGCGTTGCCAGGGATATAATATAGACACATTTACTTGTATATTACCTGTTCTCTTCTCCCTAAGGTAAAACGATTTCATATACATGCTGTAAATTACCTATGCTAGGGATAAAACATGAACAATACCAGTCCTAGGATAGATAAAACAAAAAAAAATAAATACATAGAGATGAAAGATTCCTCTCCCCAAAGAATAAAACATATGTTCAATATCTGCTTTTGTTTTTTCATTGTTCATATGGTCCCGAGCAACGCCGGGTAGCCCTGCTAGTAAAATATATATGGCACACATATATATATGTGTGTGGGAAGGGGTCCAATATGATATAATAATAAATATGACATTTGCGTTATTAAAAACATTATATTTAAGCGTATTTTAGGACCAGGCAATGCCAGGCGGCTTGCTAATATATATATATATATATATATGTATATATATATATATATATATATATATATATATATATATATATATATATATCCGTGTGTGTGCGTGTGTGATTGGGGGGGGGAATAAATTCGTCTGTTTACGTAAAAATGTAAGTGATTTATATGTAAGTTAATCAAAACTCGCACATTTGACGTAATATGTAGATGTAAAACTTCCTGGGAAGGTGTGCAGAAGCAAGAAATATATTAATTTAATTTAAGTAGAGTTTATCATGATAAATGATATAATAATCTACCAACGAATAGGTGCTGAGATGAGGAGAAAGATAAAAAGGAAGATAGAAAACGAGAGATGAGGAGAAGGAGGAGTTTCATGAAATGGATTAATGGGTCGACTATTCTTTGGCGAATTATGACAGGTGTTTGGAGGAATTTCCAGTTGTGGCATTAGTCAGTGTGTTGACTACTCTCCATCTGCCTTTCACTGTCTGCTGCATAACTATACTTGTTAAAATTATCCGCAGTCTTTTATATAACTCTACAAACCAGGAAAAAAGTGCATTAAAGTATTTGTTGTAGTGATCTCCCAATGCCGCCAGGCGGCGCTACTCTCTAATCTACGGCCATTTACATGTCCATACAGAAATCGGTCTGACGCCTAATACATAGCATTACCTCATGCTATCGTTTTTCAATCTTGTGTTTTTGTATTTTCTATGCTGAATGCTGATCGATTATAAGTTTTTATTATTTGGATTTAATGGACTACAGTTCCCATCTTGAATGTTATTTTCACAACGTTTTGGTTGATCTACCTTTCAACATAATTCGCTTGTATCTTGTCGAAATTAGGACCATTTGAAGAATACGGAAAGAGCATGAGGCAGAGAGGGTAAAAGGATTATGCAAATAAATAATTAAAGCAAATAAGGGGGAAAAATTAGAGAAATCAGAAATATAACAGGATATTACAAAGACGTTTTGTTTGCTGTTAATACTAAAAAAAATAATCATACTGACGAAAATAAACTTAAAATGATTTACCGTTTTCAGGTCCGTGGCAGAAATTGTCAATCGCATTCCATATTGAATCTTGTGAAAATGCTGTATTATTATCGGTGGACGTATTATTTTTTATGACTTGAGTAAGCAACTCTTTAATGTGCTATTGATTTTCATATTGCTGGACCTCTAGCCTCATTAGTTGTTGCCGTTGTTGTTGTTTTTGCTGTTGTTGTTGTTGTTGTTGTTTTTGCTGTTGTTGCTGTTGTTGTTTTTGCTGTTGTTGTTGTTTTTGCTGTTGTTGCTGTTGTTGTTGTTGCTGTTGTTGTTGTTTTTGCTGCTGCTGTATTTGCTGTTGCTGTATTTGCTGTTGCTGTTGTTGCTGTTGTTGTTGCTGTTGTTGTTGCTGTTGTTGTTGTTGCTGGTATTGCTGTTGTTGCTGTTGTTGTTGTTGTTTTTGCTGTTGTTGTTGCTGTTGCTGTTGTTTTTGCTGTTGTTGTTGTTGTTGTTGTTGTTGTTGTTGTTGTTGTTGCTTTTGCTGTTGTTGTTGTTGCTGTTGCTGTTGTTTTTGCTGTTGTTTTTGCTGTTGTTGTCGCTGTTGTTGTCGCTGTTGTTGTTTTTGCTATTGTTGCTGTTGTTGTCGCTGCTGCTGTTGTTGTTGTTGTTGTTGTTGTTTGAGCGTTTCTGGTGTTGAAACAATTGTTGTTGCGTGTTTAATAATTGTTGTATTTGTTCAATTTGCAGTTTTAATAATTGTTCAAATGTAATTTTGTAAGGGGGTCCATTTTTGTATGACGTGTAAAATACAGAATTCACAGAAATTTATCAAAACCGTGTTCGGATAAACCAGGTTTTAGTATTTTTAGAACGACTGAAGGAAAAGGAAACAGTAATTCGTTTCCTTCAATAACTTTGCAAACGAACGTTGAACACAGTTTTAAATTCGTTGGAAAATATTTCTTCCAAAAAGAACCACTTTTTCATAGATGAGAATATACATATATATATATATATATATATATGTCGAGAAAAATATTCAAGATTTTTTCAAGGTAAATGTCTTTTTCAATGAAACAGAAAAACAATGTTGACAGTGAAGAAAAAGGCCGTAAACTGTATTTCTATTTTTATTAATAAGCCCCCCTAAATGTTCGCTGACACACTTATTTAATGACGCAAGAACCCTTCACCCCCAAATAATTGATATTTCTTTTTCTTTTGTATTACGAGTGCGCCAAGATGTTGTGACAGTACCAAGCAAAGGGAAGAAAAATAGGGAAATATTCTTACTTTTCACAAGTTTGCAATTCAATCTTTTGTATCCACGCATTTATTTGGTTTTCGCGAGTTTCGGTTTCGCCTTTCATCATTGTTTCCTGAACACTTGCTTGATTTAATTCAGCTTTAAGTCGCGGTTTCTTTTAAATGGTTGGGAAATTTTAAATTCGAGTGGCCTCTGTGAGTTCAAAATCCGACGTCACCACTGTTACAGCCCTGTTAAAGGGTTACAAAGAAAAACAAAACGCAAAAATAAAGTAACAACATATATTGCAAAGCATCCAATAGATGGGTTGTTTGTTGTAGCCGAGGAACGACCTAGGTTGGTCCACGAAACAAAATGTGACACAAGGTCAGTTTAATGTGAGAGAAAACCAGCTTCCCTCAAAAGAGGATTCTGCAAAAATAAAATTGCCTTAGTATAGAAGGGTGCCCCCCTCCATTGACTAAAGACAATTAATTTGAATGCAGAAACCACACTTCAGTGACCAGTCCAGTACGAGTACCGGAGACTGGCTGATACCTAACGGCTTAATGTTCCAGTATTTATTAAGATTGGAATAGTCTATTAATTGCTAACATGTTAGTTCCACCACAACATTTATATACATAGTAGTTCAGTTTATGTACTCAATATTTTAAGTGTAATACACAAAAAGGAACTGCAATATTTTTCTTGTTGTTAGACTCATTCTATCCCTTTGACTCTTTGATTACTTTTGTATTTATCTACTCCTTGGGATACTCTCTTTTCTGGTTGGGAATTTTTGTTTGATTGTAGTTTGGTAATTAAAACAAAAAGACACAATCTTCGTTTCCAAAGATTTAGTTAATATTTCATATACAAAAAAACTCGTCGTGAAATGTGGAGATATGTAAAGAGGCGGGACTTTCCACCACGTGACTAAGGTTAGACGAAAGCCGCCGTTTGTTGCTTTTTGTTGTCATCTCTCCTTGCAATATCGTTATTTTTCTATCTAACAACATTAATATGCTTTACTACGATCTGTCATCGTTATAATTATAAGTAACTTTCTGTTGATCATAACTAAATCAGATCTTCTTACTTAAGTTACGGTGGAAAGCCCTTTTGTTTGTTTTAACAGATCTTATATACGTAGTAGCTTAGCGTGGCACGATCATATTAAGTCTTTTTTGAAAGTAACAAACGTAAAAATGATTTTAGGCCCCCCGATAAAACGAGCATGGGCCTGGAAATTCACCCTTGTCCGTTTGTCAGTTCGTCTGTCCGAACTTTTCTCAATAACTAAGCCTTGTTTTTTTTTAAATTTTGCACAAACATTAAACATGATGTGAGTAAAAAAGTAACAGAACGGATTTTCTGGGAGAACTCCGGTTGCCCCCCCCTGCAGGTGCCTTTCGGGTTAAAATGGCTAAAATTGACACTTTTGTTATTAAAGACAGTTGTTGTCTTGTGTTTTTATAAAACCTTCTGAAAATTTGTAACTAACTGATTTCTATATAATTTTGTTTGTCTATACTTCGCGATAACTCTTGGCTGTGCCCCAGGGGCTCTTTTAGGGCTAATAAAAAAAACACTCCATTTTTTAAACTATTTTGCCATATTTGTCAAAAATTCTCTGTGTATGTCTATTTAGCAGTTGTGCATGGTGCTGAACTTAAGTTTAAATATGTTAAGGCCTTGGGGATTTTAAGTGCTAAACTGGAGAGAGGGCAAATGATGGATTTAGTCATTTCTTTTTTTGCATGGTGCAGAACTCAAATTTACATATGTTAAGGCCTAAAACTACACCGTTTGTTTATTTTTACCAGGATTTGAGACCCTCTTTGGACATTTGGGGCGAAATGGTAGGGGGCAAATGCAGAACTTAGTTTATTTGTGCCTCGTTCACTGTGCACTCACGGGGGACCACGCATGCTTCACTTGTTATTATGACAATTGTAACAAAGTAAAATGAAGCAACTTAATCTGAGGAGCTAACAAATACGAAAAGCAAAAAGTACACACTGGCGTTAGTCTTAAAATCAGAAAAGCTATATGGAGGAGGAAAACAATCGGCAAAGAGGGACTTCGAAGAAAGGAATTGATAGAAGACACCAGACCAAAAACAAGCTTGGACAAAGAAAGCGGAGAATAGCTAATTTTTTTTTTACGCGTTTTAATTATATTTATAGAAAAGACTTACACTAGCAATATAAAATATTTATAACGATAAAGAGAATCGATTTTTTGAGAAACAGAAAGAGTAATGAATCTAACGTATGCACTTGAAAAAAATCCAATAAATTTCAGAGTCGATTTATCCTCAGGAGAAGAGATATTCATTAAAATCTCAGCAAGAAAAGAATCAGACCTACAACGCGAAAGCTTATTTGTATTTTGTGACAATCAGTTTAATTTTGTCTAAATGAGCAATGGTTTTAATCTAATTCAAAACTGAGTTGTAAAATGTAAATTAAACGCAGATGGCGATTAAGCGAATACTTTCTCAGAAGATTAATAATCCCAGTTCCTAATGATAACAATCTAAACGCAGTAAGGTGAATTCTAAACAAACAACCGAAAAGAGTAAGGGACAGACAAAGGAGACGCGGGATAAAAGATGCCGTCATATTTATTTGCGAAGTAAAATTTTTTTTACTAGTTTATTTATTTTTTCAATGATTCATTTTATCTAGCTGATTAAAATCACTTCACTTAAGGATTAAAATCTTCAAAAGCAAGTGTGAATTTACTAATATCAAGGAATATAAAACGGTCGCGCACAAACACATTCCAAAGATACTAAATGTCGTAAAGTACACGGATATATATATATATATATATATATATATATATATATATATATATATATATATATATATATATATATATATATATATATATATAGTAGTAATTTATAAAATATATATGGCGATTAAGCTACATTGAATATTCCGCGTTTCATCCACTCTAGGACTCTTCAGGCTGACTCTAGGACTCTTAAGCATGAGGAGTCCTAGAGTGGATGAAACGCGGAATATTCAGTGCAGATTAATCGCCATATATATTTAATAAATTACTAACTAGCTCTACCTACGCATTGAGCACTTTGGAAGTAAATACTTAAAGAGAACGCATAAAGCTATACTTTCGTATATTAATTTTATGAGAGTAAATTAAGTATATATATATATATATACATATATATATATATATGATTGCAACGTCTTGTCAGATGAGTGCCACTCCCTCAGACATTTAAAATCCATGCGCCCAAATGTCTGAGGGAGTATCTATACAAATATGATGTTACAGAGTCTTAGCTTTGTACGACAGCTAAGTCTCTCTCTCGGTTCAAAATGTTGAGATCCAGCAGCAAGCAAGAGCAAGATAGCCAGCAACAAATTAAACTGCAGATCAGCTTAATGCGGGTACTGGTCTTCCGCTTTATGTTTTATTTTAAATCAGAGATTTGCTTCTCCTAGAAAGGTTGCCTTCACCACGGCTTACGGGAGCCCTCTCTACCCCAATACACATATACACACGCACAAATATACACGGTGCTAGTTGGCCGTTGACCCAGAAAAAGAGTTTATTCGCCCTTTGGAAGGTCTTGTTTTTAATCCTTCAGTGAGACTAGCCGCCCTCCTCACCAAACAAGTCTGGTGGGGGAACCAGTTTAGTCGTCGGTGACCCGACCATGAGGCAGGTAGTACTGGGTTACATGGTACCAGTAGCATATGACATGACCTGACATATATATATTTATATATATATATATATATATATATATATATATATATATATATATATATATATATATATACTACACCGATGAAGACTGAAGGATCGGTCGAAATTATGTACTTGTGACAAAAGTTTTTAAATTTTTTTATAATATTATTTTGTATTCCTGCACGTCACCAATTAAAAACGAATAAAAAAAGTTATAAGCTTTTATACTTTTCGTATTCTTTTTTTATACATTTCCATTTATATATATATATATATATATATATATATATATATATATATATATATATATATATATATATAATATAAAATAAAAGTTACAATAAGTTTACTAAGGTAATCAAATAATAAACTTAAAATGTATTATAAATATTAAAGAGTTAATATTTACAAGTAAAATAAACTCAGCCAGATGTAAAAAGCTCAATAAAACCGAGAAGGAAATAGAGCTTATAATATGAACAAATGATTAATAAAACATGTTAAAAGACATCTTGAAAAAGAGTTAAAAACATATTCAATTTTAAAAAAGGAAGCACAAGATAAGTGGATAGTCCTTAATCCGCGGAATTTCGAAGAAATACTCTCCTTCTCATCAGAGGGCAGGAATTAGCAAAATGCATGATCGGATTTTGCATATAAAAGTATTTAATGAAAGTACAAGTAAGTCACAGATCTTACTTGGTTAAAAAAAAAGGTAAGGTAAGGGGAACAGGAGGCAAAAGAAAATAATAAAAAGATTTCACATGAATGGATAGTCCGGTGAAGGTTAAAAATCCAAAAATGGTAAAATCCAAGACGGTCGAATTTAAAATTTCAATCCAATGGGTAAATTCCAAATGGTCCAAAATCATCTAAAAGGCAGAGTTCCTTGGAAAAAAGCGCAAATGAAATGAATTCCAAATCATTAAAAGAAAAGCACTAGAGATAATATTTGAAACACGTCTGTCAATGCTGGATGAATAAAAAAAATTAAGACTTAAAAAAACCCTTTTAAAATTAAATATGTTTTTAACTCTTATTCAAGATGTCTTTTAACATGTTTTATTAATCATTTGTTCATATATATATATATATATATATATATATATATATATATATATATATATATATATATATATACTAGCAGTTTAGCCCGGATTTGCACGGGTCCTATGTACTGTTCATAACTTTATATGCATAGGTATATATATATTAAAAAGTTTGATTCATGTCTAGGTAACCTATATCGAGAATTTCAAGTATTTAGACTCAAAATTGGTGGGGGAGTTTGGTAGAGTCTGCAAAGATCAGCTCTTTTATCTTTGACCTTTTGTGACGCTAGATTTTTGCCCCAAAACTGATTAAAAATCTGACTGCATGTCTGAACACCCTTTATGTAAAATTTCAAATGTTTAGACTAAAAATTGGCTGAATAGTTTGCTAGAGATCGCAAAGCTCATATCTTTTGAACTTTGACCCCTTGGCAGCCAAATTCTAGACCAAAGAAATGATTAAGAACTTGCCCTATCCGAAAACACTATGTAAAATTTCAAGCGTTTAGACTAAAAATTGGCTGAGTAATTTGGTAGAAACCGCAGAGGTCAACTTTGTTTAACTTTGACCCTAATTTTGGCACCTTTATATTTATTATTTTGGACTCGAATCAAATTAAAATGTTTGATCCATGTCGCATAAACATAGTGTATGATATATATATATATATATATATATATATATATATATATATATATATATATATGTAGTAGAGATTTAGAAGGCTGCCACAATGCGAGGAGTGAAATATAGTCGTTGTTGGTAAGAGAAGACGAGAACAAGTGCCGATTTACAAATCAATAAGCACATAGATATATTTTATATATACATATATTTATTCAGTAGTATTGGTAAAATGTCTTACTTGGTATGTCTGCGACAAATTCCATTATTAATTTCGGAAAAATTCCCTTTTCAAATGGTAAGCGTAATAGATCGATTCAGAGCATGCTAGATGATGGAGCGGAAGTTTGGTAGCTACTCTCTACTACATACCTATCCCACACAATGGACAAGCAAACTACATATCAATCATATATATATATATATATATATATATATATATATATATATATATGTCAATAACTGCCATTAACTAACTAGCCATGCCAGTGATAACATGTCGTTTTTACCTTATTAACTCGCTACAAAAGGAAATTTATACTTATACATTAAAACGACAAAATTCTGAAAATGTACAGAGTAAATGTACAGAAACCAGTGTCTACCTTGACAGTATCTGCCTGGAAGAGATGAAGACATGGGTCTCTTAAAAATTGACTATCTATGCTATGTAACTATTTTTAGCAGCGGGAAACATTTTCTGACTTTTCAGAACACAAACTGTATGATTCTACATCAATATAAAGAAACAAGAGTTAATATAACAGCCTCCACATCGAAAATGGCTAACCATTTTCGACAAGACAAAGCACAGAACAAGGTAGCCACGGAAATAACATAAAAAGAGTTTGTAAATGTGAAACAAATGTTTCCATTTCAGAATCTGAAAGAATGGACCAACAGTAATTCAACTATTTACGAACCATATTTTTATTATAACTTTACTAATCTGAAACCTAAACTAATTATGAAGAGAGTGGGGGTTGTTAACTATTATGCACCTATTTGTATCGATGTAATAAACAAAATATACCATAAACTGCATTTAACTTTAAAATCTTATCGAAAATATAGCGTAGTCCGTAAACTACAGAAGTACTAACATTCTTTTTTTTTCAGTTCTGGTATGAGTCAGACATTCAGATCAGGTTAACAGAAATATTATTTTGAAAAAAAAAAAATAATAATAAAACACAAAAACACACAAACACTTTTTTGTGAGACTAAAATGTTAACTGTAACTAAATCGTATACAATTATCAGTAAACTATATCCAAGTTGAAGGGGTGCATGTAAAACCATACGATATGCACCATACACACACACACACACACACACACACACACACACACACACACACACAGACGTCAGCCGGCGTCTATCGAGATAGGAACGACAGTTATCAGTTGCGATATCTCATACTCGTATTTTTGTTGCTATCCAGTTTTCTGTACAGTCTTTCACAGGCTTTTCTTTTCTCTTCTTTTTTTTATTCGTTTCTGTTTTTATTTATCTATGGGAGATATCCATTTTATAGATCTATTTTGGGAAAGGACGTTGAAATTCTTAACGTTAAAATAAGCCGAGTCAAATAAAACGAAGAGAAGGATGTAAAAATATGGAATCATGCAGAAACTATCTCTAGCCAAGAATTGTTTTCTAGAATAGCAAGCGCTTTTTTTTGTAAAATTTAATATATTTACCACCGAATAGAAAAACAATATCTTTCAGAAATGTTCCTTGACGTAATAAAAACAATGCTGAGATGCACCGCTATTATATAAAAGCATTTGCGTGTGTCTATGTCCGACTAAAAGTAAAAAATTATAAAACAAGCACTCACAAAGTTGGTATTTTCTTGATTGGCATTGAGCTAAATAAATAATATTTAAAATTAAGAAAAATATCCATTCTCAGTGGGACAAGTGGACCAGGTTTCGAACGGTGGGGTTGGTTTTTAGTATCATGTCCGCATTTAGAAATGAATAGGAAATCACACTAGCATGAATAAAAAATGCGCCATACTAATTTGATCCACGAATATATTTCAAGAAAGACAATCCAACCCATATATATACTCTACTCACAAGCAAACACATATTAATTAATTATACTGATTTTTTAACAACGAGAGATTATATATATATACATATATATATATATATATATATATATATATATATATATATATATATATATATATAACATTTCGGATCTATTCGAAAAAAAAACGCAGCATACTTTAATTCGTAAAATAAATAAATAAATAAATAAATAAATAAATAAAAAACACACCATATATTTATACCTTGAAGAATTAGCCTTTATCAAAAACTTAAAAAATAACACATTATTATCTGCCGGTTAGCGCAGATTGTAAAAGCTTACTAAACCAATAGATAATCGGCATAAAATGACGGTTTACATGCCGTAAAAATCAACAAAACAAACATCATTTAAAAAGAAAATGTGTGTGTGTGTGTGTGTGTGTATGTGTGTGTGTGTGATACGACACTGGCCTTATTTGACTAAGACTAAACCCATACTGTTGGTCGGACAGCTGTGAGATGGTTGACTAGAACTGCTTTATTATGGACTACAAATATTTTGGCGAAAACAGGGAAGAGGCTAATGGGGCGATAATTTAATGGGTCAGTTCTTTTGCCAGAATTCTTGTAAACTGGTAAAACAGAAGCAGTTTCTAGCAGTCAAAAAAGCAAGATCTGTTTAGGAATTTGTTGAAAAGTTTTGAGCGAACTGGAGCAAGCTCAACAGAGTATTTTTTAATAGTACAGCCGGGATGAGATCAGATTCACATGCTTTTGAGGTGTCTGGGTTTTTTATGATATAATGTACTTGAGAAGGCGTAATTGTAAGATCATCTAGTGTGGTTTCTATCCCAAGAGGAAACTAGCAGATGTACCCGGCGTTGTCCGATGTTAAACATAACTTTAAATTCCTTTAAAACTGAAATAACAAAAATCGAAAGAAACCGAGATATGTTCGTGCGATTTTTATATTTTCTTAAACAGTTCGCTTCTTGTAAGTCAAAAAAATATACCCGGGTTAAGATCGAAACCAAAGCATAAAGACAGTGAGTCAAGCACGATACTCATTAGGCCAGCTTACGACGATCTTCAAACCTACTTATTCTTAACATAAGAAATCTTTCGGGCATGCGCAGTTGTGTAACAGTTAACAAACGGATAAAAATCTGATGACCTCCCCAAGTACCAATTTTTAAATTTTGACCCCTCTTCCGGATGAAAAAATACTAAAAATGCTATCCACATGTCTAATTACCCTATCTATCAAGTTTCAAGTATGTTGATCAAAAATTCGTCAGTTATATGGGTTGAGAAATATCCTCACACACACATTCTCACTTTTATAGATATACTAACAGGCCGCATGGCATTACACGGTCATAAAATACGCTTAAATATGATATTTTGATTAATGTCGATTTCATATTTCGTATATTATATTTCATATATTATATTATATTGGAGCCAATATATAGTAATGATTTTAAAAGTTTAAAAAAAAAATACTTGTGAGCCACCACAGAGAATCGAAACCAAAACGTTCTGCTTACGTTTTACTTTTACCTTTGACGTTAATGCCTGAGCTATGAATACCTGTGTGTCGCAAGGGTAAAAATTAAAACATGTACCAATAGCTACTACGTTACGCATGCATATTCGTAATTCCGTCGATCGGCTATAACCTAGCAAATTCCATTTTTTTCACTTTCACGCTTTGGCACCGATTTTCCCCGCCTAAAACCCAAATATAAAATTTAGCATGGGGTTGAATACCCTATATATTAAGTTTCATGCCTGTAGACCAAAAACGGAGAGAGGAGTTTGATGGGCAAATTTTTAAAACAAATATATATACGCAGATGTAAATATATAGTAAGATTTTGTGTTTACTCTAAGCTTTTTACGCAAATATTACGCAAGTATAAATCATGTAGAATATCTGCATGAATATAATTACATGTTATAGTTAACTAAAGATAATAATCCCATAGGAAAACTGAAAAAAAAACTAAAAGGGAATTGATTAAAATGAATGTTAAAAGAATATGCAAATTAGCTTGATCTTTTGCAAATGAATGCAATTCCACGATCCATATATAACAAAGTTGTACTTTCTGTTTAATTAAATAAAAAAAAAATAGGGTATTTAATATGAATATCAATACACACACACAAAAATAGAGTATAGATAAATATATTTGGCAATAGTAAATGTTAAGTTTCGAGACATTGTGTTGAACACAGATGGTGGCGTAGTTCAGATCAGTAACCAAGATGGCGACCAAGAATCAAATGCGGTCCGTCGCGTAGGTAACATCTTGGTTACTGATCTGAATTACGCCGCCATCTGTGTTCAACACAATGTCTCAAAACTTAACAGTAAATAATGAATAAAAAATATTAATGTTAGTAAATTATACAATATATTTTTTGGCAAATCCCTCCAGACAAGGCAAAAAACCAGCTTGATGTTCGGAACTGAGTAAAAACTAGCATACGCTAACTGTAAGATGGAAGAAAACAGCAATTCTTGCGAATTTATCAAAAAATATTGCTAATGGATGTAAAGATTAGCGCCTAAAATAAGGTAAGCGGGTGTTACAAGGCTGTCGAATGTAAAACTACGGTTCATTTTATATTCTCATAAATATTGATATTTAGTCATTTATTATTGTTATATAGTTTCATCCGAAAGTATTTCGTGTCAATGTTATATGCCGGTAGTTGCTTTATATGCATGGGTGTGTATATGTCTGTCTGTCTGTCTGTCTGTATGTATGTATGTATCTGCTTCAAGATGTGCAAATCTGCGGCGGGAGTGCAGAGTCATCTGAGAAGGCATGGACGACAAGGTTGGGAGAACTCAATGTGACAGCGATCATCTGGAAAGATGCGGCAATCATCATGTATGTATGTCTGTATGTATGTATGTATGTATTATGTATGTATGTATGTATGTATTATGTATGTATGTATGTATGTATTATGTATGTATGTATTATGTATGTATGTAGCTTTCCAGCTGACTAAATAATCAAACTGTACTTGATTTACACTACAAACAATTACTAACCATTACTAACAATTATTAACAATTACTAACAATTACTACATTGTTGTCCAGGTAACCATCATACGCCCAATAACAGTTTTTTCGAGTGGGTTTGGGCCTTGATAATTGGTGACTCCTTTGTCAAAGAATACATTAAAAATAGATTTTATGTATATGAATGATATTTACATATACATATTAAATGATTGTGTAGGGTCCTTTATCCAAAGTAGCCATTTCATCTCACCAGTCTATCAATTCATTATCTATATGAGCAGGCACCACATATCTGTTCGATATGAATTCATATCTTACGCATTCCGTTTGTGACCCTGGATCTTCTTGTCGCGTTTGGTGTCAAATCGGCAGCCTGGTTGAGATGAGATAGCTCGTGGTTTTGTCTCTAGAGGCGGCCATCTCTGATGGCAATCTGTAGATGCCATATCCCGGTTTAACATATCTGCTATTAAACACAAAAAAGAAAAATTGTATAGTTGAAATCGTTGATATTGATTGACTTAGCGCCGAACTATGTACATTTTCTATATTATATTTCTCTTAGTTTTTCGGTTTGTACATTTAACTTTTTCTAGGAAACTAGTGAGTGGATTTGGCTTATATTTGTTATTGACATTTGTTCGTGTAAGGTGCACGAAATTTAGTAATATGATATACGTTCTAAAAATTTTGCATAAACATTCATTATAAATCAGTAATTTTGTAATTTTTTTAACGAGCCAAATATCAGATTTATTTATATTGATCTAATTGTACATACTTTTCGTTTTATTTTTTATTTTTTCATTTTTCTTCCTTTGAAGATTGTAATGCTGTGTATGGGGCCTTTCCGGACATGACAGGAGAAACAGCGGGTGTATTTTAGAACAAGAATAATTTAAAAGTGACAACTCACCATCCAAGAAACTTACAGAGTGTTTTTATTAGCAAATAAATTTTACTGGCACCAAGAAAACACATTTGCTTCGGGTGCTTGCGACGTGATGAAGGCTTCTACGATCTTGGGAAAGATCTCACAATTTTAATTGTAAACGACAACGGCGATACAGAGAGTTTGACGGACGAGTTTATTCAGCAGGAGAAGAGGGTAATAATATAGTTAACAATAATTATATAGATCAATTTTCTTCATTTAAATATTTCTATTATTTTGTAAATCATGTAATCTTAATTGTAGTGTTGTTTATAAATTAGATATAAACTATTTTCTATTCGCAGGACCCGTGACATTCCGCGGAATGAGAAATATATTTAATCATTAACTATGTTTTGATGAAGTTAATATTTTTATTGATAACGCAAAAAATGCGATGGGGGAGGAAAATCAATAACACGCAGCAAGTATGAGTTTATGAACATATCTCTGAAAATAGTATCCATTAGATTCTCTCTGGCGCAAAAGTGAATACTGGGTCTTGATGTATATCATAATGACCATTGACGAGATTATAGACCAAAATTAAGTCATCCCGTAATTAGAATACATATTTGTTGTCGTAGTAAAAGGTCGAGAAGAAATAGGGCTTAAGGAGGTAGAGTAAACAGTAGTTTATGTTTATAGAAATAAGAGAAGTAGAGGTCAGAAGCGGCTTCTGGTATAGTACTTACGCCTTTGTAACAATATTCATAGTATTAGTATTGAACCCTTAGAAAAGGGTCGTAAATAAAGATGCGAAAAACAGGTTTAGGCAGAAAGAATATAATGTAGAAGAAAGTGAATACAAAGAAAGGTTGTCGGTATGACTATTGTGTAGTATTGCGTTAGGTCGCGATATTTTCCCACGAGAGTATTATACTCGGGGTTTTTATAATGGTTAGAAGAGTCCATTATAGGTGAAGAGGTAATTCCCCATAAAAGTCAAGAAAAAAACCTAAAAAAGGATAAATAATCATAATACAATTATTCGAATGATCCAAATGGTATAAAAATGATTGTTAACGAACAATTTGTTTACATAATATATCAATACAATTCGCTATACAAAAAAATATATGGTCTTTTAATTGTAAGTGCTTTTTCTCCTGTGATTCTTGATTCATAATTTTGAGAGGAAAATCGACTTTGAAATTTCTGGTTTTCTCATCAAATCTTTTTTGGAGTTAAAAAATTATATCAATGGCTATTTTTTACTATCTATAAAGTTGGCTATTTCCATGTCCTCAAACACTTTCTCACACCTGAAGCTATGCTCAATATTTCCAAATCTTCTATTAAGCCATGTATATAGTATCGTTGTGATGTTCAGCTTGGTGAATGCCTGTCCCATTTGAGGGTTGTTGATAAGATGCCGGTGTATATCATAATGGCCACTGAGAAAATTGTTGACCAATATGAGATCACCACATAGTCAGAATACATATTAGTTATTGAATTAAAAAGTGAATGGAAATAAGATGCCAAGTATGTAGAGTTAACGATAGGATATATTTGTTAGATCTGTTGATCGGGCAACGCCAAGTTAGCTGAACGATTATTATAATGATCGTTATTAATATTTGAAAAAGTAGAATGCGACAAAATGTTATCAAAGCGAAATAACTATAAAATTATTTACGTTAAACTAGTTCCCAAAAGTTAAAAAGAAATTTTACAAATATGTGACGGAGGTAGATCATCCGGTTTGTCTCTCATTCACATCGAGTTAATAACGTAATGAGATAAATAACTGATACAAGTAATTTAGTTTCGTTTAAAGTTTGGAGTTGGACGGTAGAAGTCGGACAAGTTAACACGAAAGATATCATCTCTACGCCGAGGGAAACGTGACTTTAGCATAATGTAGAAAATTACAACGCCTTACAGCACCAATGGGCAGTCAAGTATAGTTATATCAAATATATAACCTGTTGTTTGTTTGTTTTCTTTCGGAAAGATGAACTTGAATAATGAGAAAAGACAATGACACAACGGAGACAGCTATGTACATTGCCAGCTCACTATACACATTGATATGGCAACTTGATTCGTCACAGCGACACCTCTCTCTCTTAATTCTGTTATTAGTATTCATAGTGTCATGAGGATGCAATAACGATTTATTTTATTCGACAGAATTGGCCACAAGGGTCTATTATACCCATTAATGAGGGGAAGGTAATACATTCTGCAAATAGGCAAAGCAGATGCGATAGAATTTGTACACGCGGCCTATCTGGTCTCTTAGTCTGGCTGACATCCATTTGTACAAACACACAACCCAGCTATTTCTTGCAAATCATCACCAAACAATCTTCGGAGTTGATTTATTGTCGTGTTGTTCATGTATATCTTGGTTGACTTGAAAGGGGAACCATATCTATTTCAGTCTTATCCTATCTTTTATCATTACAATGTGTCTGTGTCATTATCGGCACATCTTTTCTTTTATCAGAGAAATCGTTTTCGGGGGACATTAGTCATAGCGATTTAGTTACAGAAGGCAATACCTGAGACAATTGTCACAGAGAGAAAGCGCGATACCAACGAGTGTTTAAATTAATGTATATTTCTGTCTATATCCTTCATTTTCTCTTGTCTACATTTTTCTTTAAAACATATATTTAGATATGCATGCATATTTTATTAACTTCCTGTTTTTATATCTCTACTTTCCTCTCTCTCCCTACCCCTCTTTATCTCTCTCCCTCCCCTTTGTCTCTCTCTCTTTATGCTATATATATATATATATATATATATATATATATATATATATATATAATTGAAGTAAAAATATAGACTTTAAGCTATAAATGGACAATACAATGAAATATATTCACATATAAGGGAACGGAAATAAAACTTCAGACGAGGCAGAACCGTTGTAGAGTAAGTTGAGAGAAATAACATGATTTTTTAAATAAATTCTTTCTATCTCTCCTTCTTTCCTCTTTCTCTCTCCTTCTCGATCTCTCTCTCTCTTTCTCTCTCTCTCTCTCTCTCTCTCTCTATATATATATATATATATATATATATATACATGTGTGTTCTCCTGCCTTCTAGCATATCTGTTCGTCTACCTCCTTACCCGATGAGGATTCGATGCGAGATCGAACACGTTCGTGAAACGTATAGAACGTACACTAATTTTGTTGATTTGGACATAAAAATATAATAATAAAATATCGAAAAAATAAAAACAAAGGTATAATTAAACATAAGCTTTCTGTTACTTTGAATAATTTTTCACAAATAAAATACTGCCTATATATATATATATATATATATATATATATATATATATATATATATATATATATATATATATATATATATATATATATGCCAGTGGATAATTATATATAAATATATAAATATATATATATATATTTTTTGTTATTACATTTTCACCCCAAACAAGGCACATGGCCACTTTGGTGTAGGGGGCTACTATCAGGGGCAGCAACTACTGGGGCACTATGTTGGGATTTGTGCAGGAAGATGTCGGTTCACGTTACACTTAAACTTCTACATGTCAGTACAGTTGGGGAAGCAGGGACCTGGAATGGAATTCCAGAGTCTAGTAGTTCTGGGGAAGAAACTACTGAGGTAGAAAGATCTAGGGATCTCTACTGAGTGGGGGGTTATATTTAGTTACCTGTCGGGTTTGTCGAGGGTGTCTACGTCGTGGGTGCACAAGTGTCTGCAGTTCGCTAGAGCATTCACTATTAAAATACTCATCAAGATCTGACTATGTTGTAGTCAGTTGGTGCAGTGGAAGGCTTTGCAATTTTTTTTTTTTTTATTACATTTTCACCCCAAACAAGGCAGATTGCCACTTTGGTGTAGGGGGCTACTATCAGGGGCAGCAACTACTGGGGCACTATGTTGGGATTTGGGCAGCAAGATGTCGGTTCACATTACACTTGAACTTCTGCATGTCAGTACAGTTAGGGAAGCAGGGACCTGGAATGGAATTCCAGAGTCTAGCGGTTCTGGGGAAGAAACTACTGGAGTAGAAAGATCTTTTATATTTAGGGATCTCTACTTTGTGGGGGTGGGTTTTAGCTGCCTGTCGGGTTTGTCGAGGGTGTCTATGTCGTGGGGGCACAAGTGTCTGCAGTTCGTCAGAGCATTCACCATTAAAATACTTGTAGAACAGACAGAGGGATTCAACGTTTCGTCGATGGGACAGAGGCTGAAGCTTAGATGCCATTTCAGGGCCTATTAGATTGGCGACTTTCTTTTGAACCTTGTCTAGGAGCGAGAGACAAGTAGCAGATGCACTAGCCCAAATTTGACAGCAATGCTCCATACATGGGCGAATGGTGGACTTATAGAGGTACAGGATACTTTCGGGTGTTAGTAGTTTTCTAGCACGGTAGAGAGAGCCTACCTTCTTCGCAGCGGCTCTGGCAATGTTTTCAATGTAATTGTTCCAACTCATGTTTCCTGTGAACGTTAGGCCAAGCAGTTTGAAAGATGTACTCTCAGATAAAGAGTCATTGGCCATTGCTTTTGGTGGCAGAGAAGGTTTCTTGTAATTATTGAAGGAAACCAGTTTAGTCTTGGCAGCATTGAATGTGACCATCCATTTTTGTCCCCATTCCACTACAGATTGGAGGTCATCCTCTAGTTTTTTTGCCATTTCTTCAGATACGTGTTCATTTGATTTCATTTGTCATGCCTGTTATAGAGTGTGGTGTCATCAGCATATATACCCATCTAAGAGGCAATTTTGTCGGAGAGGTCATTAATGAATATTAAGAACAACAGAGGTCCAAGGATAGACCCCTGAGGCATTCCTGCATTTATATCATATTGTTTAGATGTACGACCGTCAACGACAACCTGGATTTTTCTCTTATCTAAAAAGGATTTAATTATGTTAAGTATTCTACCAGTGATACCGTATGATCTAATTTTCCTGAGGAGACCCTCATGCCATACTCTGCCAAAAGCTTTGGATATATCTAGAGCTACCGCTCTGCCCTCCCCCGCCTTGTCCAGTAAATGGTATATACGTTCAGAGATTACAGTGAGGATGTCTGCTGTGGAACGGGCTTGTCTAAATCCATATTGTTTGTCAGTCAGAAGTTGAGCATCTGTAAGGTGACGGACTAGAGCATGGTTAATTATGGTCTCTAATATTTTGGCGAAAAGTGGGAGGAGGCTAATGGGGCGATAATTTGAATGGTCAGTTCTTTCGGCAGAATTCTTAAATTCTGGTACCACAGAAGCAGTTTTCCGACAGCCCGGAAAGCAAAATTCATCAAGGCATTTGTTTTAGAGTTTGGAGAGAACTGGAGCTACTTATATAATTATCCACTGGCACGTGCTTCGTTGTCTACCGCTCATTATTAGGGCTTGAACTAGTAAAATTTCCAACTGGAACTCAAATAATCAACCATGCTGATGAGCCGTAGATGATGAACCACTCACTCGGGTCAATTTGACTTCGTTTTTGGTATAGTATGTTGAGATTCTTGTTTTTATTTATGGGCATCTACCCCGATAAATGACAATTATGTGTACCAATAATGAATGTTTATAATTTTAGTGTTTAGTTTTTTATTCAGCAATATTGTGATTACTTAGTTTATTTTCTCTCACATCATAGTTCTGTATTTTCTTAACAAAACCAAACGTAATATAAATTTCGATAATTTCACTAATTCAATGACGTCACCATGAAGCACATCCGTTTCCAACTTCGCTTCTAATCCAGTGTTGTCATTGCATCGCACAAGCTGATCATTTTGTGTTAGTTACTTTATATATATTATACATTTTGTTCTGTATTTCGGTATGCCTGTCCGTTCCACTTTTTCTTGAACACTACTGAGCCAATGTGGCTTAAGTTTTATATAGACCTTCGCTATGATAAGGTGCATCGAAGTATGTATTATGGTGTAAATTTGATATAAAAGTATTAATAAGGATTAATAGGGATTAGTCACGGCAATACCACCATTATTTTGAAGTTTGACATAAAGCACCCATTTCAAGTAAAAAAAATATAACTTTTCCCGCTTCTTAACGGTTTCAAAAGTCGGTACTCTTGCATAATTTGACCCGAATTCTCATGAATTCCCGTAAAGCATGGATCGGGCGAGACCGGCAATTATCGGTAGTCGAGCGTTGTTCAAATGTTGAAACGCTAACTCGACTTTTTATTTTATTTATTTATTTTTTTTTCTGTTATGTTTTTAGTAATTTTTAAGGTGATATTAAGGAGGGGGCTTTTTATTTTCTGATTGGTTACTTTTTTTATTTTTTGTAATGCAATTTCTAGGAGTTTGATTAGCCAATGTAAAAGCGCTATCTAAATGGAAGCAGACGACATTCGAATTGCAAGAAAGCTTACAAAAAATATATTTTCAAACTTGCTTAGTCTAGTAAATTGATGTTTGTAGTATAGTTCATAGGATAACATGAGAGCGACGAGTTAAGACGTTTAGCAGGATAATTATCTATTAATCATCTATTAATCATCTATTAATCATCTATTAAAAGTTATACGCAATAGATAATCATCTATTAAAAGTTATACGCAATATATTGCACTGATCGCTTATGTCTTACTTAATACCCTTTTGTTCATCATTTTTTCGCTCTTCGTATAAACATTCTTTATACTATTTTTTCTCCGTCCTCCTCGTCTTAAACTGACTTCTAAAATAAATTCGCACTTCCAGAAAAGCAATGAGAATAAAAAATTAAATTGAAAATCGACAAAAAAACAAAAACAAAAAACAAAAACAAAACAAAAACAAACAAAACAAAACATAAAAAACGTCAATTTTTCAAATTATATACATTTGCCTCCTATGGTCATTTATTTCTTATTTTCTTTCCGTTTCATAGACAGGAGTTCATCAAACGAGAAAAGGGGGGTGGAAAAGAGAGAAAAGGGGTGTTAAATAAATAAGTTTCAGACAGTCTTATCAGATTTTCAAATCTTTTATCTATGATACGGCATAAATAACGGAAAATAAAAACAATGGATAAACAACAGCAGCAGTAACAGCAACAATGCGGGAAATTTGAGTGAATTAAGAGGAAACAAGAAATAAATGTATTATTGTTTAATGGCGTCGTCCTGTGGAAAAATAGAATTTGCACCCACAAAACATCTAACCACACATATATTACTCATCTACAGACAGTGTTTCGCTGTATGATAGCTGCTCAGTACGGTCAGACCAGCATGCATGCCGAACCAGTATTCGAACCTGTAACCATCAAATTAATAGTTCACTGTTCTACCCCTCTAGCCCATGAGATCGGTGCCCACAAGACAACCCTTTCAAATGTTTATTTAAACAATGTCCACGTCTATTTACAGTGCTCGCCTTTTTTTTTAGTTTAAAAACTAGCTGAAGTACCCGGCGTTGTCAGGTTGTATTTGATATATTAAAATATTCCGCCCTCAGACATTATTATCAAATTAATTAAACGGAACATAAATTCATAATGGTTTCTTTTTTCACATCCCTCATGAGGTAGGAGCAGTAAGTGCGTTTTATTTGAGAGAGATCTCGCGAGGAGTCCTCATCGTCTTTTCTAGTTTGATCTTTTATATTTTAGTTCTTTTTTCAAAATATGATGTAAGAATTGCAATTATTATTTTATATCTTAGTGTTCATCTGAAAACTGTTAATCCCCCCTTTTATTTTTAAAAATATTTGATGTAAAGTCTATATAACAATGATATTAATAAACTATGCTGGTAATGAAATAATTAAAAATGAGTTTACAGCAGTGCATATCATAACTGGTAAATGTGGCTGTAGTATTAACTTTGAACAGCTTATACGGAAACAATATTTTGGGTGTGACCTCTAACAAGTGTGTAAATGTAGAGGTTTTCAGTTGCGTGAGCAATCAACATAAAACTGGCCATGAGAAAAGGTGTCCGAAGAGTAAGTTCAACAAAGTTGAAGATTTGTTCTTGAGCTTTATTTAAAAATATGGCTAAACTATTTTTTTTTATTGTAAATGTTTGAACTGAAATGGCATGTCAGAAAGAATAAGGGGAATCCAAAGTATTAACACAGTTTCACCCTTAAAATTTTCAGTTATTATAATGGCTTCCGGAACATTAGTTTTCAAATATTTTATTGTTGTGTGCCATTACAAGGTCTAAGTGGATCAATATTTTGTAATGATATAACTGGAGCTTCTTCCTTCAATATCAGCTAAATCCCACCCCCACACAGTAGAGATCCCTAGATGTAAAAGATCTTTCTACTCCAGTAGGTTCTTCCCCAGAACCGCTAGACTCTGGAATTCCATTCCAGGTTCCTGCTTCCCTAACTGTACTGACATGCAGAAGTTCAAGTGCAACGTGAACCGACATCTTGTTGCCCAAATCCCAACATAGTGCCCCAGTAGTTGCTGCCCCTGATAGTAGCCCCCTACACCAAAGTGGCAATGCGCCTTGTTTGGGGTGAAAATGTAATAAAAAAAAGATTATGATGTGGCATTCCAAGCGGTTGTAGAAATTCTACAAGAAATTCTACTTCCTGATCTTTATCAAGGGATTGATAAGAATGCTCTACCCCAGGCAACTCTTGCAAAATATTATAATCGATCATATCAGCAGCATACTTACTAGGGGCCAAGGTTGTTCTTTCACAAAATCAGCTAACATTGTGGAAATTTTGAGCAATATCTGGGAAAAACTTAGTCATCAGTTAACCAATTTAATTTACCGTTGTGCAAGTGAAGATCTCTATTCAATATTATTGAACCAGTGCCAATAAAAAAGGTGATTTGAGAAAACTGTTCCAGAGTGACCATCAAATAAATGTGTCTTTATAATAATATTCTTCACACTGAAAACCAAAAACGTGGTTACCACGCAGTATTGCAGAAATGCCGGATTTTATATAACATTTTAGAAAAAAAGAAAGAATCAAACATTTAGTTCCCAAGGGTAGCAGAATTTTGTTTTATAAATAAACCACTTATTTTAGCCTATAACATGTTGTTATACATATCTCGCCTTTTTACCATTCTAAGGGTTACTGAGTTATTTCATTATTAAATATGAATAATGTAAGGTTCTGGTGTAGGTTGATTTCGGAATTCAATGTAAAAATAATAGAATTATACTACAATATTGTAATGATCTCGCAACTGCTGCTTGGCACGTCTATCGGCGCGGTGTGAATGAACTTTATAAAATTTATTGTTTTTTAGCAAAATTCAAATTCTATTGAATTTCGTTTAAAAATAACTGTTTATGTTTAAATGATTACTTTCGTGTCAACCTTTAATTCGTTGAATTTAGTCTCGCGGCGGTTTTTGGATTGTAAATATTGACAGACGACAATTTGAGGATTTGGGCGGATTTTCGTCAGAGGAGATTTCATAAGTCTTTATATGCAAACACAACATTTAAAAGCTTTTCTTAAATTTTAATAGAGAATTAATTAAAATGAATCTTTAAAAGATTATGCAAATTAGCTAGATCTTTTGTAAATGAATGCAATTCCACGACTCATATATAACAATCATGTAGGGTTTTAATATGATTAGCAATATACAAAAAATACAAATTTATATATATATATATATATATATATATATATATATATATATATATATATATGTTGTTTTGAAAAAAGAAAAACCGAATGAATTTATGAAATGATCAACGTTTCGTCCCTATTGCAGAGGACATCTTCAAGATATTAATTCCCTATTATTTTTTTTGGGGGGGGGGGTATTCGTATGGGATGATCATCTTTAGTTAACTATTACGTGGTATTATATTCATGCAGTTATTGTACATGATTTATACTTGCGTAATATTTGCGTAAAAAGGTTATAGTAAACACAAAACTATTTCTATGTAGATTTATATATGTGTGTATATATATATTTGTTTGAAAAATTTTGTCTACAAAACTTCGCTGTCAGTTTTTAGTCTATTTAAATTAAACTTAGTATATAGGATATTCTAACCCATGCGAAACTTTACATTTGGGTTTTAGCCGGGGAAAATCGGTGCAAAATGAAGAAAAATTGGAATTTGCCAGGTTAAGGTTGAACTAGGACATTACAAGTATACATGCGTAACGTAATAGCTATTGGTTCATGTTTTAATTTTTAGCCTTGCAGCAAATATGTCTTCATAGCCGAGGCATTAACGTCAAAGGGAAAAGTAAATCGTAAGCTAAACGTTTTGATTTCGATTCTTGGTGGTGGCGTATGAGTCATTTTTAAAAGCGTCTTAAATCATTAATATATATTGGGACCAAGATAATATAATAATAAATACGAAATCTGCATTAATCAAAATATCATATTAAAGCGTAGTTTACGACCGGGTAATGCCGAGCGGCCTGCTAGTATATATATATATATATATATATATATATATATATATATATATATATATAGAGAGAGAGAGAGAGAGAGAGAGAGAGAGAGATACTAGCAGGCCCCTCGGCATTATATATATACTTATTTTTCCACGGCCGAACCAACGTCGCAGCCCACAAGATCCAAGAAAGCCAACAAACCGGAATTCCAAGACTCGAGTTTCGCCCTCATTTGGGCTCATCAGTTAGACATATCCGCACTCAGGATGTGAAACACGAACTTCTTGCATGCTAGGCGAGCATTCTACCAACTGAGCAAACACGCCACGCATACAAGAAAGTCTATTTACTTACACAGATCAAGCAACCCGCGGCACAGATCCGACAGTGGAAAGAACCTACCTCATATCGAACAAGGAACGAGGTATCAAACCAGCTTTAACCCAAGTTGACGTCTCACCAGTAGGAATTATATATACTCGAAAGGACAATGTCACCCAACAAGCTAACCTAACGAGTAATCAATAGAATGTTCAGAAAGTGTGAGAGAATATATAGGCTTATATATACTGTGGAAAATAAGTATATATACATTCTCTCACACTTTCTGAATATATATATATATATATATATATATATATATATATATATATATATATATATATATATATAAGTGACCCTATGAGTGTATCTGCTGAATGGTCTCTATCAAGCTTACCAAACTATTCTGTCAATCTGGCTGTTTATTACGCAATATCTATCTATCTATCTATCTATCTATCTATCTAACTATCTATCTATCTATATACCCAAGTGACCTTGTTAGTTTATCTGCGAACGATATCTAACACACTATTCGTTGATATATAATAAGTTTTGACTTATGGCACATATTCTATTTGTGTTTTAACCGATAAACTATCTACTACGGGTTTAAAATCCCCTCCGCAAAAAAAAAGGCTGGAACATGGCAAGCGTAAGTAGATTAAATGCGTATCTTTTACGCATGCGCAAATATACATTTACACTTTTAACTGCGTTCATTTTTATATGGCCTTAGCTTAAATGGTAACGAATAACGCCAGAGAGCTGTATGTTTTGGATTGGATTCTAGCTGATGACACTTAAATCATATTAATTTTGAAAACTTTTGAAGTTGCTACTATATATTGGGTATAATATAATAGTTAATACATGATTGGCTCTATCATAATAAATACGAAATCTGCACGGATTTGAATATCATATTTAAGCGTATTTTACGAAGGCGCAACACTGGGCGTTGGTAGTATGAAATAAAAGTGAACATTAATGAAATCATCTTAGATCATATACGTGTATAAATTGCTCAACTTGTCAGTTAGTCTGTCACACTCATGTGACTATAATTTTCATTAGTCTGTCATGCTTGGATTTGAAATATCATATTCGTCAATGTATCAAACTTAAGTTTTAAAAAACGTTATTATTGGAATGATTTAAAAATATTTCTGAATATCCGAAATGATAATAAATGATTCGTATTATTTGGATTATTTGGACTCATCAATTCTCATCTTGAGTGTTGATGTAACAGCGCTTTGGTTGATGTAACTTGCGACCTTCTGCAGATGTACATTATCAAACTCGGGCATATTTCTGTCAAACTCGAGAATCTACACAGAATTTCGAACGGAACCCCTTATTTCATCCACGGGTGTAACGTACTATTATTCAGTCAGCAATAACTGGGGAAAAGTGAAAGGTCGTTGGTAAAATTCAGTTGTAAAGTGGCCCTCTCCTGAAAGTTAAAGTTTCATCACCATTGCGGGCGACGCAAAAAATACAATTGCAAATTATTTAGGATTTTTGTTTAAGATACTACCTTCGTTGATTAAATGTACAGTGACTACTGTACACCCAATAACCCTATCCCCGAGTGACTTCCGGGCCTTGATAATGGTGAATTCCATGTAAAATAAATTAATTAAATGGATCGTTCCGTTTGAAATTCAGTGTAGATTCTCATGTTCGAGAGAAAAAATCCCGAGTCAAGGAAAAATATTCTCTTGTTGGAAAGAATATTCCCGAGTTGTAGAGAAAGATTACTGATTTTGACAAGATAACCTGACTAAGGTCGTAGGCTACATCGACCGAAATGTTTTGCGAATAACACTTAAGATGAGAATAGTATTTAAAAAAATCTAAATAACACGATTTAATTTTCTTTTCTTTTACGCTACCAAAACAAGGCACATTACCATTGAGACACAAGGACTTAAGGTGATTGGGGATCAGATGTATAGGGGGCAGCTATATGTTTGTTCACATTATATTTAAATTTATGCATGTTGGTACAGCCAGGAACATGAGTAAAAGGAGAAAATTCCGAAGAACCCCAATCCGAGAAAAGAAGTTATCAGAGTACAACAATATATGCCATATGGGGGACACCTACTGAAAAGGGGTGGAATTTTGCTACTATTCGAGTTTCTTTGTTGTGATTATTTATATTGAAGGGGTTAATATGCGCTCAGTTCATCGGTGCAGACTTCGTGGAACTCTTGTAAAACATACACACAGGGAGTCACAATTGTGGTGATGGAGCAAGAGTAGGAGTTTAAAAGAGAATGCGACTCCTCTTAGATTAGAGACCTTTATTTATGCTGCTCAAGATTGTAATACTAGTAGTTTGTACACCATTTCGGATGTAACAACTTTATTCTATGTACTGGCGAATTGTAGTTTTATGTCACGTCAGTATGTCATGGTCTTGTTTGAAAAAGCTTCGTTCTTGTTTCAAATAAAGTTTTACAATAGCAATGTCTGCGCGTGCACTGTTTATGGATAAAATAAAATTTTAATCCATCTGTCATCATTAAGTTTCAAATAACATTCTTCTCGAACTATTAGATAAAACCTAAAATATAATAACAATAATTAGCGAGACCTGTGGAAATTCCACAGGGGACTCATACATATGTAATATATTGATGTTGGAATTCTGTAGATGTTCAGTGTAAATAGAGACGCGCTGATATTATTGTAGCATTTTTGTTAAAACTGCAAAATTATTTATCTAAGCTAGCAAGAACACCCGGCAAAGCCCGGTCGTAAAGTACGCTTAAATATGGTATTCTAATTCTTGCAGAGTTCGTATATATTATTATATAGTTAATGCTATATCGATTTTTATATATTATAAAATTGCGATTTCAAAAATAAAAAAAAATATATCCATATGACCTGGGTACATTAGCTTGAATCGAAACCGAAATAAAAATATTACTATATATATATATATATATATATATATATATATATATATATATAAACTTGAGTTCCTTCAGCCATAATCGAAACTGAAACCAAAACTTATGAAGAATTCTTGATACAATTATTTATAAAAAAAATAGTTGACTTAAGTGCCATCAGCGCTAATCGAAACCAAAACTTGTGAAGAATTCTTGGTAAAATTATTTATGACAAGAAATGGAAGTACATAACAATTAAACGACCCGGATGTAAACGTGACACAGAAAATAACACACACGCTATCGTATTAATATATAGATAATAATAATAATAATAATAATAATAATAATAATAATAATAATAATAATAATAATAATGATAATAATAATAATAATAATAATGCGGTTATTTCCACTGGATTAGATAAAGCAGGATAATTTTTCATGACTAGAGCAAAGATCCGCCATGACAGTTTGGGGAGATAAATAAACTCTAAACATCACAAGTTCTGATCATTACTTATTCAACGGCTTTTACATTACCATTTCATGTGTAAGTTGTTAAATAAATCGGTTAACTGTTATACATGGTCTTTAGATCAGTTTTGAGTAGTTATGAAACAGAAAACACATATCATCAGAAGTAATACAGTCTCTTACGCATAAGTGTGAAATAGCATCTTCACTCATTTCTCATGCTTAAGTTTTAAATAGAGGTATTGTCGATCTGTTAAGTTATGTTTTAGATATCATGATCGGTCTGTCATTCACGTTTAAGTTTGCAATAGCACATTTTCGATCTTTCATGATAAACGCTAAAGGAATAGTTTCCTCGGTCTATCACGATTAAGTTGATATAGCATTTCGTTGGTCTGTTAACCTCATTTCAAATTAAAAGCTAAAAATAAAAAGCATATTCAATAATGTATGACGCTCAAGTTGAAATAACAAGTATGTCGATCTGTCACGCGTCAGTTTGAAATAGCATTTTTATCACTCAAAGCGCAAACTGAATGTGAACATCTTAAGTTTCTGCTGAGCACATTGTTGGCGACGACATAATTAAAAAGATAGAAATCGCGCTCTTTTCATTCTAGCGCGCTTTTTATTTCCGACGTTGTCGGCCATTGCAATCTGCATAACGGAAATTCGTTGATGGAGAATCTGTCCGACAATTATTATCATCAGTTTTCATTTCATTCCTTTGACATAATGAAGAAAAACAGCAGGACTTGAGCTTGACCGAAATTAATATGCACATAACGGGCGCAAATGTAGTTTATACAGAAGACATTACATATAAGTGTAATTCAATATTGAAGGCTAATACTTTTTACAATAAAAAGGTCTTAAAAAGAAATAAGAATAAGAATTCAATTGACACGTTGTTAGTCCGGCTGTGGTCAGTGATGATGATGATTTTCAGGAATTCTCTTTCTCTTCGGCCAGATTATTGTTAATTATTAATAATTAAGACGTAGACGTGTGCAGTCAAAATACCTGTTTATATACTATTTGATCACGGTGACACACTGGTTCCGATAGATCACCAAAGACAAGCAATGTTGAGCTTAGCCAGTGCCAGATTGGCGACTCTTTGGGAAGAAAATAAGCTGTATATAGGAGGTAGTTGGCGCCCTCCTGTAAGAAATGCAAAAAAAACAACAAAAAAAAAACAAAAAAAAACAAAACAAAACAAAAAAACCCAACAAAAACAACAAAAAAAAAAACGTCGTCATCTCTGAACGGGATATACAAGCGCTTGTTAATTTGATAACCTCATAAGGTTTAGTCTCACAGAGGAAGCCTGTTCAACCCAGTAAATGTGAGTGTCACTTTGTTTAAAAATACTTGTTTATTACATTTTCTGAAGTACATTATTTAGATAGAGGTAAACATAGAGTCATTCTAGTCTATGTGTCTATTTCTCATCGGTTTTTCATTAATTAACAATAACTAACGTGAAAATATTTGTATTCAATCTTCTATCGATTATTATAGATTACAAGGAATAATTTTCCCGGTGGACGAATTCGCAGAAAATAAATAACAACAAGTGCATTGCAGCCTGAGGAGATTACTTTGAAGTGGTCTTGTATTTCATGTGTGTACTATCAATAAAAGTGCCTATACGAAAAAGTATAGAAACTTATTAAAAGAACCTCGTAGCAGTCGAACTGACGTTTTTTTTTTACATGGAGTTCACCACTTATCAAAGCCCAATGGCCATTCAGGGATAAGGGTTATTGTGTGTACAGTAATCAAAGGGATAGTGTAGCAATAGTATTGGAGAATTGGTAAGGTGTCATCACTTAGGGGGGGGCAGTTTATCACGAATTTGTTTGTGTTGGACTTGAAGACATCCAGGTTGAAGTCGGGAGGGAAACAGGCAAGCGGAACAGAGTTCCACAGGCGTGCAGTTCTAAGAAAGAAGCTTTGTTCATGGTATCTACGTTTTGATTTAGGCACAGATAGGGAGTGGGGAAAATTATTGACGGTGGTTTCAGCTAGTCGGGTGTTTTTTGAGAAAGATTGGCGAGGGGGGACCAGAGAATGGAGTTCAAACGAGCACCTGCCATGGAAATAACGATAGAACAATGACAGGCTCGCTACGTCTCTTCTGTGGGAAAGAGGTTGCAGGTTAGAGAAAAGGGCATCCCCCACCAAACCACGGAGTCTATTTTGTACTCCGTCAAGGCAGGATAGGCTATTTTTGCAGCCCCCGCCCAGATGTGGCAGCAGTACTCCATCTTTGGACGTACTTGGCTCTCATCCCACACTTTCCATTTCAATATATTTCGTTTCCACTAAATAGTAGGTTGTGCCTATCTTCTGGACACTTGTAAAGTAGTTTTTAATCTTTTTCAACTGTGTCGTCATATTTTATACACGAACCCAATATGTTATGTCCGAAACACTCTCACAGGCACAAAAATAGGGAGGAAATTCGAGTTGGCTATTTTCCAGTTTTAACAAAATGCATTTATTAACGTTAATATCCAAGCAACGCTTGTATCAATTATTTATTTATTTTTTCACAGTTCCTCTCCCACCAACATGTGTTTAAAAACACTGCCGTCTCGACATGGGCTTCAGTCTCTCGCTGCCATGAGGCACGTTTATCCTTCGCCGTCACGCGCTATTTTTGATCGTCCCACGTGGAGCATTTTTCTGTCTGCTTTTTCCTTCCTTTCTTTTCCCCCGCTGTGACGTAATTTGTCGCACTAGCTCAGTTATTAACATATGTATCAGGCGGCTGCTGTTGCTGCTACAAGTGCTAGCAGCTTGGTTATACTTTACCGGTCTAAAAGAATATCAACTGCTGTGCAGTAAATAAGAGAAAAAAAAAAGAAGAAAAAAATGTAGAAAATAATGAAGACTGGAAAAGAAAGAATAAAAATGAGAAAAGAGGGGAAAGACGAAGAAAATGAATGCAGAGAAGAAAAAAGAAAAAGTAATGACGAATCATATGAATAAGAAAAAGAGAGAAAAATAAAAAAAGTAAAAAAAAAGATGATAAAAATTAAAAATAAAGGAATATGTTTTTTGGATTTTTGAAAATTTATTTATTATTAATTCCCCAGCGAAATTTCTATATCATGTTAAGAAACGATTATTTCAAGCAACTTAAAAGTCATCATTTGCAAAAGATAAGGAATGGCTATAAAGCTAGATTTTTAATGAGTACAATCGATAATCTTCGTATCCTTATCGGTTAGGCAGCTGTCACGTTATGACAGTCTTACTAACGCCACCAAATAGATACGATAAAAAGGATAACAAAATATAACTGCCCGGACTCGGGAGAATACTGGAAAAGTGTCCGAGATTTGACAAGATTTGTTATCCCTCAATCTACAGCGATAATCACTACAGAAAACAGACAAATGCACGCCGGACTACTACTACTATTACTACTACTAATAATAATAATAATAATGAAACAGTTAGTGAAAGCACTCTAATGGCAATGCAGGGTTAAGCCATTGACATTAGGCCCATCAGACATAACATTAAAAAAAAACACAAACAAAAAACCCTTGCAAAATCAGAAATATGCAGATTGTGTGTTGCAAGGAAAGAAACCTTAGCGAATATTGTATCAGATTGACCTTTTGCTGGCACAACATACATGTAAACGACAGTGGCACAAAAATTCGTCCAGATAATACACTGGAATATATGACAACTCTATGAATTGGGTCACAACGAGACGTGGTATATCAGGCGTAATACAGGAGAACGACAATGTCAAACTTTTTGGGGCATGCGAGTACACACCGATAAATTCTCGAACATTCCAACCCCGGCTCAATATTTTTAAACAAAAACAATAAAACTTTCTCAATCATTGACATGACCCCAGTTCGATACTTGAATGTAAAAGAAAGATTATGTAATCTATTATATAAATCTCACCTGTTTGTTTAAATGTATGTATGTATGTATGTATGTATGTATGTATGTATGTATGTATGTTTGCCTAAAAATTTGGACAGAGGCAACGGATTCTCACGAGATCAGTATCATTTTGAAGCTCGACTTTCGGACGCAAAATATCGAAAAATTGGCAAAAACATTAATTCCTTCACCCTCAACCAAGCACTTTTCTACGGGGAAAAGGGTCGCTTTTTTGCCGATATTTTCGAAAGTCATCCCCTCTTTTCAATTGACTAGCCTTAATTTAAACATTCGTCACTTCCGGTTTGCCGATGGACGAACAGCTAAGACGTCACGATCTTTTTCGCGTTCTTTTCCTTCTTCGCGGTACGGGTTCGAGCCTGCCTGCCTACTACCACTTATTTTTTTGCTCAACATACACCTCCAAATATCCGGGAAACGCCGGGCATCCAGGCTAGTCTATTATATAAATCTCACCTGTCTGTTTAAATGTATGTATGTATGTATGTATGTATGTATGTATGTATGCATGCATGTATGTATGTCTACCTAAAACTTTTGACCGAGGCGACGGATCCAAACGATATCGAGGCTCTACCTCTCGGAGGTCAAATATTGAACAATTGGCTAAAAGGATTAATTCTTTTAACCTAAACTCGGCCGCTTTGTACAAGGAGGGGTCGATTATTTTCGCAGATATTTTAGCAAGTTATCGTCACCGTTGGATTTACTCCAGTTAATTTGAACGATTTTAACTTCCGGTCTCGTCATGAAGACATCGGGTAAGACGTTTACTTTCTTTTCTGCCTTCGTGGCATGGGTTCGAGCCTATCTACCTACTACCACTTTATTTTGTTTTTTGCTCAACACACACCTCCAAACATCCGGGCAACGCCTGGCGCCTAGGCAAGTTTATAATATAAATTTCACTTGTCTGTTTAAATGTATGTATGTATATATGTATGTATGTATGTACGTACGCATGCATGCATGTATGTATGTATGTATGTATATCTGCCTAAAACTTTCGATAAAGGCGACAGATTTTCACGTTTTGAAGATCGGCCCTTCGGACAACAACTATACAAAATTGGCTAAAAACATTAATTCCTTCACCCTCAACTAGGCACTTTTCTAAAGTGAGGGGTCGCTTTTTTCGTCTATATTTTCGAAAGTCAACCCCTCTTTTCGATTGACTAGCCTTAAATTAAACATTCGACATTTCTGGTTTGCCGATCGGCGTATCAGAAAAGACGTCACTTTTTTTTTCACTTTTTTCCCCCTTCCCGGTACGGGTTCGAGCCTGCCTGTCTACTGTCATTTTTTTTTTGGCAACACACACCTCCAAACACCCGGGCAACGCCGGGCAACGCCGGGCAACGCCGGGCATCCAGGCTAATCTATTATTTAAATTTCACCTGTCTGCTTAAATGTATGTATGTATGTATGTATGTATGTATGTATGTCTACCTAAAACTTTCGACAGAGGCAATATATTTTCACGAGATCGGTATCCTCTCGAAGCTCCACCCTTCGTACGAAAAATATCGAAAACTTGGCTAAAAATATTAATTCCTTTGTTGAATTGTTAATACAATTAGAATGTTTTTTTTTTATCAGTACTAAATTTCAATTTTCACTGCAATACCAGCATTAGTAACGAAGGATAAAAAAGAAATGTGCCACAATTTACATTGCTCTTTTTGACAACGCATTGCAGTTCTGAAGTAAGTGATTATATTTTTATTATAATCACCGCTTACCAAAGCTCGAAAGCTACTCAGGATTAAAGACTGATGAGATTCAGACCACACCGTGATGATCGGTGATGGTGAAAATTGTATGGACATTTATTATTTAAGAGGGCGGCTCAACAAAAACTTGTTGACATTGGACTTGAGCACGATGATGTTTTAGTCAGTTGGGAAGCTGCTACGCATTATTGTGTCTCATAGACGATCAGTTCTGGTGAAGAAAAGCTTTATTTTGTATAGGTGTAGTGTGCGAAAAGTTAATCTGGTTAGGTTCAAATTCTGTAAGAGCACTTCCATCCTTATAATTCTCTTCTGAAAACGGTTACTTCTATAGAATTTGGACGGGAATGTTTTTATTTGACTCTAACTGTAAACTAATCTTAAGTTAAGTTTAGGTTCAATTTGAAAACAAAGTCGATGTGGTTAGGTTTAATTTTGTAGAAACACATGTCCTTGAACTTCTGTTCAAAATTATATTTTTTAGAGTCCAGAAGAATATTCTGTATAAATACGAATATGTAAGATAAAACGTGTTATATTTTATTTGAACGAAGAAAAATAATTTTATAAAAAGTTTTAATTAGCTTGGAAGCAAAAAGGAATGCTTGGACTTAGTTATTTATAAATATAATTCGAGGAGAATCCGACATTGTATTTTATTCAAAATAATATTATATGCCCCAAAAATATTCGGAAGTGTAAGAAAAAATACTTACAACGATTTATTTAAAAGAAGAAAAATAATTTTTTCATTTGCTTCAAAACAATAGTAAATATTTGAAAAAAAGAATGTTTGATGGGAGGGAAATCCGACGTTTTCCAAGACTATTTTTAATTGCATTTGTTTTGCATATTAAATAAATGAGGATTTAAGCAAATGATTTTTATTAGACACAGAAAAAAAAAACGAAGATGCTTATTACGGACCGTGCTGAAATAATAACGTTATTTATTTATATTATTTAGACTATTCACTTTAGGTTAAAGATTGCAAAAGATTATATAAAGACTTACGAGGGTCATTCCAAAAGTAAATTATACTATTTTTTAAACTGAAAAAGTGGAAGAGCTATAAAGACAGGAATCGTACCATTAAAACGAGCGAGCTTTTGTGCTATTAAATTTATTTTTATACATACCACTATTACTAATGCAATTGTATCAGGAATTAAATGACAAATCTTTGCTTCTGACGCACATCCATGACAGGGATTGGTTTCGTAGAGTTTAGCACCGGAAATATCTGCAACAGAAAGCTAATACATTCAGGTCATAAATGTACGTTTCAATCATTATAATAATGCAATTTGAGGTTTCCCCTCGTCCATTCGAACGGAATAAAAAGTAGATGATTTTGAAACGCCGTCTCGTAGTTAATTTTTGACTAATAATTATTATATAGTGTAAATTAGGATTGAAATAGATGGAAATACCTTCAAGTTATATAAATAAGTACGTACTTGTTTTGAATATATATATATATATATATATATATATATATATATATATATATATATATATATATATGCCAACTTTTTAGCCGCTGTTGGTACACCTTAAACATGGAGCTTCTGATTTAAAAATAAAACGATATGAATATATAAAAAATAGAAAATATTTGCATAAGTATTCAGTGTAGCTTAATCGCCATATATATTTTATAAATTACTATATATATATATATATATATATATATATATAAAAGAGAGAAAGAGCGAGAGAGAATGAGAGGGTGAAGAAAAAAAAGAGGGAGAGGGAAATAATGTTTAACAGAGGATTTCCAGTTCGCATAATCATTTAAGAAAAATGGGTTTGAATGAATATTTTTTTGTTATGTATTATGTGCCATGTCTTTTAACGAGTAAAAATTCCTAGTGAGTGAATGGTGATAATAACAACGTAAAGTTCAATATAATGTTAAGTAATATGAGCATTAAATCTTGTCAATTCTAGAGGGAGGAGATACTAAATTACACTCGACTACAATAATACATAGCTGAATCATTATTATTCCAATATTACTCTCGTTAGATCTCTTTATAAATAGGCACGAAAATCTCGTAGGTAAGGATACATTTTTACTAAAAGAATCACCACTTATCAAGGTTCACTCGAGTATCAGGATTTATCAGTGCCAGGTAGACTGAAACAACACCGTGGTGAAATGTAATGGTGGAATTTGGGTGGGGTTTAATCATTTAAGAAGATAGTTCAACAAGAAAAATACATTAGACTTGAAAACAACCATGTTATAGTCAGCTGAAAAGCAGCCCCAGTGTATTGTGTTCCACAATCGGTGATTTATAGAAAAGAAATTCTGCTCATGGAACTTTGGTTAAGTTTTAAGCACAGATAAATCATTAAATTAAATTTCATTGATTTTTGAGGGCGCGGATTCACGAAATCCTATAAGATTAAAAAAGAAAGACATGTAATCAAAACACTTGAATAGCCATTAAAATTAATACTAATTGAAATCTAAACAAATATTTTTGCATTTTGAAATTAAAAAAAAAGACAAATATCCATGTCCATTGAGTGAGTTTTTATGTGTAAAATAACCCCCTTTTAAGAAATTAGTAAAATTACATTTTGTATTTTATCTATTACTAGAGGAAGGGGGCCGGCGTTGTCCGGGATGTTTGGAGCTGTGTGTTGAGAAAAAAAAAACGTGTTCATAGGCGGGATCGAACCTGTGACGCGAAGACGGAGCAAAAAGTGAAAGAAAACCTAATATCTTACCACTACGCTATGACGCCACAGGAAGTGAAAACCGTTCAAATTTAGTGATGTCAATCAAAAACTTGTCAACTAAATACTTAAGTTAAAAATCATAGGAGTTGGCCAAGAAATGAAAGCTGGCCTGGGGCCAGTCAAGCTTTCGCTTTCTCTCGTGGTATTCATTTTTTTCCTCACGAGGTCTTTATCCCTTAAGAGGGGGAACTCTGGCAACCTCCAAATGAATAGCAATTGTCTGATATGAGGGGTTTCCCCCCAGAGTGGTCAAAGCTAATTGCTCCTGGACGTCCCTGGCACGAAAACCAGGAAGCTGCCTCGTTTTCGCTTAGTTTCGCTTTTATACAAAAAACACAAACAAACATGCGAGAGGAAGGAATAGCGTGCATTGTGTAAAAGTCGCTCAAATAAAAGATAGAGACGACCTCTGTTTGAAAATGGAGATATTATGATCTGGAGATTATAAAAAGGTTATAAAAAATAGAAAGCCCTCCCCCACGGACACACCGGCGAAAAAAAGGCCTTTGCTGGACATATAAAACCACATGCGGTCGTTTGCTTTTATATATATAGATAACCAACATAGGTGAGTGAGTTAGTTATTGGATATTAGTTTTGAAATGAAATCATAAAATTTACTATAATTACACGTGAATGTCTTCGAGTTGAGAATAAACGACGTTTTTAATTCTAAAAGATTAATTTCAGATTTTAAAAGCTCATCTGCAAACTTAAAAAAAACAACTTAATTACAAATAAACAACTGTCAATAATTATATTTCTCTCTTCTGCTTCATGCATCATGGCATGTTCATGCCCTAGATGAAATCAGGGTTAATGTTTATAGGCTTCGATCCATTGTTGGTTCGATTCCTTTGAAGACATTGCATGATTTAAAGTTGGTAGAATACATGGGGTGGGGTGCCATTACCTTCCTCAGCGCAGTGGCATGTAACTCGTCTGTTTGCACATTTTCGATGTTCTTAGATCATCCACATAGCTGCAATCAAATAACGAAACTCTTAATACCATAGAACCGTTGATCTGGTAGAGATTCATCCTCCTTTATGGCGATCCAACATCCTGCTGCTTTATCCTAGATGTATATCTTAACTTAAGACTAGGGGGTGCATCTCTCTCAGTGAATTAATGCACCTACAGATATCAACCTGGAAAGTTTTTATGACTCGGTGCGGTACACACAGCGCCTAGCCTTCCCAAATGGCTATCGGTTTGGGCAAGGTTTTCTCACGAGTGTGAGTACAAACGATACTGTTTGAGGGAGTCTTTCCATCTGTCCTTGAATCATTTCCGCTGTGCTCCTACTGTTTCATTTCCTTTAACAGCTCACCGTAAAAAAGTTGTTTTAGAAATCTTGAATCTGACATGAAGCATATCTGAGCTGCTCAACAAATTTAACACTGCTTCAGCATGGCGTTACTGATGAGAGGTTAGACCGGATAAAAAACCGCTGTGTCTTGTATCTTGTCTTATCACTTAATTTCTGTCAATCTATTTATGTAGGTTAGGTGGACATAGTTAAGTTTGTACACATGTCTGGTGATTATCGTCGACGTGTCACAGGTGTACATGAGTATTGTATAGATCGCGGTGCTGCATACCTGAAGTTGGCTTCTCAGTAAAATTTCTCTACGCTATAGCAGACTGAATAGGAGAAGTTCAAAGAAAACGCTATAAATATAATAATTTTACAATTGGCTGTTTTCTCAATCTTATGTCCAATACAACTCCTAATCATATTGTCCACATTCGCGAACAACAAATTCAAATTAAGAACGCCAAATTGAAATAAAACTATCAACTCTAAATAAAAAATGTACAGCTTCAAATCAAAATAAGTAATCAAATAACACACATTGAAAACACCCCAAACACAAGTTCAAAAAACCAGATAATAAATAATCACAACTAAATTTAAATTATAATTTTGCTGATATTTTTCAATAATATACTTTATTTGATTTGAAGTTCAACTTGTTTAATTCGAAGTTAATCTTTTCTTCTTATTTAAAGGTAAAACCTTATAAATTAACATCGTAGTTATTACATAGTAATTTAACATCATTATTATTGCATTGTAATTTCACATCATTGTTATTACATCGTAACGTGACATCGCTGTTATTTAATTGTAATTTTACATCATTGTTATTACATTTTAATTTAACATTGTTGCTATTATATTGTAATTTAACATTATTGTAATTACATTGTATTTTTACATCATTTTTATTGCATCGTAATTTTTCATAATTTTTATTGCATTGTAATTTAACATTGTTGTTATTACATTGAAATTTAACATTATTGAAATTACATTGTAATTTAACATCATTGTTATTACATTGTAATTTAAACTCATTTTTATTACATTGTAATTTAACATTGCTGTTATTACATTGTCCTTTTACATCATTGTTATTACATTGTAATTTTACGTCATTGTTATTACATTTTAATTTTACATCATTGTTATTACATTTTAATTTTACATCATTGGTATTACATTGTAATTTTACATTATTGTTATTAGCTTTTAATTTTACATCATTGTAATTACATTGTCATTTTACATCATTGTTATTACATTTTAATTTTACATCATTGGTATTACATTGCCATTTTACATCATTGTTATTACATTGCCATTTTACATCATTGTTATTACATTTTAATTTACATCATTGTTATTCCATTTTTATTAAATATCATTGTTATTACATTTTCATTTAACATCATTGTTATTACATTGTAATTTAACATCATTGTTATTACATTGTAATTTTACATCATAGTTATTACATTGTAATTTAACATTACTATTATTACATTGTAATTTAACATCATTGTCATTACATTTAAATTTACCGTCATTGTTATTACATTTTTATTTAACATTGTTGTTATTACATTGAAATTTTACTTTGTTGGTATTATAGTGCAATTTAAAATCGTCGTTACTACATTTTAATTTTATATCATTGTAATTACATTGTAATTTGATGACGTTGTGATATTATTGTAATTTAATATCGTTATTATTGCATTGTAATTTTATGTTGCTGTTATTACATTTTATTTTTACATCATTTTTATTACATTGTAATTTTACATCATATTTATTGCATTTTAATTTTACATCATTGTTATTACATTTTAATTTAACATCATTGTTATTACATTGTAATTTTACATCATTGTTATTATATTTAATTTTTACATCATTGTTATTGCATTGTAATTTAACATCATTGTAATTACATTTTAATTTTACATCATTGTTATTACATTTTATTTTTACATCATTGTTATTGCATTGTAATTTAACATCATTGTAATTACATTTTAATTTTACATCATTGTTATTACATTTTAATTTAACATCATTGTTATTACATTGTAATTTTACATCATTGTTATTACATTTAATTTTTACATCATTGTTATTACATTGTAATTTAACATCATTGTAATTACATTTTAATTTTACATCATTGTTATTACATTTTAATTTAACATCATTGTTATTACATTGTAATTTTACATCATTGTTATTGCATTTTATTTTTACATCATTGTTATTACATTGTAATTTAACATCATTGTAATTACATTTTAATTTTACATCATTGTTATTACATTTTAATTTAACATCATTGTTATTACATTGTAATTTTACATCATTGTTATTACATTTTATTTTTACATCATTGTTATTACATTTTAATTTAACATCATTGTAATTACATTTTAATTTTACATCATTGTTATTACATTTTAATTTAACATCATTGTTATTACATTGTAATTTTACATCATTGTTATTGCATTTTATTTTTACATCATTGTTATTACATTGTAATTTAACATCATTGTAATTACATTTTAATTTTACATCATTGTTATTACATTTTAATTTAACATCATTGTTATTACATTGTAATTTTACATCATTGTTATTACATTTTATTTTTACATCATTGTTATTACATTTTAATTTAACATCATTGTAATTACATTTTAATTTTACATCATTGTTATTACATTTTAATTTAACATCATTGTTATTACATTGTAATTTTACATCATTGTTATTGCATTTTATTTTTACATCATTGTTATTACATTGTAATTTAACATCATTGTAATTACATTTTAATTTTACATCATTGTTATTACATTTTAATTTAACATCATTGTTATTACATTGTAATTTTACATCATTGTTATTACATTTTATTTTTACATCATTGTTATTACATTTTAATTTAACATCATTGTAATTACATTTTAATTTTACATCATTGTTATTACATTTTAATTTAACATCATTGTTATTACATTGTAATTTTACATCATTGTTATTACATTGTAATTTTACATCATTGTTATTACATTTTAATTTAACATGATTTTTATCACATTGTAATTTAAAATTATTGTTATTACATTTTAATTTAACATCATTGTAATTACATTGTAATTTAACATGATCGTTATTACAGGGTAATTAAATATCATTGTTATTACATTTAATTTTACATCATTGTTATTACATTTTAATTTAAGATCATTGTTATTACAATTTAATTTGACATCATTGTTATTACAATTTAATTTGACATCATTGTTATTACATTTTTATTTAAGATCATTGTTATTACATTGTAATTTTACATCATTGTTATTACATTTTAATTTTACATCATTGTTATTACATTTTAATTTAACATTATTGTAATGACATTGTAATTTTACATCATTTTTATGACATTGTAATTTTACATAATTTTTTTTACATTGTAATTTAAACTTGTTTGTTATGACATTGTAATTTAACATTGTTATTATATTGTAATTTTACATTATTATTACATTGTAATTTGACATTGCTCTTATTACATTGTAATTTAACATCATTGTTATTACATTGTGATTTACCATCATTGTTATTACATTTAAATTTTACATCATTGTTATTTCATTTTAATTTTACATCATGCTTATTACATTTAAATTTAACGTCATTGTTATTACATTTTAATTTAACATTGTTGTTATTACATTGAAATTTTACTTTATTGTTATTACATTGTAATTTAAAATCGTCGTAACTACATTCTTATTTTGTATCATTGTAATTACATTGTAATTTGATGACCTTGTGATATTATTGTAATTTAATATCGTTATTATTGCATTGTAATTTGACATTGCGGTTATTACATTTTAATTAAACTCCATGTTATAGAATTTTAATTTTACGTCATTGTTATTACATTTTAATTTAACATCATGGTTATTAAATTTTTATTTAATATCATTGTTATTACATTTTAATTTTACATCATTGTTATTACATCAAAATTTAACATCATTGTTATTACATTTTTATTTTACATCATTGTTATTGCATTTTTATTTAACATCATTTTTATTACATGTTTATTTAGCAGCATTGTTATTACATTGCAATTTTACATCATTCTTATTACATTGCAATTTTACATCATTGTTATTACATTTTAATTTTACATCATTGTTATTACATTATTATTTAACATTATTGTTATTACATTTTAATATAACATCATTGTTATTACATTGTAATTTTACATCATTGTTATTGCATTTTAATTTAACATTATTGTTATTACATTTTAATTTAACATTGTTATTACATTTTAATTTAACCTTGTTATTACATTTGAATTTTACGTCATTGTTATTACATTGTAATATTACATCATTGTTATTACATTTTAAGTTTACATCATTGTTATTACATTGTAATATTACATCATTGTACTTACATTGTAATTGTACATCATTGTTATTACATTTTAATTAAACATTGTTATTACATTGTAATTTTACATCATTGTTATAGCATTGTAATTTTACATCATTGTTATTACATTGTAATTACACATCATTGTTTTTACATTTTAATTGAACATCATTGTTATTACATTTTAATTTTACATTTTTGTTATTACATTTTAATTTAACATCATTATTATTACATTTTAATTTAACATTATTGTTATTACATTTTAATTTCACATCATTGTTATTACATTATAATATGACATCATTGCTATTACATTGTAATTTTACATTGTTGTTATTACATTGTTACTTAACATCATTTTTATTACATTTTAACTTAACATCATTATTATTACATTTTTATTTAGCATCATTGTTATTACATTGCAATTTTACTTTGTTGTTATTTCATTGTAATTTAAAATCGTCGTTACTACATTGCAATTTTACATCATTGTAATTACATTGTAATTTTATATCGTTATGATATTTTTGTAATTTAATATCGTTATTATTAGATTGGAATTTAATATTGCATTTTCACCAATTTTTTTATTCATCTGTTATAAGTTGAAATTAAACTTTTTTATTTGATATATTTATTTTTGTGAATTTAAGGGTGACATCTTGTATTAGGTGTTTTTCAAACGATTATGAGAAAGTGTGAAATGTGATGGTGGAGACTGAAACAAATACTAATACTTCTATTAAACATTCTTGTTTTGTCGTTGTTGTTGCTATGACAAAATGACAATAACACAAATAATAAAACGAATAATGAACAAGAGTTATCGATCTGTGTTCTGTGCCAATTAGATTTTCATAATCGACAACTGATCTTATCGCCAACATCGATTCGGCTTTTGCTTAACCGGTGATTGAGATAAACGATTTGTGTGTTCGTCTTCTTGACAAACCGGCAGAGATGATGGCCACCAGAGGGCAGCACTGCAAGGAAACAAGGAAGAAAAAAAGAAGATGGCGGATTCACGACGATGTCGCTGTTGTCGTCTTCGTCGTCGTCGTCAAATTCGTCTTATCTCATTAAGCTTAAGAGTCTGCCTTGTCGGCTTTTACTGCCTGCTTATCCTTCTTACAATCTGACTTCAGAGTCATTTGATTATCCGGTGATGTTGTTCATCTTTTATGAAAACTCCGATATCGCCCCGTTTAGCTCGTAACGAGACCCATATATATATATATATATATATATATATATATATATATATATATATATATATATATATATGTATGTGTGTGTGTGTGTGTATATATATATAAATGGAACGTCTGGTTTATTCAAAATCGACAAACTAGAAATTTACAATCCCGTTTTCTGTGAAATTTTATAGCAGTGAATCTTTATCATCTAATTGTGTTTCTTAATATTAAAAAGTAAATATTACCTTATTAAAAAAAACATTTATTCGTCGGGGAAAAGATGACGAAAAATAACGATTCTGACTATAACACACTTTTTATAAAAAATCATTAAAATAGTAACACAGAAATTAATATTAAATACGATTTTGACTTTAACACACTGTTTTTGTAATCGTTAAAATAGTAACACAGAAATTAATATTAAATAAAATAGAAATATTTTTCGTAATGCGGAGCTATTTTCGCCATTTTATTTCCGGTAGAAATGAGCGGTCCACGATTTCATGACTTCCGAATTAAAATTATTTCATTATCTGTTTAATCGATAAGTATAAAACACATTCCCTATTTTTTAAATTTAAATTCATTGTGGCGGTCCTTAAGATAAAATTATATCATTTTGAAATGACGAAAAATAACGATTCTAACTACACGTGCGTATAAAAAAACTTTTTTTAAAACAATCGTTAAAAGCGTAAAACACAAATTGATACATTTAAGAAATAAAGCATGAGTAAAAAAATGTTTTTTTTTAAAATTTATTTTAACAAACTTCAAATTACACTTTTTCCGAGATGTTTTTATGAATGCTTTTCCTTTATTAAAACAGTGGTCCACATTAGCGTTGTGCTTTAAACTAACAATTGTTGTTACATTTAAGAAATAAAGCATAAGTAAAAAATTGTTTTTTTTTTTTCGATAAAACTTATTTTGGGTTTGTTTTACTGTACACATAGATTCGAAAACGTTGTCACAAACAAATATATAACAAATACATGTTATCAAAGGCCATATAAGTTACTTTTCTACACAAATGGATAATCTTTTAGTGTTTTTATTAAATATAATATGTTTATTCAGTTAGACAAACATACAGTGCTTACCGATGTGTTGAAAAATTCAAAATAGCGCCATACTCTCTGCTGAACACGTTACGTTTGGGAAAATGAGTTAAAAATAAAAAAATATACAAACTACTGTTAGAAACTAGTGCAATATTTGTTACCGTGACATACGCTGACATATATTCGGTGGGTTTTTAACAGTATGTGGCATAATTTTTATTTTTAACTCATTTTCCCAAACTTACTGTGTTTAGCAGAGAGTTCGGCGCCATTTTGAATTTTCCAACGCATCGGTAAACACTGGATGTTTTTCGAACTGAATAAAATTTTTACATTAAATAAAAACACAAAATAATTATCCAGTTAGGTTGAAAATTAACTTATCTTGCCTTTGATAACATTTATTTGTTATATATTTGTTTTTTGACAACTTTTTCGAATCTATGTGTACAGTAATACAGACCCCTTATTCTAACAAACTAGAAAGTACGCCTTTTTTCCCGAGTTGTTTTTATATAGAAAATATCAATGATTTTCCTTTATTAAAACCGTGGTAGCGTTGAGCTTTAAACTAACAATTTATTAAAAATGAATAAATAAATTTTTACTTTAGCTCCACCTCCACAATTTTTAACATGGGTGGTTAGGCGTCATTTATTCTGCAAGCCGTTCTCAACATGGGGAGGATGGGGGTATTTATTCAAAAAGTCGTTTTTCACACAGGGAGGTGAGGGGTGTTAATTCTGAAAGCCATTCTTAATATGGAAATATTGAGGGTGTTTATTCCTAAGGCTGTTCTTAACATGCGGAGATTGTCGGTTTTCATTTCAAAAGCCGTTCATAATATTGGGAGGTTGGAGTGTTTATTCATGTCCGCCAGTGAATTGTAGTGCATAGCACAGGTCTTTATATCTCGAAAACTACTTGCCTCTGCAAATTGTAAATATGCATTTCTTATTCAGTATCGTCGAAAATATTTAAGGATAGTAATTTCAAAACAAATCGTGGAGGGGGACCTAATGTCACAAAATATATTAAAATGAAAAAACAGGCACCGTGAAATTTACGTTCGTTAAAAGCGTAAAACAGGAATCGTTATATTTAAGAAATAAATCATAAGTAAAAAATGTTTTGTTTTTGTTTTGTTTTTTTCGATAAAACTTATTCTAACAAACTAGAAAGTACGCTTTTTTTTCGGAGTTATTTTTATATGAGAAAACATGAATGCTTTTCCTTTATTAAAACCGTTGTGCACAATAGCGCTGTGCTTTAAACTAATAATTTACTTAAAAAAAAACAAGTAAATGTTTACTGTAGGTCCACCTCCACAATGTTTAACATGGGTGGATAGGCGTTATTTATTCTGAAAGCCGTTCTTATTGGGAGATTGGGGGTGTTTATTCATAGCCGCCGGTGAATTATAGTGCATACCACAGGTCTTTATATCTCGAAAAATACTTTCCTCTGCAAACTATAAATAAGATTTTCTTATTCAGCATCGTTGAAAACGTTTAAAAGTAGTAATTTTTAAACAAATTGTGTAGGTGGACCTCAAAGGCAGGAAAAGTTACTTTTCTACCTAACTGGATATTTTTTTTGTTTTTTTTTTGTTTGTATTATTGTACACATAGATTCAAATAAGTTTCCAAAAAAACAAATATATAACAAATATTATCAAAGGCAAAATAAGTTACTTTTCTACCAAACTGGCTTATCCAGTTAGGTAGAAAAGTAACTTATCTTGCCTTAGATAACATTTGTTATATATTTATTTTTCGACAACTTTTCGGATCTGTGTTCAGTAATACAAACCCGTTTGATTTAATGTAATGTTTAGTCGACTCGAAAACCAGTGTTTATCAGTGTATTTGAAAAATACAAATGGTGGCAGACACTGTTGATTACGCTGTTTTGGAAAATGAGCTAAAACTAATAAACTATACTGTCAGAAATCCACCAAATATGTCAGCCTATGTCACGGTTACATATTCGGTGGGTTTCGTACACTGTTATGTATAGTTTTTTTTTTTAGTTTTTTTACTTATTTTCCCAAACTTAACATATTCAACAGAGTCCACGACCATTTGTCTTTTTCAAATACATTGATAAACACTGTGTGCTTTTCCGAGCTGATGAAACATTTTACATTAAATAAAAACAAACAAATTATCCAGTAATATGAATATATATATATATATATATATATATATATATATATATATATATATATTAACGGATTCTGTCAATGTATAACTATTAGTACATAAGAAGACCACCATGTAGTGTAGAGCATAAACATATAAAGAAAATAAAATAAATATGAGTATACAAAAATTTCTTTGTCAGTTCAATATTAGGAGAAACATAACTGGGAGGGCTTCTATAAATGCTCTTTATACCTAGGCATTTCGAAGTTTAATGATTCTCATCAGAAGAGAAGAAAGGAGCTAGGTTACAGATATAACGAAATGTGACAACTAGCTAGTTTGGTAGAGTTCTCAAAGGTCAAATCGTAAAACTTTGCCCCCTTAGCAACCAAATTTCTGGCCAAAAACCGATCCCAAAGATTTTCCCAAATCTCCGTACCCTGTATATCAAATTTTGAGTCTGTAGACTTAAAATTGAGTGAGTTATTGCGACGACAGACACACGCAGACACACACAGACACGATCAATTTTTTTAAATTTGACCCCTATTATTACCCCTTAACATTTATTGTTTTGGTATCAAATTAAGTTATTAAGTTAGATTCATGTCCAATGAACCTATATCTAATATTTAAAGTGTTTAGACACAAAATTATCGGAGGAGCTTGGTAGAGTTCTCATAGGTCAAATCGTTGAACTTTGACCCCTTAATCGCCAAATTTCTGGCCGAAAACCAACCACATCGATTTTTCCAAATCTCAGTACCCTGTATATCAAATGTCAAGTCTGTAGATTAAAAATTGACAGAGTTATTGCGTAGGGAAATGTACACACACAGACACACAGACACAAACACAGACAGGCAGACACTTTCACTTATATATATATATATATATATATATATATATATATATATATATATATATATATATATATAACTACTTCATTTACTCACATAAATTAATATACGAAAGTATAGATTTATGCGTAAACTTTAAGTATTTACTTCAAAAGTGCTCAATACGTAGGTCGAGCTAGTTAGTAATTTATAAAATATATATGGCGATTAAGCTACACTGAATATTCAGCGTTTCATCCATTCATTATATATATATATATATATATATATATATATATATATATATATATATATATATATATATATACACACGAAACAAAGAAAGGAAAGAAAGACATCCAGACTGATATATATATATATATATATATATATATATATATATATATATATATATATATATATATATATATATATATATATATGTATATTTTTGTTCCGTTATGTTTGTGAAAATCTGTCTGATCTTTTCTCATCGTCATTCTGTCTCTCTATTATTATGTATTTGCTCCCCTGCTTAATTTTTTTCTTCATCTCTATTTCTATGTTTATTTTATATAACCCTCTCTTTCCCACTCCCTCATTGTCTGTTTAACCTCTCTTTACTTTATTTATATATGTTCATGTCTTTATCTCAGTGTTCTTATCATTCCCTCTTTTCTCATCTCTATTCATATATCTGTATCGATACATTCTTTTCTTGCTCTTCTATCTGTTTCTTTTTCTCTTCGTTTCCCCATATTTTTATCTTCAATTATACCTTTATTGTCTTTTCTTATTTGCCTATAATTTATATTTATCGGTGAATAATTCTGCCTATTTTTGTCGCTCTATAATCCAAAATCTTTGCCATCTTCAACTACTATTCATGTCTTTCTTCTCTTGTTCATTATTTGTTCTGCTTTATTATCTTCCTTTAATTTCACATTTCTAGTATAAAAGAAACCACGTTTAATTTTACTCCAGGCTTTTCTTGACTTAATAAACTTCAACCGCAGAATTAAAACCACAATATATAAAGAATTCGTAGCTTTTGCGAAGTGAAAACTGAGAATGAGAAATGTTTTTAGAGGATTTTTTTTTTCGAAATGTTTTAACCCTCGGGTATCGTCAAGTGGTCCGTGCTTTAATGTGCATTGGAATGGCGGCCATTTTGTCTGAATCCACGGCCTTCCGTTCACCATTTAACCGCGTCATCTTGCACACCCATACCGTCTACCCGTAGTCCTTATCGTTTTGAAATCTGTCAAGTAAGAAACACAGCAAACAATCGAACGGAGAAGGAAACGAACGAAACTAAATACAAGACAAACATTTGTCAAAAAGAATTGTGGCCTGATATTCCGTAACGGTGATGATTTGCAAACAGATAAGCGAGCAATTGAAAGCCTTATTCTGAAATCTCATGCCCCGATAAATCTATGAATTATTTTTATGATTTTGATCGCTTGTTAAACAGCGTCTCGACCAGCAGTCTACCGTACGTTTTCTCCGTGTTTTTCTTCCTTTTCGTTTCTTTTCAGGTGCAACCACGCATCCATATAAGAGGTTCTGTTCGTCGTTCCGGCAGTCCATTCGGCTTTTATAGTATGGGTTAATATTCGATTTGGTTTTTATTTATATTTCAGTTTATTTTCTTAAAGTACGAAAACTAAAGTAAAATAACGGAAATAAGGTTTCATATTCCAGAAATCACGTAAATTGATCAGGTAGTTTTTATTTTTAACTAAGAAAATTGAATTTTATGAGTGTCTAAGAAGTAATTGTCTTGCCCGTCATTATGAAAAAATGTCAGGCATTAAAGGGAGATAACTGAACAATATTTCATAGTTACTAGATTTATGTTACAATGAAAATAATGAAATGCCATTAATTGCTTTAAAATGATTTTTCTTTACTTGTACGTGGTTTTTGGAATATGATATTTCCGTACTGTGATGAGTACGTACTTTATAAATATAGCTTGTATTTATTTAATTTCGTTCAATTCTAAATAAGAATATACGGTTCTTATTGTTAAATTTTCAGATTAAATCGACGAATCTAATAAATGATATATTTTGCTTGTATCAAGCTCTTCCTGTTGATCTGCTTGTTAGTTTGCCTGTCACGGCGAAATAGCATTTTCCCCGGCAAAGCTTAAGTTTAAAATAGCTGAACGCGCATAAATTGAATGAATGGGTGTTAGGTAACGTGCATCCTATCATTTTATATAGCATTTCGATTCGTGCATATATCCTTTTGGTCTGTCACGCTTAAAAGTTTGAAATGAAAATTCAATCATTAGTTTCAAAGATTAAATGAATGCATCTTAGTATAACTGTTCTCCTTTTTGTTTCTCCATTTTCTTTAATTCTGTCCTTCTTTAATTCTATCCTTCTTTCTATATATTCAGTACTTATTTATTTTCACTCAAGAAAACGTTTTGAACCTGCTCTCGGCCTACCACGCCAGAAAAAAAAAAATAGAGTTAATATTTGCATAATGGTTTAGAAAAAAAGATGACATTTTTATTAACGATGATATTAATTGAATAAATGTATATTTACTTTCTTGGCTTCCAATTATTTCTGAAGTTGAATTACCACTGTTTCTGTTTTGTAAATTAAGAGCTAGAATGAAAAACGCAACTAATCTCTTTTCTGTACAGTAGATAAATATGAGGGAGTATAATGCAGGAAAAAGAGTGTTGAAGTAAAGTGTAGTGACGTGACGCATGATCAAAAAGTTACAAACGAACGAAGGTCCTGCAAGTATTGCTCATATTCGTATATCTATTCATTTTCCAAAACTATGCAAATCAACAAATGCAAATCACTAAATATGAACTTACTGTGTGAAATAACAGCGATGGTTGGAGGTTTTAAAATTTCGAGAATTACATCACTTTTTTTTAAAGAAGGTTTAGTAGATGTATGTATTGGTGTGCGTCTATGCGTGTAATTTTTAAAACTAAAACTGCTGGTAACATAACATTAAAATTAACAGGCAATAATAATCATACATCAAGCATGGTCTATAACGAGTAAAATCTTTGTTTAGATGGATAAATAACGTGTACAGAAATATGTCAGCAAGTTGTAATCCATCATGTCTATTTAAAATTACCGACACATTTCTATTCGTTTCGCGCATGCGCAAATACAATCATAGCTAGAAGTGTTTTAATTTTAAATATTTCTTATTTATCTGGCCAGTTAGCTCAAACGGTATGGAACGCGGCTGAGGAGCTAAATGATCAAGTTTCGATTTAGCTGATGGAATCCAGGTAATGTTGTAAACTTTTGTACTAAATATTGCATACTATATATTATTCAATAGAGTATTGACTCTGTAATAAGAAATACGATATCGGCATGAATGAAAATATATTTAAACGTATTCTACGAACAGACCAGACCGGAAGTCCCTCGATTTGATAATTAAACAATAAAATGACGGAAATCTTAAATGTAGACTTCAACAAAAAAGCTTTATTTATTTAAAAACTACTCTGAGGCCTGCGATTATAATATCAGTTAAAACAGGATTTTGGAGTGCGTTAGAGTATTTAAATGCAAGCTTTTTTAGTGATAACTAGAGTTGTGACAAAAGCATATTTTTTTCATTGTTTTGACTCTTGAGTATATATCCGTTAATATCTTATATGTTTTTATATAGACTGATGTGGTTCTCGGTTGATTTACTGTGTGTTCTGTGTCGGATACATACTTGAGGACGAATGAAAAGAATATTCTGTTGTCACAGCGCTAGTGATAACTGGAAAATAGCGTTTAGTGCGTTTTGCAAACGAACTTTTCATACCCTTACCTTTTTTTAGCCCTTACCGATGTTGCTTTTTCTCTTTTTTATAATTTCATGTTTACTTTTATTTTTTTATATTTCAATTTTATTTCTATTTTGAAACGTATTCGCACTGACATTTTTACTACATAAAAATTCACTCTTTTTCCTTTCCTTTTTTCTTCCTGTTCTTTCTTTGTTGTTTGCGTATTTTTTCTACCATTTTATTTCATCTCAATTTTTTTCTGCTCTTCATGTCAACATTTTTTGTTTATTTTTCTTTTCTCTTTTTCTTTTAACAACTTTTATATTTTCTACATTAATTTTCGATTTTATTCTTATTAGTTGGATCCTTCAGACGACTGTTTTCATCTTCAGTATTATTCTCTTAACGTTTCAGTGTTGTTCTCTTAATGTTTCAGTATTATTCTTTTATCGTTTCAGTATTATTCTCTTAATATTTCAGTATTATTCTCTTAACGTTTCAGTATTATTCTTTTAATGTTTCAGTATTATTCTCTTAATGATTCAGTATTATTCTCTTAATGTTTCAGTATTATTCTCTTAACGTTTCAGTATTATTCTTTTGTCGTTTCAGTATTGTTCTCTTAATATTTCAGTATTATTCTCTTAACGTTTTAGTATTATTCTCTTAACGTTTCGGTCGATGTCAACTCTGAACTTCTTCAAGGGTATCTTATCGAACTTTGGAATCATTCTGTCAAACTCAGCAATATTTCTATTATTTAATCCATTAGGCTAGTATGATATTACTGTGTACAAGTGTGACGTCATAATTATATCAAAGAAACAGAAGAAAGGAAAGATCTCAGCTCATTTATTTTTACAAAAGCCTTTATATCTGGTATTCCTAACAACACAGTTTTTCTAAATATTTAAACAGTTCATTTTTACTTCTTCGGCCACGTGTGACTTTTCGTCTCGGCTGTGACGCTACTTACGCGTATCGAAAACGTGCTTCTCCTGTCACGTTTCGCCCTTCTCCGGACACCTGTGCCCATTTTTCTTTGCTTTGACATCACTTTGCGAAGCCGGCTTGGTCATTTGCAAATTTTTATGCAGCAGCTCTGTTACAGAAGGTATAAGTAAATCACAGGGTGCCGCCTACACAGAAAATAATACACAAGAGCAATAGCCTGAAGAATTGAAATGATACGCCTAATAATCTCAAAAATTCAAAAGTATTCTCATTTACATTTTCTATATTTTTCTTTCTCTCTTTTAGCATTGAATTATCTTTCTTTGTTAACTTTTACTTGCGTCTTCAACGTCTATTTCAAAAGCAAATTTTTTATTTATGTATTTACGTCTTCATTCGGTTCGCCTCTAATTAACATTGACTTGTCACCTTTTATTCATTCTTCCTTTTTTGTCTGACAATTATCACTTTTATCTTAATTATTTCGATTATATATTAACCCTTTTCCCCTAAACACGTTTTCTATAATCTCATTGCCTACACTTTGTCTTGGCTCATCTCGTTTGGCCTTCCATTTTATCTGATATATGTAATGGCGACAAAATATTTATTTCGCAAGGTAATCAACGACGCAGACCGAGATGTACATTTTAGATAAAAATTAACAATAGGCCATTTTAGATCAAAATTCGATTTCCACATACGGTTGAAATTATGCCCCAATTTGACACAGACACATGCATACACACCCATGCCACTCACCAATATATATATATATATATATATATATATATATATATATATATATATATATACAAGCAAAAGTACCCGTCGTTGACTGGGTTCAAATACAGCCTACAGAAAATGGACTCTGATTTATGAAAGTATGATAGATTATGAAAAGGAAGGGTTGTAATGAGATAGCTTCGAATTTGGGGGTATCAAAACCAAAGCAAAATATGATGAAGGTAAAAATAAAATAGATAAACCCCATAATTTATAATACCATACCTGTTCACACGGAAACACGTATCACAATATTCTGTGGATCTATATTAAAAAAACCTTGTTAAACTTTGTGACATATTTCCATTCTATGGAGGTCAGGCGCGAACGAACACCCCATACTTTTATTATACCATATTTCTTTAAACTGAAACATAATTATCAAAGTATACTTACGCAGATAGATATAAAAAGTCTTTATTAAAGTTTGTGTCCATTTCCATTCTATGGAGGCCAGGCGCAAACGCAGACCCCACAATTTTATTACACCATCCCTATTTAAGTTAAAGCATACTTATCAAAATATTCTTATGTACATCTATATCACAAACACTTGTAAACGTTTTTTTAATTTTTTATTTTTTTATTCCCATACTTTGTGGACCAGGCGCGAACGCAGACCCCACAATTTTAATGAACTACTGTTCTGCCAGATCAAACATACCCATTCCTGTGTCTCGACAATCTTCTATCATAATATGTAATCAGTTTTTTTTAAATAGTCAACCATATAGGAGACTATTCGTGACCAGACACACACACACATACACACACACATACACACACAGGCATTCAGCTTTAGATTATAGATATGTATATACACGCTTATTATTTTTTGTGTACTTATATTAATATTAAAAACCCATTTTCCATATATATATGTGTGTGTGTATATATATATATATATATATTTATGTATGCGTAAATATATTTGTTTAAAAAAAAATTTGCCTACCAAACTTCCCTATCATTTTTTTGTCAACAGATATGACACTTCATATATTTTGTATTCGAACCCATGCGAAACGTTATATTTAGGTTTTAGCCGGGAAAAATCGGCGAAAAACTGTGAAAATTATATAAATGGAATTTTCCAGGTGAAAATCCAACTATGGTATTAGGAATATGCATACGTTACGTAATAGATATTAGTTAATGTTTTAATTTTTGGCCTTGTAGCAAACCTGTCTTTATAGCTCAGGCATTAACATCAAAGAAAAAAGTAAATCGTAAGCTAAAGGTTTTGGTTTCGATTCTCAGTGGTGGCGCATGTGTCATTTTATTAAAAACTTTAAAATCATTACGGTATATTGGGTCCAATAACATATAATAATATATACGAAATCGGCATTAACTAAACTATCATATTTTAGCATATTTTACGACCAAGCAATACCTGGCCCGTTTAAGCAATTCATTTCTTATCATTGAAACTTTCAGTTGAATTAGATTGATCAATTTAGCTCTTATGCATAGATCATCATATAATGATTAGATCACTCTGACTGACGTAAAAAAAAACATTTAAAAATAAAATGTCTAATTTCAACGTTATTTCACGCGGTTAACGATAGCCGAATGGATACGGTCCTAACTAACTAATCAAGCCGGAGATGGCTTGTGTTGCCAAGTTCGAATCTATTGTCTGGTGTTAATCGTGACATATTGCACTGAAGATTCCCGAAAGGATGAAACGTTAGTGTTTGTAGGTATTTAATAATTATAGTAAATAATAATTAATAAGAAAAAAATAGCGAGGTATGCCCAGGCTTGAACAGGGGGATAACACACACACACACACACACACACACACACACACACACACACACACACACACACACACATATATATATATATATATATAAGAAGGAATAATTAATAAAACATGTTTAAAACACCTTGAAAAAGAGTTTAAAACATATTTAATTTTAAAAAGGAAGCACAAAATAAGTGGATAGTCCTTGATCCGCGGAGTTTCGAAGAAATACTTTCCTTTCCATCAGAAGGTAGGATTAAGCACAATGCGGGATCGGATTTTGCTTGAAACTACAAGTAAGTGCGCTTGAAAGTCAAATTACGACGTAATATTAGGAAAATAAACAAACATTTTACTTGTTTGAAATTTATCACAAATATATTTCAGGGGTATACTCCATCTTCAGTGTGTTTGTTTCTTTTTTCCTTTTCTTCTTGCTATATATATATATATATATATATATAGAGAGAGAGAGAGAGAAAGAGACAGAGAGATAGAGAGAGAGAGAAAGAGATAGATTCAAATTGCATTTGTTTCATAAGATGATAATACTAACTACGCGAAATTTAAGTGTGTTCATAAACAGTAAACACCGTCTGTGTCAATGAAACTATGATTCACCTACATGATGTGTAATGTACAATCTTAAATAAATAATTACTATTTTAGACTCTCGAGCACTTTATTAATTTATTTTCACTATAACCGGGCACCCTATATATATATATATATATATATATATATATATATATGTGTGTGTGTGTGTGTGTGTGTGTGTGTATTAAGTCTGTCAATTTAGCTCTTATGCATAGATCATCGTATAACGATTAGATCACTGTGGCTGACGTTAAAAACATTTAAAAATAAAACGTTTAAATTATTTCTCGCGGTTGATGGTAGCCGAATGGATACAGTCTTTGCTAATCGAGTTAGAGATGACTCGTGTTGCCGGGTTCGAATCTATCGAATCCTGCACTGAAGTTTCCCGAGAGGATGAAACACTAGTGTATGCAGGTAGTTAATTATATATATATATATATATATATATATATATATATATATATATATATATATATATATATATATATATGTGTGTGTGTGTGTGTGTGTGTGTGTGTGTGTGTGCGTGTATTTGCGTGTGAGCAGAGATTATTTTGATTTGCCGTGTGTAAACTATTCTGAACTAAATAAGAACTTTATTGATGTATTATCTGTACCGGAAACACCGTAATAATTGTCACTGTCCCAAGACGTCATAAAGCCAATAGAATATTGGGCTTGACATGTCGGTTAAGTAGAGCGCAACACTAGATTCAATCTAAATCTTTACACGTTTTACAAAGCGTTGAGCGCATTTCTATATAATACTACTACTACTACTACTACTACTAATAATAATAAACAGTGTGCGTCGATCTGTAAATTTGAATTGAATGTTACTTTACAAATGTCTATTTTATGTAAGTTTCACATCAGGCAAAATAATCATGAATAAACTAAAATATTCCATAAAGAAAAATACATTGTTTTCTTTATTTTTCATTTAATATTTTGATTGATCCTTGCTTTTTCAGTCAAATTCTTTTTTTTTTTCATTTAACTTTTTAGCAGCATGCTTCTTTATTAATCGACACGAGTAATTATAAGAACTAGCGGGACCTGTGGAAATTCCACAGGGGACTCATTCATATGTAATATATTAATGTTGGCATTCTGGAGATTTTCAATGTCAATGGGGACGCTCTGATATTATTGTAATTTTTTTTGTTAAAAGTGCAAAAGTATGTATCTGAGCTAGCACGAACGCTCGGCAAAGCCCGGTCGTAATGTACGCTTAAATTTGATGTTTTAATTCTTGCAGATTTCGTATATATTATTATAGAGTTAATGTTCTATCAGTTTTTATATATTATTAAGTTACGATATCAAAAATAAAACTATATATCCATATGACTTGTGTGCAGTAGCTTGGATCGAAACTAAAATAAAAACTTATGATATATATATATTATATATACGTTTTATTTTTTATTACCGTATCTTTCTGTTAAGTTACATTATTGTTTTGGCTACACGGCCGTTTTTTTTGGCCGTCTGTAGCGTCCTCAGACTTTTACAGAAATGTTCGCTATTTTGGGATGTGTATGTGCGCTATTTTGTATCCGTGTATGTGCGCATCCATGCCTACGCATGCCCACCCAATCTTAGCACTTAAAGAAAATTTGACGCAAGCGAGAACAACGCAGGTTTCTATGCATGCAGGCGCACATATGCACATATATTTGCACGCCAGGGCGGGCATGTATGTGTACCCGTGACCGTTTCTTTTAAGTATATATGTGTGTACGTGCGCCTGTGTGTACCCGTGGCTGCGACCGCTAGCTGACGCTCTCCAAACAATTAACAACAAAATAAAAACTAAAAATAAATAAACCGAATCATAGCTCCCCCTGCCTCCAAACATAAGCGAACACCCAACAGCTCAAGACATACTTACCAAGAAATCACCTCACCAACGAGACGCTAAAAACTTTAACACTAAGACTTGAATTTTAAAGTAACCCCCTCCTCCCACCCCCACATATTCCCCTTCCCCTCATGTATCCCTATGCCCTCAGCCACACCAGAAATGAACTTCCCAGACCCTCCCCCACAAGTTCCTTAAACCCCAAAACTAAAACATTATCGACTACCAAACGCCCCCACCTTCCCTACTTGTTCCCTTCCTCTCTCCTTCTTCCGCCCTCCTCGCAAACTCCCCCTGACCTCATTCACTCTTCCACTCCTTCATCCCAAAATAGCGAACATTTCTGTAAAAGTCTGAGGACGCTACAGACGGCCCAAAAAATGGCCGTGTAGCCGAAACAATAATGTAACTTAACAGAAAGATACGGTAATAAAAATAAAACGCATATTTGCTCTACAACAGTATTGAGTACTTTCTTCAGTTTTTATTAATTACCATTTCCACTATATATATATATATATATATATATATATATATATATATATATATATATATATATATAAGTACAGTTCCTTCAGCCACAATCGAAACCAAAACTTATGAAGAATTCTTGATAATATTATTTATAAAAAACAGATGACTTAAGTGCATCAGCTATAATCGAAACCGAAACCAAAACTTATGAAGAATTCTTGGTAAAATTATTTATGACAAGAAATGAAAGTACATAACAATTAAACGACTCGCTTCATTTTTATGTCGTCTTACAATGACTTAAATCAGAATCCAATTATATCAAACCATATGTCTAAAATCCGTATTTCAAAATTTATTACGTTACTTCTATTTTAGAAAATATTTCGTTTAAAACTAAAACCTAAAATATCCTGAGAAATATTGATATTCTAGAAATTTTACTACATTGGTGTCTCATAATTATGTATAAAATTCAATGCAAATCTGAAATATTTTAAACTAGTTGGCCACCCGGCGTTGCCTGGTCGTACGATAAACTTACACACAGTATTTTAATTTATGCAGATTTATCATTATATAATCAATCTTTTTTAGATTATTATATAGTACAATGAATAATTTGCCCGTTTTAATAGTCATGCAAAAATAAATAAATAAATGGATAAATAATTGATTAAGCGATTCGGCCGCAAAGGATCAATCGGTTAGCAGAGCGGATGAATTTTGTCTGTCCCCTAGGAACTAATTTTAGCCACTAGACTGGAGAAACACAGACAACTCGACGGAGGGAACCTAACGGGCAAGTAAGACAGCTCTTCTCTCTTCCTCTTTTCTTTCATGTCTGCTGGACGCAACAGCTTATCAAATCTCAGCGTAGAAGCTGTCGACTCACCGTGCACTTCGACATATCAATCCGCGCCGACCCCTCCAGCTTATTCCTAGTTGGTCTACTTCGTATATCCGTTTAATAAAACTTTTTCTTTTGTCTTAAAGAGGCGTTATTCTTACGGTTTTGTTCTTTAATTAATAATCAAGAGAAAACATCAAGCTAGCCTAAATAATTTTTTGCCAGTTTACAGAATAACGCCATATCCGGAGGCGACGTCAGGTTTATCGCACGGAGAGTTAATGTATGCAAGAAAAAAGACCTTAAACATTGATTGCTCATAAAGCTCGATTCAGGGGTTTATGGTAATGCTGAGCAAGCTGTGCATCTCGCTTTCGGCATCAGCAGTTCTCGACCACAAAGTTGACACCCCATCGGCCGTGATATAATTCCTTCTGATATCTTTAAACAGATGAAACCAAAGGAAGTGCATTTGCACTGACATGCGCGCACTATATTGACGAAATTTCCATTAACCGCCTCAATGTTCTCCATGCTTTTTCGTTGAAAGTTTTAACGAAGCAAAGCAAATCCTCAAACTTTTCTGCACAATTCCTTCAGTAGGTTCTTCGTGAAACCGAGTTTGGTGTGAAGGGTTGGAAGCAATAACTTGCTCGGTTCAACTAGTACAAACCTGATTTTTTTGTACAGCATGCAGTGTTCGTGTCAAGCAAGGAGAATGAAAAAAATGACCGCTGTGTTTTCTGATAAGCTGGCGATCTCATGAGAGAATGAGACTTCAGGGCATCTAATATGCATAGGAATGACAGACGGTTTCAATAAATGCCTTTTGATCAGAGAAGGGCATCTTTCTGGCAATAGTGAGTTTTGTCAGATATCTATGGAATTTTGAGACCGAGAATTGTGAGAAACTGTTTATTGAGAATTCAAGAGAAGGAGAATAGTTTGGCCTCTGGGTCAAGATCAAAGGGCAGTATCTGTTCTTTGGATGCTACACTTCAATTTCTTGTTCTCTGCCAGTGAATAAGAAATCCTTCATGACCGAGACATTTTTTAATTTTTGTTCCTTTCTCCATGTTAAAAAAACCGACCCTTATTTCTAACTCTGTCCCGTGGGGAAACAAAGTAAATAGGAACTCTGGTTCAATTCTTCTCCTGATCGTCATACTTGGAGGTTCCATGTAATTCTTTCATTGCAACGGAGGGCCTAACAGAAGTACACATTTGAGTCTTCTTTTAGATAAGTCAATGGAAAGTTTTTTTATTCTGTAACATCATATTTTAGATCAAGTAATTTATTCAGGCCAACAATATGGCTATACTATAATAGTGGATGCGCTTCATCAAACATGAATTTTTTTAAAGTTCTCTCTTGCAGCCTGGGTACCAAGAAACTGCTGTTCCTGTTTTCAGCTAACATTTCTCTTTAAGAAAAGAACCCAGTAACTGGGCAGACCCCATTTGAAAAGAAAAGGTTTTATGTCAAGTCATGGAGTTTGGCTTATGTCATAAAACGCTTATTTGTAGTCCTCTTTTGATCTTTATTTATCTGACATAGTTACCATAGTATCAATCATGCCAATGTAAAGTGCAGGAAAGATTGGGCTCGTGAAATGGCGGAGAGACCTATGACCTTTTGGACCAATGTAATTTTCTCGGATAAGTCACAATTTGCATTATTTCCCGACAGTGAAAAGATATGGGTATGGAGGCTCCCTCAGTAAATGTTTGACAAAAATACCGTAGTCAACGCAGAAACATGCAGGTTTCTCGGTTATAGTATGAGGTACAATTTGGAGTGATGGTTGCTCAGATCTGGTGGAGTGAGAGGAAAACTTCAATTCTGCTAAATATGTTTTGATATTACATGAAGGACTCCTACCAATATTCTCAAGTGGTAAAATGAACCAAGTTTACTCCTTATTTATGGAGGATTGAGCTCCTTGTCACTCTGCTAGGAGGACACATCATTGGTTGAGCCCACATGTGATTAATAAACATCCATGGCCAAATCAATCCGCACATATGAACCAAATTGAAAACGTTCCAGGCATATTAGACAAGCATTTTCGTAAAAAGAAAAGAAGGCACGTTTTATGCCTGAAAATTTAGCATTATTGTGTCAGACACGGCAAGAAATTACTTAAGATGATATTCGTCAACTGTTAGATTTGTCATTCAAAGAATTAGTTGTCATGCAAGTGTTAGAGGGTGGAACAATAAATTTGTCGCCTTTAACAAGACAGCACTACAACTTTATTTTTAAAGTTTTATTGAAAAAAATAAATTCAGGAAACTTGATTATGTAGAAGAGCTGACATCTATTTAATGTAGCCGCCTTTAGTCTTAATCACTGTCCCAATACGGGTCCGGAACTGAGAGCATACATTTTCCACAATCACTGTCAGGATCTCGGTGAATACTCGGCGGATGGCAGCGATCAGGCTGGCTTTGGTGTTGTGGGAGGTCATGTTGGTGATGTTCTCGACGTATGACTAAACGAAGTAGTCCAACAGTAGCCCTCACTTGAAACAACACCAAATACCATAACCATGGCTGGAAACATTGTTGAGCTGTGCCCTCAAGCGTTGAACCGTCTATATTTTCATTTTGAGGGTGCTGGTTATGGTTGTGTTGTGATAACTAGGATTGGTAAAGAGTGTGAGTCGTACAACGTCGCATCTCCGATCTCGCTCGTTGAATATTGTGTCACTTTAAGACATGATAGCAGGCTCCTATCACTCTTGGGATTTGTACCCAACTGACCCACTAGTAAATGGTCTGCAATAAATACAGAAAAGCGGTTTTCATCAAATGGAACTGGAATCATGTCGTCTTTTCTAGTGCGAAAATTGTATCGTTCCACACTGTAGTAATTAAATTTGTGACCATTTATTTCTGATTTGGTTATATAAATTAGATGTTTATTCAAATAAACTGTTTTATGAGTGTCTATTATTTTTTGTCATGTCTGTGTATATAACGTAAATATGCAATTTTATTTAACTGTTAAATTGTTACTTCTGTTAAACTCAGTCAGAAAAAAGATAAACTTTCATATGATGCAATAATCTGTTTAAATGTATAAGTTCATAATACTTGTAGCATTGATTTCCATTGAATATCTCTACTTTTTTCGTTATGTACTGTTCAGAGACTGTGGTAAACCTTACTACGACATTTGATATTTTTGCTTATTTAAAGTAGATTATGAGGATTTCGGATCCAATTATATCCATTTCTCTGACTGCTATTATATCTTTCAATCGAAGGCGTGCCCCATTTTCTCCCTGACATTCTCACATATGGCTCTGAAGGAGATATCAATCGGAATTGCTTATACTTTCTTTCTAATCAAATCTATCTTGGAATTGATATATTAGATGCGTTGCTTTTACTGTTTATTTGTGTATCATCTTTAATAAAATCACAGCAGAAACATGTATGCATATATGAAGCCAATAATATTTGTATAACTAACAAAAATATCTAATATATTTGAATAGTATAATATAAATATATAAATACGCATAGCTGGATTTGGCTACTTTTTTGTGTTACAAATAATAATAATAATAATAATAATAATAATAATAATAATAATAATAATAATAATAATAATAAAATATTAGTTTATAAAATATAATTAATGTTTGACATATGTTAATAAACTATCTCTCTTTCTCTCTCTCTCTTTATCCCTCTGTCTCTCTCTCTATATATATATATTGTGTGTGTATAGGCAGCATATTTTCATTCAGGCAGACATTATTAAGTGTCCACGTGGTTTAACTTTTCGTGATATTGTCTTCATATCCTCAGGAAAGTGTGTTAATTTTGCTAAGGAATTAAAAGTTATGGAGAGATTTACTTAAAAAGTAATAAATGGGGTTTGAGCGATGGTTGTTGGACAGCTTACACCGGTAGAGGGGTGGTGTGGTGGTGTGGTAGAGGGATGAGAGGAGAGCCTGCATTTTCTATGGTCAGTGACAAGGACAGATGAGTGTGGAAAAAGGAGAAGTTACGCGAAGCATTTGAGTATATTGGTACTGTTCTTAAATATGACCGGATTTAAGCCAGGGTTTTGCGTTTTGATATATATAGCGTCTAAGATTTTACGCATTTTACATTTTTCATGGTGTAGTATTTTGGTGTTGTAAAGTATAATTTCTCTGAAATTTGAGGCGGGGCCGTAATGTTATTTTATGTAAATGTTGGAAGATGGCACTAAATTCAACATTATGACATGTGATACGGTGTGATAATGTTGTGGTCGTATGTCCGACGTAACTATTATTTGCATTATTGCTATAGGAGTTGCATTCTTCCAAGGGGCATTTAAACTGATAGATGCTGTTAGTCTGTTCTAGTGGATTGAGCGGAGGGGAGGGATTGGTTTTGATAACTAGGTTTTGGATTTTAAATTTTTTATAATAAACAAAAAAGATAATACGAAAAATTGCAAAAATAAAGAAAGTATCACTAAACAGGAGCTTCTGTTATTTTTAACAATGTCTGCCTATGGAACCAATATTCTGTTAATTATAATATTGTACCCAATGTATAGTAATAATTTCAAAAGAAAAACAAAATATGACTTGGGTGCTATCAGTTAGAATCGATAAGAAATCATACAGCTTTCCAGCCTTACTCGTTACTGTTTAACCTAAACCAAAACTTTAAGAAATGTTGTTGTTAAAGATATGAATGTATAATTGCGCATGGGTAGAAGTAACAGGGTCAGTCGATTCATACCCGCCAAATTTCAATTTCTTTCAATTTTGACTCCTTTAACAGTCATTTTACGACAGTGCTCAATCCAAAGAGGAGGGGCTTTATATATAGTCATCCACATACAGTCCTGTTTTATTGTTTCACAACTCATCAGTCCGCCTTTCCTTAGCCGTGTATTGAACCTCACGTTGGTAGTTGGCAGTTCTAACCACTGGATCATGGATCTGGGCCTGTAAACGTCTTATCAAATTTCTATTAAATAAACATTCGCCCATCGCTTTTAAAGTGTTTGAGCTGCTACATTGTCTACAAACAAACGGACAGGGAGCCTCACTTAATAGCCAAATAAGCAACGGATGAGATACATTTACGACAATGTTCAGCTCAAAGTGGGAGGGGGGGCTTGATATATAGTCATCCACATACAGTCCTGTTTCGTCGTATCGCAACTCATCAGTGCGGCTAGACTAGCCCCTTTCCCTTGCTGTGGATTGAACCCCGTGCTGATAGTTGGCAGTTTCTAACCACTGCTATGTATGTATGTATATTATTAGTCAGGTCATGTCATATGCTACTGGTACCATGTAACCCAGTACTACCTGCCTCATGGTCGGATCACCGGCGACTAAACTCAACTTTTTTGGGGTCAACGGCCAACTAGCAACGTGTGTGTTTGTGTGTATGTATATGTGTGTTGGGGTGGAGAGGGTTCCCGTAAGCCATGGTGAAGGCAACCTTTCTAGGAGAAGAAAATCTCTAATTTTAAAAAAACATAAAGCGGGAGACCAGTATCCGCTGGTCTGCAATTTAACTTGTTGCTGGCTATCTTGCTATTGCTTGTTGCTGGATCTCAACATTTTGAACCGAGAGAGAGACTTAGCTGTCGTACAAACCTAAGACTCTGTAACATCATCTATGTATAGATACTCCCTCAGGCATTTGTCTATTAAAATGGTCCTGTGGCGATGGAAGTCATTTTTGGGCTCATGGACTTTAAGTGTCTGAGGGAGTGGCACTCGTCTGACAAGACGCTGCAATCATCATTGCTAATCAAAAATTTAAGACCACTTAAAAATCTTTAAAAAACAAACATTTTTTAAGGATAGATTTTAAACTCTTCCGGCTTAAGGATTCCAATATTACAATCTAAAAGGTTATGGAAACCAAAAGCTACATTCCAAAGATTTATTTTAAAAATTTACGTTTTTATTAAATTGGACTTTTTACACATGATTAAAATTATTTGACCAGATACAAAAATTTTATTAAATTGTACAAAAAGTGTATGAAAACATTTAACAATCAAACTTAATAATGAGTTCTACCTCCACTGCTTTTGATGACTTTAAAAATTCTTTGGGGCATGCTAGAAATAGGGGTTTCCATTAAGGCGCGGGAGATCCTGCTCCAGTTTCTGAAGATGGCTTCACGAAGTTCAGTTTTTGTTGAATATTATTTGCCACTTCGATAAACCTCTCTTGTCATCCATCCCCAAACATTTTCAATTGGGTTCAAGTCCGGTGAGCATGTAGAATGTCCCAAGAGATGGATTCCTTTCTTTGTAGAAAGCTCAAGGTCCGTCTTGCAGTGTGGATTGCAGCATTATCCTGTTGGAATATCCATCCATCCCCACACAAACGATGACCGTCCATCATCAAAGATGCTTTTTGTAGCATGCTAACATAACCAACTGCTGTTAGACATCCCTGCACCACCTGGAGCTCCATCGTCCCTCTGTATAAAAATGCATCCCATATCATTACGGACCCTCCACCACTACGACGCGTGGGCATGCTTTTGTCATGCCTTTTGTCATGCCAATATCGCTGGAAGCCCTCAGAACCATCTAAATTGAATTTTCTCTCATCAGAAAACAGGACTTTCTTCCACTTCTGAACGTCCCAGGTTTGGTATTCACGACCAAATCTTAAGTGGTCCACTTTGTGATGTGGATGCAATTGAGGAATTTGTTTACGCTTTTTATTTACCATGCCTTTTTGTAATCAGTGTCGTCTGATAGTTATTGGACTGCAATCAGCATCTGTAATCGCCTTAATTTGACGAGAAGAAAGTACTCTGTCATTCATAACAACCCGTCTGATTCGCCTACTCGATGCAGAAGAAATTTTGGGGGGAGCCTATCAAAAGATTTTTCTTTTCCATAATTCTCAGTGTTCTTTAGAAAGTTTCAAATAAAAGTTTTACTGCGATTTACCTTAGTTGCTATCGCTCGCTGTGACAAACCTTGCTTATGGAATTCTAGAATTCGAGAACGCTTAACTTCAGTTACTTTTCTTGCTGTAGACATGGTAATACCTTTACACAGTGATTGCTAATCTCTAACTGAACTAAAAAACATTAGAATTACCATAAATTTAACAATTTATACCATTGGTCTTATAATTTTGATCATGTATAAAAAAAGCCTAATTTAATAAAAAAAAGGCACATTTTTAAATAAAATTTTTGGAATGTGCGTTTTTGTTTCCATAACCTTTTAAATTGTAGTAATAGTAACCTTAAGTCGGAATAGTTTACAATCTATTTAAAAAAAAGGTTTCTTTTTAAAGATTTTTAAGTAGTCTTAAATTTTTGATCAGCAGTGTATATATATATATATATATATATATATATATATATATATATATATATATATATATATATGGGTGGGTGGGTGTGTAAAGAAAGAGAAGGAGAGATTAAACATTTAAAAATAATATTTGTGCTTAAGCAAACGATTAGGTTTCGTTTTTGCAACAGGGTGTATGGTTTAATTTATGTATCTGTTCGTGAATGAATTCACTTTTTTAATACATAAAGGAAAGATACATCAAATACTGTTCACAATTTCAGTTCTTACAAAAGAAAAGCGTGAAAAGAGAAAGAATTTAAGTGCGCATGCGTGTCGACAAAACTCAATATGTCTGCGCAGGTATCCGTTTGGGCATGTTATTGTACACAGGAAAGGGTGTCTTCGTTATTGTCATGGTGGTTGAGCCGGGAGTGTCTCGCGAGGAGCAGAGATCAGAAGATAGCAGACGATAGACGAGGCAAGACATAATATGTGAAAGACAAAAAACAAAACAAAACATAAATATAATAAAAGGGCATTGCTTTCTAGTTTTAGATAAAGATCACGAGCGAAAGTAAAATACGATGACGCCATCGGCGCACCAAAACTAAAGGGAGGGGAAGTGAGAGTGAGGTTGGAGGTGAAAAAAGGAATACGTCAAATATGAGTGAGAGTAAAGAAAAGTAAGCGGAACAAAGAGAGGGAGATGATAGTTCAAAGAGATAGAGACTAAATTTGGAAATGGTTGAAATATATATAGAGAAAATGCATAGGGACGAGTGAGAGAAAAAGAGAGGGAGAGAGAGGTGGATAGAGAGAGGAGCGAAAGATGGAGAGCGAGAGAGGAAAGAAACGTATAAACACCACTAGAAATTTAAGTATAAAAAGACGAGAGAGACAGTTGTATTGTTTTGCGGCATATCAACCCTTTTCGGGTTATTTCATGCTAAAACTTGTCATTTTAGGAAGAGTATTTTATGTGTCATTTGTTTATATGTTCAAACACTAATTCATGGTGTTGGGGTTATCTATCTATTTATTTATTGCGGACTATTATCCTCATCTCCTAGTAGTTATTTAACCAACGACTGGAAAATAAGGATAATAGACCGCAATAAATACATGTTTAAATAATACAAAAAACTCATCTCAAAAAAAGAATTCCAATTAATTAAATAGTGTTTGGCTTAGTTTGGTTGTTTTGTTTAGGAACTTTGTTGTTTTTGTTTTTGACTTTAAAAAACATTATTGAATTTCGCAAAGTGAAAGGAAAAATGATAACATCGATCGTTAGGGCATTTTAGGCCAGAAAGCCATTATCATCCGACAGCCTGATCTGCTAGTATAAGAAAGAAAGAAAAAGAGCGAGAAACATAGAAGCAGGCGACGGGTCAATGCAAAAACTTTTAGACGAAAAGAAAAAAAAAAATGAAAGAAAAGGTGGTAAAGGAAAAAAAAAGTAATCGAAAAATGTTCCAGGAGTAATTATTTATTATTTTGCATGAGTATTAACATGTATAAAAGTAATTATTTATTATTATTCTGGAGCATTAAAATATATGAAAGTAATTATTTATTATTATTCAGGGGCATTAAAATATATAAAAGTAATTATTTATTATTATTCAGGAGCATTAAAATATATGAAAGTAATTATTTATTATTATTCAGGGGCATTAAAATATATAAAAGTAATTATTTATTATTATTCAGGAGCATTAAAATATATAAAAGTAATTATTTATTATTATTCAGGAGCATTAAAATATATAAAAGTAATTATTTATTATTATTCAGGGGCATTAAAATATATAAAAGTAAGTATTTATTATTTTTCAGGAGTATTAAAATATATAAAAGTAATTATTTATTATTATTCAGGGGCATTAAAATATATAAAAGTAATTATTTATTATTATTCAGGGGCATTAAAATATATAAAAGTAAGTATTTATTATTTTTCAGGAGTATTAAAACGTATAAAAGTAATGATTAATTATTATTCAGGAGTATTAAAAAGTGTAAAAGTAATTATTTATTATTTTTATGGAGTATAAAAAAGTGCCAACACCGACGATACATGATTAAAGTTATCATAGAGAAACTGATTGACATGAAATGAAAAAAAATTCAAAACAAAGACAAGATAAACAGACGAGTGATGGATGTAAAAATCATTTTAGAAGTTTGAATATTGAGAAATGCATAGATAAAAAAGAAACAGAAAGGTTGAACTACAAAATGGAAGACTAAACGAGAGAAAAATAAGCAAAATACAAAGTGATAAAATACAAAAAATTTGAAATAAATAATAATTGAATAAATGAAAAGAAATGAATTGGAAAATGTACATAAATAAACAAGATTACAAGTAAATTGCTTTTAGCTTGTATGAAGAGAGTCTCAGGGAACAAAATCATGTAAATAGTGAGGTTGTTCCAGTTCATAAATATTTTAATCGAGCAGTAACTATCACTTTTCCAGAGCGTTATCTTCGCGCTCATGATGTTTAGAAGAGGGACTGCAAACAGAAACCGAAGTTTTTACGAATATACTTCCAAGAAAATGTCAGTAATTCCGTCATTAATTCTATGGGTTACTAAATAATTCTGAGACTGGCGAACGTTAACGAATTTCATCGAAAAAACTAAATGCATTATTAGCGTGTTTTTCGTTTGGGATCAAGCTATTTAACGAAAGAAACGGTTGATTTGATCTTGAATTTAAATGCAATATGTAATATTGTTTAGGCAATCTTAAACAATACGAACCGAACTTATTTTTACTCTATTCTTAAACGAACCCCAAACCTTGCAGAAAGAAATATTTGAAGATAGACCACAGTGATAAATGGAAATATAAGAAATCTATGACTAGAAATCCATAAGGTTAAGAGAAACTGTGTATATCTATATACGCATGATGGAGTAATATTTGTGGATATTGAGTAACAGTGTTGAAGTTGATACGTATCTTATCTTCTCCAATTCCTCCCCAACTCCATTCCAACTAAAAAATATAGTAAACTGTAATTTATCTATTTCTTTTAGTTCAGTTTAATACGAAATATGTATGCGCATATGTATCCAATATTGTTTGTATTTATATATTATAATAGAGGTTAAGCTGTTATTAAGAACTGCCTTTTAAATATCGGAGATTAAGATCTAGGAAAATAAGGAAAATCAACCATGCAAGTACTATATATATATATATGTGTGTATATATATATATATATATATATATATATATATATATATATATATATATATATATATGTGTGTGTGTGTGTGTGTGTGTGTGTGTGTATGTCAAGGGTGTGATTCCATAATAGAAGCATTGATTTGATTTTAATAAAAAATACAAATCAAGTGCGCTTAAAAGCCAAATTACAACGCAATATTACGAAAATAAACAAATATTTTACTTGCTTGAAATTTATAATTTAAATATATTTCAAAGTCAAACTCCATCCTCAGTATGTTGTTTTCTTTCTTTTTTCTTCTTTCTTGCCATGTTATAAATTTGGAGAAAAAAAGTAAATTTGTAAAGATTCGCGCGTTGTCACTCAACGGTTGTATTTGGAAATGTTGGAACGTGTCGTTGGCTACGGGAGATTAATGTCAAGGGTGTGAGTTCCATTATAGAAACATTGGTTTTATTTATATTTTTATACAATAAAATACGCACCAAGTGCGCTTGAAAGCCAAATCACAAAGCAATATTAGGAAAATTAACAGATATTTTACTTGCTTGAAATGTATGATTTAAATATATTTCGGAGTCAAACTCCATCCTTAGTATGTTTTTTCTTCCTTTTTTTTTACTTCTTGCTATTTTGTAAAGTTAGAGGAAAAAAAGTATTTTTTAAATATCCGCGCATTGTCTCTCAGCGGTTGAATTTTTGAAATGCGGCTACGCGAGATTAACATCAAAGCTGTAAGTTCCATTATAGAAGCGTTGATTACATTTGAATAAAATAAAATACGTATCAAGTGCGCTCGAAAGTCAAATCACAACGCAATATTAGGAAAATAAAAACAAATATTTTACTTGCTTGAAATTTATATTTTAAATATATTTCGGAGTAAATCGACGCTTACGTCTAATATCGTAAGTTGTTTCGATTTTCCTTAAATTTTACCATATTTTAGACATTTCGTAGCATGAAACAGAGTCATCTTTATTTATGAATTTCAAGCAGGGAAATACAATTTAAAGCTTTAAAGGGAAATAACTTATAGTGTAAATGAAAACTTACTTCAATTTTAAAACGCACCTGATGTTAGTTTAATTAATAATTAAAAATAAATTAAATTAAATGTAAATCAAATTAAAAATAAATTAAATAAGTCAACTTTATATAATATTCCTAAATAGAATACTTAAAATAATTCTATTAGTGATTTACATTAAAAATTTAGAGCTAATTATTGAAACAGATTTTCTGTAGTGTAATATGCAAATGAGATAATCTCTTGAATATTAGCTCCTTTTGAATAAATGGTATATATATATATATATATATATATATCATGCAGGAATAAAGTGTTAAAATCTTTTTGTGAAACAGTGTAACTTCTATACATATTAACCACACTAGCAGACCGGCTGGCATTGCCCGGTCGTAAAATATGCTTCGTTTTTATTATTATTTTAGCAGTTCTGCCCGGCTTTTCGCCTTTTTGCAGACCCTATGTAATGTTCATAACTACGCGTGGATACTTTATGTAAGACTTCAAATATTTAGACACAAATGGTCTGAATAATTTCGTAGAGACCGCAGAGGTCAATTTTTGTTAACTTTGACACACACAGACATTTTCATTTTATATATATATATATATTATATTGTACCCAATATATAGTAATCATTAAGGCTATGACAAGAGAATATTCTTATTCTTGTTTTGACTCTCGAGTATATGTCCGACACATTTAATCAATCAAGAACCACATGACTATCTAAAAACATATAATATATTAAATGATATATACAAATATAGATGCATAGATTGTGAACAAACAAAATCGAAAGATTGGAGCAACATAAGCTAGTAGAAAAAGCTGCTTAGTGCCTGTGATGAAATTGTCAACCAAAGTCAAACTACATCCACATCATCGCCATTATGGTAAAACAGATGAAAATTTAAAGTGTGCAGTAGAATTTTTTTTATGTGTTGATTGATCGCTTTATTCTAAATTACATGAAGTAGAAGCGAACTTTCCGCCCGGACAACGCCAAACACTTTATTTAGAAGTAGACGAAGAATATTAATAATACTAATAGTAATAATAAAAATAAAACCAAGAACAAGATGATGGCGGCGGGGATGGTGGTGGTGGACGTGTGTGTCTTTGTGTGTTTAGATTCAGTTGTCAATTTCAGCACAAACAGCAGCTTTATTTTTTTACTTCTCGAAGGTCTATTTTCATTTTTTACTAGTGAGTCACAACTTATTAAGGCATAAAGGCTAACTGAGGATAAGGGTTAATGAATGTAAAGTGTCTGGTAAGATAACATCGTGATTATTAAAAATGGTGGAAATTGGCTAGAATTTGATTATCTAAATGGGGGTTGAACAAAAATTGGTTAGTGAGGAAAATTTTCTCTCATTTTTAGTTAGGAAAATTATCTCCCATATTTAGTGAGGAAAATTATCTCCCATGTGGGAGATCCTGATTGGCTACAAATACAGCGCTGGACAAACCCGTTCATATACCGATATAGAAGCGATTCAGGTGCTCAACAATAATTCAAATCCCCATTATTCTAACTAGAGGTAATGCCAAGGAGTATGCACTTCCGAGGAGTGAGTATGGCCATCAATCATCTATTTCTATAAGAATACGATAGACAAAGAATAATACATCACCACATTTGGCGAGATGCCGCAGAGGACTCTTTCTTGCCTTGACAGAACAGAATTGTAAATCGACTTCAGCGTCCAGTGAGGATGATCCATTCTTAAAAGAGAGATTTTACTAGTCTCTCTCTACCCTATTATGGAAAATACTCGATCATCATCATCGTCATTATTATTATTAACATCGTCATGTTTAAACAGATTAAAAAATAAAGTATGTAGATCTACCGCAGATGTGCTGACGGTTATATCTCACAGGATTAGTGAATCTCTTGACAAAGGCTTCCTTTCTAGGGCAATTGCTCTTGACATATCAAAGGTATTCGAGAAGGTATGGCATACGGGTCTACTTCACAAGATTTCCAGCTACGGTATAACTGGAAATGTTTTCTCAATCATTAAATCATTTCTCTCCGATAGGCTCATAAGAGTAGTGGTAGATGGACAAAAATCGGAGGCCTGCAATATAAATGCTGGAGTCCCTCAGGGGTCAATCCTGGGCCCAACTCTCTTCCTGATCTACATCACTGACCTCCCTAAACACATACTTAAATCATTCGTTGACATCTATGCTGATGACACGACAATCAAGGGCAACACATCAAAGGCTGTAAATGACAAAGTTCTCTCTGATTCTCTCTCCTCTGATCTCGAGCGCGTGGTTCAGTGGGGGAAGATGTGGCTGGTTACCTTTAATGCATCCAAAACCAAACTCCTATCCTTACATCATCAACGCTCTGATCCCCATCTGGCATCATTTGTGATGGATTGCTCTCGTCTGTTTTAACAAGCTTCTGGGTTTGACCTTTACTTCTGATCTGAAATGGAACACGTACATCAAGTCTGTTGCCAAGGTCGCTGGAAAGATGGTGGGATCCTTCTACCGCTCCAGAAGATATCTCACTACTGATGCAATTCTCTATCTATATAAAAGCCAAGTACGTCCAAGGATGGAATACTGTTGCCATATCTGGGCAGCAGCTGCTAAAAACAGTCTATCCTGCCTTGACAGAGTACAAAATAGACTTCGTGGCTTAGTGGGTGATACCCTTTTCTCTACCCTGCAACCTCTCTCCCACAGAAGAGACGTTGCGAGCCTATCCTTGTTTTATCGTTATTTCCATGGCAGGTGCTCGTCTGAACTCCAATCTCTGGTCCCTCCTCGCCAATCTTTCACGAAAAACACCCGTCTAGCTGAATCCACTGTGAAAAATTTCCCCCACTCTATATCTGTGCCTAAATCAAAACGCGGACTCCATGAACAAAGCTTCTTTCTTAGAACTGCACGCCTGTGGAACTCTGTTTCGTCTGCCTGCTTCCCACCGGACTACAACTTGGATGTCTTCTAGTCCAATGTTAACAAATTCCTAATAAACCACCCCCTTAAGTAAACACTTCATCAAATCTCCCCACTATCGTAATGTACTTGCAATAACCCTTATCCCTGAGTGGCTTCCGGGCCTTGATAAGTGGTGATAACTGCGTAAAAAGAAAAAAAAATGTAGTAGGAATTTATTATGTCGTTGTTAGCCACTTTTGTATAAATAAACTAAACTAAATGCGAATTTGCCCGCCAGTAAAAACGTCGAACATTCAATTTCATAAATAATTAAATAAATAAATAAATATCTAGAAAAATGAAATTGTCTGTCTGGGTGTGTACATTTCCCTACCAAACTACTCTGTTACTTTTCAGTCTACAGACTCGAGATTTGACGTAAGAGTATTGAGATTTGGGCAAAATGTTTTAATCGGTTTTCGGACAGAAATTTGAGTGTCAAGGGGTTAAAGTTCAACTCTACCAAACTCCTCCGTCAATTTTGGGTCTAAACACTTTTTTTTTTAAATTTTGGGTTTAAACACCTTTCTAAAATTTTAAATGTAGGTTACCTTGACATCGATACAAACTTTTTAATTCAATTTGAGTACAAAACAATAAATATTAAGAGGTGAAAACTGAGGTCAAATGTTAAAATGTTGACCTCTGCGGTCTCTACCTAATTACTCAGCCAATTTTTGGTCTAAGCATTTGAAATTTTACATAAAGTGTATTCAGATATTTGGCAAGATTTTTAATCAGTTTTGGCCGAAAATTTGGCTGCCAAAGGGTCAATGTTCAAAAGATTGTACCTTTGCGGTCTTTAGCAAAATATTCAGCCAAATTTGTGTCTGTACATTTGAAATTTCACATAAGGGCATTCAAACATGCAGCAAGCTTTTTAATCAGTTTGGCTACCAAGAGGTCAAAGTTGAAATAGTTGACTTTGCAGACTCTACCAAACACCTCCGCCAATTTTGAGTCTAAACACTTGTAATTTTAGATGTAGGTTACCTGGAAATGTCAAATTTTTAATATACAGGGTGTTTCAAAAGTCGTGCACACATTTCAAGTCCTCATAGCTGTTTAATGTGCCCAAGACTTTTGGAACACCCTGTATATACATACATATGCACATAAAGTTATGAACAGTACATAGGGCCCGAGCAAAGTCGGGTTGAACTCCTAGTATATAAATAACCAGCTTACTGTTAAACTCTTATTTATGTTTTGCTTATTTTTTCTTCAAGAGGTCAGTCTGTTACAGACTTAGTAAATTATCTCATCAAGAGCAAATATCTGGAATCGGAAGGAAAACTGTCTGATGATAATCCCACTTAACTGACATGAAAAAAAAAGAAAGATCATCTAGACTCACCCAAACGAAAAGGCAATAAAGAGAAAATAACAGATATTAAATTTAATTAGAGATGAATCTAACAAGCATCACGCCCATCACGGCCCATCATACCTTGTGGATGAGACAGCAGCAATCGTGCTTGAAAACTTTCGTTTATCGGCCATTTTTTTTTTTTGTCAGGATACTAGTTTATCTTTCCATGTAAGGCAAGGGTGGTGACACTTACAATGAGTAAATGAATGCCCCACCGAAACTATTAAGATAAGTGAGTGACGGGGCAAGTAAAGTCACAATAAATAAATGAAAACACAGACAGAAATAAAATGTATATTTAGAGCAAACATCGTTATTTATATGTTTATTTTTTATCCGAATTTTCAAACAGACAATAACGGATCTTTTGGATACAAAGGCCACGTAGACATTTTTAAATGTTTGGTTGGATTACAATTCTAGTATAGAAATGTTCTGTATTTCTGATTTTTTTTTAGAGGAGAATTGAAATTTCGTATTATTTGGATTATTTAAATTACTGTTCTTATATTCCTTTTTACTTGGCTCCCAACCAACGAGGGCAGAGTCGAGTTTTAATGTGGAGAAAGGAACTAAAATAAGAAATTCTCAATCGTCAAGGATTTCTCCTCCACTAACTGAGAACAAAAAATTGAAGAGTAGTATTAGACCAGATACTAGACTTTGATCTTGCCTCGAAATTACCATGTTGAGTGTTATTTTTACAATGTTTCGGTCGAAGTACCATTCGTCCTTCTTCAGATGTATGTTGTTTGAAATTGTATGTATTATTCCAAATTCAGCAAGAAGACTCCCGAGTTCAACAAAAATACACCTAAAAATGTTCGAAAAGTACATCAAGCGAAACGTTATTAAAATAAAACTCAAGATTATACTAATTGTCCGAATAATCCAAACAATAAGAGTTCTCGGCTTTAATATTTTTTTGTAATGCGTGTAGAAAAGTCACAGTAAATAAACAAAAAGCTCAAACAGAAATAAAATGTGCATTTAGAGCACATATCAACTGTTCTATTATTTCTATAAAAGGGAGAATGTGAAAACGCTTCTCAACCTATATATTCAATGAATGTTTTATCTAAAAGCTTGGAATTTAGTATATTAGGCATTTAGACACATGGAAAACGTTTTGATCGGTTTTCATCCGAAAAAAAAGAGATGCCAATCGGTCAAAATTTAAAAAAAAGAACACGGGGGCTCATCAGTTTTTTTATCTGTTTGTTAACTGTTTCACGAATGCGCATGCGTGAATCTTTTACATGATAGCTTCTTATGTTAAGAGTAAGAAAGTTTGAAGACACTTTCTAAAGATCGTGTTAACCTGACCTAATGGTTATCGTATTCGACTCACTATCTTCAGGATCTGGTTTCGAACTCAGCTTCAAGAAGGGAAATGGTTAGAAAAACAAAATAGTCGAATATTTCAGTTTCTTTCCATTTTTTTAGTTTATTTTTTTAAAGGCACTTAACGTTACGTTTAATACTTACGGCATTTCCGTTAATAATAATAATAATAATAATAATAATAATAATAATAATAATAATAATAAATAACAATTCTGCATTAATTAAAATATAATATTCATGCGTATTTTACGACCGGGCAACGCCGGGCGGGCTGCAAGTTATTTATAAAAGTCTTTTTTATCTGGAGTTTCCGTACGAATGACACGTAGACATTTTGAAAAGTTCAGTTCAATTACAACTTCAACACAAAAGACTTCTATGTTTCCCAATATTTTCGTGCACCCTATGTTTTCTTATCACTTTCAATGAATACATACACGGGGGGATTATGATCCGTAATGACATACTATCTTATAAGCTTTGGGAGGCAAAATAACACACACACACGCACACACACACACACACACACACGCACACATGCACACACACACATATATATACATATATATACATATATAACTACTTCGTTTACTCACACAAATTTAATATACGAAAGTATAGATTTATGCGTAAACTTTAAGTATTTACTTCAAAAGTGCTCAATACGTAGGTAGAGCTGGTTAGTAATTTATAAAATATATATGGCGATTAAGCTACACTGAATATTCTGCGTTTCATCCACTGTAGGATTCGTCAGGCTTATGCGCATAAGCCTGACGAATTCTATAGTGGATGAAACGCAGAATATTCAGTGTAGCTTAATCGCCATATATATTTTATAAATTACTATATATATATATATATATATATATATATATATATATATATATATATATATAGCATATCATATATATATATATATATATATATATATATATATATATATATATATATATATAGCATATTATGCGATGCTCTTTGTGTAAACAAATTGAGCTTGAGTATTTGGAGAGTGTCAAAATACTGTTAATTCACAACCTGCACAGCATCAGACGAATACTGCAATGGTTAGAAGAACCGACTGTCGTTTGGGCGGTCAGGTTTCGATCCTGGCTTGAGGTAGTTGCTTGTCTAGCCGCACTGATGAGTTGCGAAACAATACTGTATGTGGATGACTATATATATATATATATACATATATATATATATATATATATATATATATATATATACATATATATATGTATGTGTGTGTGTGTGTGTGTGTGTGTGTATTTGTGATTGGACGATTCCAATATTTTTCCCAATTCCGATACAATTACCGATTTACATTCTTTATAAATCTCTAAATATTTTACTATAAAGTAATTTTGTCCCGATTACTGTAAAAACACATCTTAAATGTACCTATATTTTCTCAAACGTAAAAACACACTTGTGAGGGGGTGATCTAGAGATTTTAGTTTTACTGGAAGTTTAAATCAATAAATATTTATTATCTTATTATTACTACAAACAATGGAAAATGTTTTATAAAAACAAAATAAGATAAAATACATAATTAAAGGAATCGGTTTTCCATTGGAAAATAGGCTCAAATTCTTCCGGTTCCGATACCCTAAAAAGCTCTGATTTTTCCGATTACCGATTCCGATTAATCGCCTCAACACTAGAATATATATATATATATATATATATATATATATATATATATATATATATATATATATATATATATATATATATTAATGATGGGACGATTCCAATATTTTTCCGATTCCAATATAATTACAGATTCCGTGTTAAATTCCCGATTCCGATACAATTACCTATTCCGATTCTTTATAAATCTCTAATTATGTTACTATAAGATTGATATTTCTCCGATTTCAATAAAAACGCATGTTAAATATGCAGAGATTTTCCAAAACGTCAAAATACACTTATGGAGGATGATCTATCGATTTTAGTTTTACTGGTAATTGAAAATCAATAAATATTTATTATTTTATCATTATTATTAGCAATGGAAGGTTTTGCTTGTAAAAAAGTCAATTAAAAAAGACAATTAAAAGAATCGATTTAGTCATCGGAAAATAGATACCAATATTTCCGATTCCAATACCGATTCCGATACCCCAAAATGTTCCGATTTTTACGATTCCCGATTCGGATTCCGATTAATCGTCCCACTATTAATATATATATATATATATATATATATATATATATACACACACACACACACACACACACACACACACACACACACATATATATATATATATATATATATATATATATATATATATATATATATATATATATGTGTGTGTGTGTGTGTGTGTGTGTTCCCTCACCGTATTTAGTTAAATAAACAACTAAACTCAACGTTACAACCATGCACTAAAATGTTATTTACCTCTTATAGTTTAGGTCTGTTGATCGGTGACATTTAACTAATAATAAGTCTAAAAATCCTAAGGAAATATTTACGATCTGTTTCTACAACAATATGACATGTTTATTTTTGTAATATTTTTTATCTAGCGAAGCTTCTAGTACAATTAATTAGGAGTAATTTTTAATTGTGTTGCAAATATGTATTGAGAATATAAACGTAGAAAGAAGACTTATAAAAAATATGCATAGGAAGAGATTAATTATAAATTTAGTATAGTTACTAGCTATATATATACATATTATTTAAGATGCACCGAATAAGTTTGTACGGGTTTCCCGAATGTGTATCAAATGTTTGATTTATGAAAGCATAAAATACATCAATTTTCGTCTATAAAAATTAAACGGGAAATAGCTTACAGAGGAAATAACTCATAACTTAAAAGGGGGGGATAACTAAAGCAGCTTAAAAAATAAACAAACTTACTTCTGTTTTAAAGGCACCACGTGTAGACTGATAATAATCTATATATTAATACGTTAGCATGTTTGTTATTTTCTGTGTCACGCTTACATACGGGCGCGTTAGTTGTTATGTACTTTCATTTTTTGTCATAAATACTTTTACCAAGAATTCTTCATAAGTTTTGGTTTAGGTTTCGATTATAACTGATATATTTTTTTTAATAAATAATTTTATCAAGAACTCTTCATGAGTTTTGGTTTCGGTTTCAGCTATGGCTGAAGTTATGGACCAAAAAGGCAACAGCGCAGTTGAGAAATTTGATGAGGTATGTCAAAATACATGTGTTTGTGTTATATCTGAAACACACGCATGCAATAAACTTAGCTGACCACAGAATGTAAATAGACTGCAACACGATAACTAAGGGTTCAGATAGTGTAGAAGCCACTATATACATATATATATTTTCCGAATCTATTTCTGAACCTTGCTTACAAAGTTCGAATCTCTGTCTATCCTAATCTCATTTTCACTTATCTAATGTTCTTCTTAATTACAAGAAAAGGGGACCCTTTTTCTTGTAACAGGCTTTAAAAATGTATTTGGCTTTTTAAAAAGCGTGACATAAGACTAACTAAAGAACAAGCAGAATATTATATAGATAATGTTATCCGATGAAAAAAACTTAGACCCACGTTATTTTTATATCCCTTTAATTAAAATGAAATAGACTGATTCAAATACCCCGAGTAATGTACTCTGATAATATCTGTATTATATAACTGATTCGGAATACTATTTTCACCTTAGATATTATTTTCATAACGCCGAGGTTGATGTAACCTTCAGGTGTATAATATTGAATTCGAGGATCTTCTTGTTGAACCTGGGAATCTGCACTGGGTTTCAAACTGAACACTTCATTTAACACAGATGAGTAGCGTGCTCTCTTTACGTCAGCCATGACCGGGTAGAAGTCTTAAATAATTCGTAATTTTGTGTATCGCCCGTAATGAAGATTGGATCTTCACTTGGAACTGAATTTTCATCGTATTTTATCTGTTACGCAACGGCTCCTTGTTAAACCAGCCGAAACGTTATGAAAATAATATTCGAAATGTGAATAATAGTTTGAATAATCTAAATGATAGAAATTATGAATCCTCATCTAAAAAATTATGATAATATCGATGAAAGAAAATAAATAAATTGTTGGATCTATCTATATAACTTTTGTATATACTCAGGTCGAAATGAGTAATTACTTACATAATCTACACCAACAAATTGTTAAAAACTTTCGATAACCAGTTTATATATATATATATATATATATATATATATATATATATATATATATATATATATATAATTTTTAGGACGATATATATATATCATTTTTAGGACGTATTTACTTTTTTATTTTTTTAAATATTAATTATTAATTATTAATTAATAATTAATTATTTTAAATATTTACTTTTGTGTACGTAATAATTATTAAATAGTAATTAATATTTAATATATATATACATATATATATATATATATATATATATATATATATATATATATATATATACTAGCTGATGTACCTGGCCTACTCCAGTATTAAACGTCACGTTAAATTCCTTAAAAAATAAAGTAAAAAAAGACAAACAAACGGAAAGAAACTTAGACATGTGCATGCGAATATTACATTTTTTTTTTTCTAAACAGTCCACTTCTTGTAAGTAAAAAATATCCAGCTGAGGTTGAAAAAAAAACCCTGGAAACATTGAGTCAAGTACGATAACCATTAGGCCAGCGTGCCACGTTCTGTAAAAAGTGTTTTTTAACCTTCTTATTCTTTACATAAGGAATCTGTCATGCGACCGATTTGCGCATGCACGGTCGTTAAACAGTTGACAAACAGATAAAATTCCGATGACTTCAAAGTACAAATTTTTCAATGTGGACCTCTTAGCAGATGCAGATGAACACCGATTAAAAAGTTTCGCAAATGTCTGTATATACCAAATTCCAAGTCTGTAGATGAAAGGTTCGTTGAGTATATAGGTTGAGAGTTGTCCTCATATACACACACATTATTACTTTTATAGATATAATTTGTAGATTATTATTATTTTATTACTATTTTAACAATGGTTTTCTTTTCCTTCTTTGGGTGGGCCTGTTTTTATCAGCTTTAATTGAATATTCATTTTCTATTTGTTTTATACTTCGGATATTAATTAATGGAAGACGAGACGGCTTTAATTATTTATTTTCTGCCAATATGGAAATTCAAATTATTGATTAAATAAAAGAAAGAGATTGAAATTTTTCTATTAGAGATTAAGAGACAAAATATGAAAGAAAAACAAACAAATGCGAAATAATGACGGTCTACTTCCGGTCAGAAGAAAACAAACTTCTTTTATGAAATGCGATTAAGCAACTAAAGATGATGGAATTCGAGTTTATTGGTGTTGTATTAATTAAACTCTCCAGCCTTTATGAAGCGAAAGATGAAAGCCATTTTCAAATGACCACCGAAAAAATGGCCGCAAAAATGTTTAAAAGACAAAAAATACTTTTTATAATATTTTTTATTTATTTTAATTTTTGATAATGACAGCCAAGAGGAAAAGGAAAGGTTTCGTCTGGGTCTTCATAACAAAAGATAGGACTTTCAAATACGTTGTTCGCCGGATGAACTTAGATAAATTCCAGATGCCGAAACAAATTTAGCTTTCGAATTATAAAAAAAAAAATGAGAAATAAAAAAATCTAATCAAACTTAAATTTAAAAAAAAAAATAAAAAAATAAAAAGTAATTATAAAGTAAAAGTTTAGGATTTTAGCAGCATTTTTATCGAGCAATCAGCGATCGACGTTTTGTAAAAATTGATCGTCTTAAATCTGCGAAAGAATTCAAAGTTAAACCAATTGAGATTTTGTAGAGCGCATATCTCCACCACCGTTCAACAACAACAAAAAAAAAAAAACGTATTTAATGCAAGGATGTTAAATAAGATGAATATTAGCAAATAGTAATACAATTATAATGCGTTGTTATTGATATAAATATATGATGTTACTGACTAAACAAAAATCACTATTTTACTCCAAATCGCAATATACGCGAACGTAAAAAAATAACTTTTGTTATTTTTTTATTTTAAACTTATGTACAGAATAGATGTATAAAATTGTCGTCCTAAAGAAAACAAAACTATAGAATTATTTTAAAAGTTTTATTGAATAAATCAATTCAGGTAACTTGATTAATATAGTCGAGCTGACATCTATTCAATCCAGTCGCCGTCAGCTTCAATCAACGCTTCGATACGGATTGGGAACTGGGAGCATGCCTATTCTACAAGCGCCGGTGGGAGCTCGGTGAATACTCGGCGGATGGCGGTAATCAGGTTGGTTTTGGTGTTGTGGAAGGTCATGTGAGTGATTTTCTCGACGTATGACCAAACGAAGTGGTCCAGAATGTTTTGTCAGCAATGAGAGAAGGGTACAAAGTGGTAGAACTCGTTCTGAAGTCAAGCCTGGGTCTTGTTGGACTTCTAGGTTGGCGTCGAGTCCTGCTCCCACAACCAGGGTCTGTCAGCAGACACCCGATTGCACTACGTGATCACCATACTCTTCAACACATCCAGTTATCTTTTCATGTGTAATTTGAAACCGACTTCGAAGATGTTATGTGGAATGATGTGGACCTCACTTTGAACCACACGATGAAACATAACTCTGGCCAGAAACTTCGTTGAGCTTTCAAGCGGAGAATCGTCCAGATTGACATTTTGAGGGTGCTGGAAATGGTCCTGTTTTCATAACTTGGATCGGTAGAGAGCATAAGTTGTACATCAGCACATCTCCGATCTCGTTCGTTGAACACTGTGTCACTTTCAGATATGAGAAAAGACTCCTATTGCCCTTGGGACACTACTGTCCAGCTAGTAGACGGTCTGCAGAAAAATAAAAAAAAGGAAAGAAAACCTGCTTTCATCAAACGGATATGGACTCATGTCGTCTTTGCTAGGGCGACAATTTTTTTGTTCCACCATGTACACGAACTTAAAAAAAATAATAGCTGTTATTTTTTTTTATTTTAACGTATATATATATATATATATATATATATATATATATATATATATATATATGCTAGCAAAAGTACCCGTCGTTGACTGGGTTCAAAAACAACCTACAGAAAATGGACTCTGATTTATGAAAGTATGATAGGTCATGAAAAGGAAGGGTTGTAAAGAGATAGCTTCGAATTTGGGGGAATCAAAACCAAGACAAAATACCATAAAAGTAAAAATAAAATAGATAAATCCCATAATTTATTATACCATACCTGTTCACACTGAAACACTTATCACAATATTCTGTGGATCTATATTAAAAAAAAACTTGTTAAACTTTGTGATATATTTCCATTCTATGGAGGTCCTGTGCGAACGAACACCCCATAATTTTATTATACTATATTCCTTCAAACTGAAACATAATTATCAAAGTATACGTACGCAGATAGATATGAGAAGTCTTGATTAAAGTTTGTGCCATTTCCATTCTATGGAGGCCAGGCGCGAACACAGACGCAACAATTTTATTATAACATCCCAATTTAAGTTAAAACATATTTATCAAAGTATTCTTATGTACATCTATATCAAGAACACTTGTAAAAGTTTTTTTTTAATTTTTAAATTTTTTATTTCCATACTTTGTGAACCAGGCGCAAACGCAGACCCCACGATTTTAATGACCACCGTTCTGCCAGATCAAACGTACCCATTCCTGTGTCTCGATACACCTTCTATCATTATATGTAATCATTTTATTAAAATAGTCAACCATATAGGAGCTTATTCGTATATATATATATATATATATATATATATATATATATATATATACATATATGTATATATATACATACATATATATGTATATATATATGTATATATATATATGTATGTATATATATGTATGTCAGGTCATGTCATATGCTACTGGTACCATGTAACCCAGTACTACCTGCCTCATTGTCGGGTCACCGGCGACTAAACTGGTTCCCCCACCAGACTTGTTTGGTGAGGAGGGCGGCTAGTCTCGCTAAAGGATTAAAAACAAGACCTTCCAAAGGGCGAATGAACTCTTTTTCTGGGTCAACGGCCAACTAGCACCGTGTATATTTGTATGTGTATTGGGGTGGAGAGGGCTCCCGTAAGCCGTGGTGAAGGCAACCTTTCTAGGAGAAGCAAATCTCTGATTTAAAAAACCATAAAGCGGAAGACCATTACCCGCATTAAGCTGGTCTGCAGTTTAATTTGTTGCTGGCTATCTTGCTCTTGCTTGTTGCTGGATCTCAACATTTTGAACCGAGAGAGAGAGAGAGAGAGAGTGTGAGAGAGAGAGAGAGAGAGAGAGTTAGCTGTCGTACAAAGCTAAGACTCTGTAACATCATATTTGTATAGATACTCCCTCAGGCATTTGGGCTCATGGATTTTAAATGTCTGAGGGGGTGGCACTCGTCTGACAAGACGTTGCAATCATCATATATGTATATATATATGTATATATATGCATATATATATATACGAATAGGCTCATATATATATATATATATATATATATATATATATATATATATATATATAGGCATAAAAAATGACCAAGTTCAGAGTTTACCCCCCTCTTAGCCCCCAACATCCCTAGGGGTCGTCAAATCCTAGTGAAAATGAACACACGGTGCAGTTTTAGGCCTTAACATATGTAAATTTGAGTTCTGCACCATGCAACAGAAAGAAATGACTAAGTCCATCATTTGCCCCCCCCCCCATTTAGCTCCTAATATCCCCAAAGCCTTAACATATTTAAATTTGAGTTCAGTACCATGCAAAACTGCTAAATAGACATATACAAAACTTTTTGGACAAATATGGTAAAATAGCCCCCAAAATGGAGTGTTTTTATTAGTCCTAAAAGAGCCCCTGGGGCACACCCAAAAGTTATCGCGAAGTATAGACAAACAAAATTATATAGACATCCGTTAGTTACAACTTTTCAGAAAGTTTTATAAAAATCCAAGCCATCATTTTTTTTTTTAATGAGCACAAAAGTGTCAATTTTAGCCATTTTAACACAAAAAGCACCCGTATGGGGTGGGGTGGGGAACCGAGTTTTCTCAGAAAATCCGTTGTGTTACTGTTTTAATCATATCATGTTTAATGTTTGCGTAAAATTTCCAAAGATTCGAAGACGTAGTTATTGAGAAAAGTGCGGACAGACGAACGGACGAACGGACGATCGGACAAAAATGAATTTTCAGGTCCATCCTCCTTTTGTCTTGGACAAAAATATATATCAATTACAATGAAATGATGAATAGTGTTTAATTAAAATGAATCGAATTAATAAATCAAATAAAGAATTAATTCAGCGACATCAGGCTGTCCAAAATGTCACTGAAGGATAAAAACTTTTGACATTTTACCATTGATGAAAATTATTTTTTCTACTTCGGATATTTTACAGATAACTTTTTGAAAATTTATTATGGATAAGCATAGCATTGAACAACGTATGCAAGTTGTGAAATTGTTTTACTAAAATCAGTGGCCAATTGTTTCGACTCCAAGATTTTATCAGCGGCGACTACGTTCCCCAGACTTGACTAGCCTCAAATTTTTCTTGTGAGAATATCTTTAAGAAAAAGCCAAAGTTAACAAATCAAGGTATTTAGGAGATAAAACTCATGAATTAAAACGAGGTTATTAAAGAGCTGGATAAAAAAAAGATCAAAATATAATATTTTTATTTACATAGACAAATATTACATAGTCGCTATACTGAACAAAAACAAAAGAAAAAGAAAAAAGAAAGAACAGAAAGAGAGAAGTCAAACGAAAGGGGCAGCATGATTATATTACAATGAGGAATGGAGGGGTGAAAATATTTTAAATCATCTAAGATTAAGAGTTAACACTTAACGTGTCAAAGGGATGGTATTGTTAGCAAAGAAGAAACAAATAAAAGGAAAGAAAGAAAGAAAGAGGTCGGCGTAAGGGTGGTGGTGGATAAAGACAAATTAGCATATAGGGTTTCCAACCAACCATATACACATACTTATATGCGTATCAGCAAGCCATATACACAGACACATATATTCCCTGTTCTTTTTCGTTGTCCTTTGTTTTCCATTTTTGTCACTTTCTACTCCTCATATTCAGCCTTGATATTCTCTTTCCTCCCTGTCGTCTTCTATTTTGAACTCAAAATGTCACTTAATGTATATATATATACTAGCAAAAGTACCCGTCGTTGACTGGGTTCAAAAACAGCCTACAGAAAATTGACCCTGATTTATGGAAGTATGATAGGTTATGAAAAGGAAGGGTTGTAAAAAGATAACTTCGAATTTGGGGGTATCAAAACCAAAGCTAAATATGATGAAAGTAAAAATAAAATAGATAAATCCCATAATTTATTATACCATATCTGTTTACACTGAAACACTTATCACAATATTCTGTGGATCTATATTAAAAAACCTTGTTAAACTTTGTGACATATTTCCATTCTATGGAAGTCAGGCGCGAACGAATACCCAATAATTTTATTATACCATATTTCTTTATCAAAGTATACGTACGCAGATAGATGTGAGAAGTCTTGATTAAAGTCTGTGCCTATTTCCATTCTATGGAGGCCAGGCGCGAACGCAGACCCCACAATTTTAATGAACCACTGTTCTGACAGATCAAACATATCCATTTCTGTGTCTCGACACATCTTCTATCATTATATGTAATCAGTTTTTTTTAAAATAGTCAACCATATATGAGCCTATTCGTGACCAGACACACACACACACACACAGGCAGACATTCAGCTTTATATTATATATATATATATTTAAAAGAGTGTAGCCATCAATAATTGATGGTTTTTCAGACTTTTATCATTTTTTTAATATTTTAAAATATTTTTATAACACGTTTCAAGCCTTGTTCAGCTCTCTTCAGATATTTTTATATTAAGTTTTTTTTTTAGATAATGTTTTTTTGGAAAACATTTTATCTCTGGCAACACTGATTGTGTTTTTCCGAGAAATACCAATCTCAGACTTTTTGGCACCAATAGTAGATGCGCTGGTCAAAAGTTCAATCACTTAGAGTTAAGTCCATTTAGTGGGTGGAGGGGACTTTGAGTTTATTTGGTGAACGTTTTAATGGGTTTTTATGATTTTCTTTTCTTTTTTGATGTATGTGTATGTGTGTGTCAGTGTGTGCATAACCTATCATAATTTCATAAATCAGTGTCCATTTTCTGTAGGCTGTTTTTGAACCCAGTCAACGACGGGTACTTTTGCTAGTATAAATATATATATATATATATATATATATATATATATATATCGTTTTTATGCATATTCACATAATTTTTGATTGTGTATGGGGCACATATTTAATTGTGCTTTTAGTACTAAAATATTTTTTTCGTAGAAGATAAACGACAGACACGTTAAAGGTTCATTTAGCAGTGATCATTGAGAAATCCGCAACTCATTTGGAATCGCAGCCAGCTGACTCATATGTGATTCACCAAGCCCATCTGGTGGGAAGACCCCCGTAAAAAGGCTCTAATAATCGCATCTTTACGGTTTTACACGTAACGTATACTTCAGAAAATGCAGAACGCATGTCTTAATTAGAGTCAGCTTATCTTCGCCGTAATGCGATGAACGGGGCAAATGTGTCGTCGCTCCAATGCAAACGTACAGAATAAAGGCGGACGAGGAACGGCAATACATCAAAGCTACAGAGCGTATAACAGATATCAATAGACGATGTTTAAATGTGTAATTAAGTGCCACGAACCATATCAGGTTTTTTCTGTGCAACGTTAAAGACCTTTTTAAAAGTGCTTGGGTTTAGCTACAATATATATATATATATATATATATATATATATATATATATATATATATATATATACAGAGTATAAAATAGGGTGAGGTTTAATCACGTTAAATTAATGGCATCTGTCAAGTCGACTATATTCGTAAAGTGCGTTCATATAATTTGTAAAAAGACGTTCTCTTCATTTTACGTTTTTTGCTATCTTTAGCGTACGTTTATAATAAGCTTCATACAGCTTTAAAAGCTACTCAAGGACAGGAGTTAACTGAGTATGATGTGAACGATTTGAGACTATACCGTGATGATTCGTAATAACGCTGGTGATTGGGCAGAATTTATTTATTTAAGGAAGCGGCTCAACAACAATTCATTTTTGTTAGATTTGAAAACGACCATTTTGAAGTCAGTTGCCAAGCACCCCGGTATGTGTTCCACAGCTGAGTATGTTCATGAAATAAACTTTTTTCGTTTAGATTTTTGAAAGCTAGGTTAGCAGAGAGAGAGAGAGAGAGAGAGAGAGAGAGAGAGAGAGAGAGAAAGAGAGAAAGATAAAGAGAAAAATATAGAGAAAAAGAGAGAGGAAGACAATTAACAGTGTTGTAGACAGGTTTTTGTTGTAAATGTTTTGCAGGTTACAACCATAGATAAAAGTTGAGTCAAGCACCTGTCATGAAAACAAGGATAAAGTAGAGAAAGACTGGCAATATCTCTTCTATGACAACGAGATAGTAGACATGAAACAAGGCAGATATCATGTCCTAATTTATTTGCCTCACAGTGAGGGTATACTTAGATACAACGTCGGACATTTATGTGGAGAAAATCCAACCCCGCCAAAATGGGAAGTTTTTATTGAGCTCCAAACTAAAAATTGTGTTTCACAAGACAGAGTTCTCTTTTAATAAACAATAAGAGAGAAATGAAGTATACTCTAGAGCATATACTACACTTTAGTCCTTACGCGAGTAAGATATTTGGTGGCGATACTCGTGGCTGATAATATTCCTGGGGCTGGGGCAAGTGTTGAAAGCCATTGCCGATCATGTCCTATGGGTATGACGAGTTAATTTTGATAGCCGTTGTTAATCGTACCAAAATAAGTGATATGGCAATGCTATGCATTTTCTTACTCCACCATATGCCAAATATGCTATAGTTCTATGCCCAACTGGATTAATTAGAATATCGAATGTATATTAGGTATTATTAAAACAAAATGATATAAATGCAGAAAAACCTCAGGGGTCGATCGTTGGACCTTTATTATTCCTGATATTCATAAATGACCTCTCCGATAAATTTATCTCTGAGATGAGTATATTTGCTGACGACACCACGCTCTATAGCAGATACGAGAGGAAAAAGAATGAACACGTATCCAAGACAATGGCAGAAACCCGAGAGGTCTGTGGTGAAATGGGGACAAAATGAATGGTCACATTCAATGCTGCCAAGACCAAGTTCCTTTCCTTTAATAACTATAAGAAACCTTCTCAACCACGTATAGGCATGGATAATGATACATTATCTGAAAGTAGTTCATTCAAACTCATCGGCTTATCGTTCACGGGAAACATGAGTTGGAACAGATACATTGAGTACATTTCCAAGCAAAAAATGTGAGCTCTCTCTACCGTGCTACACCTGAGAGTATCCTGTACCTCTACAAAGCCACCATTCGCCTAAGTATGGAGTATTATTGCTACACTTGGGCTAGTGCATCTGCTACTAGTCTCTCTCTCTCTCTCTCTCTCTCTTAGCCAGGGTTCAAAACCTAATAAGTCCCACAATATAAGCTAGGCTTCAACCTCTGTCCCATCGCCGAAATGTTGCATCCTCTGCCTGTTTTGCAATTAATTTAATGCTAGATGTTCCGACGAACTACAAGCCCTTGTACCCTTTTGAGATAAATACTCCCGACAAACCCAACAAACAGTAAGTTCCCACCTCTACACAGTAGAGATCCCTAGATGTAAGAAAGCCTTCTACTCTAATAGTTTCTTCGATAAGACTGGTAGACTTTGGAATTCCCTTCCGGGTTCCTGTTTCCCCGACTGTACTGACATGCAGAAGTTCAAGTGTAATGTAAACAGATATCTTGCTGCTCAACTCCTTATGTAGTACCCATACACATGTCCCAAATAGTAACCCCCTACATCAAAGTGGCACCGAGCTTTGTTTGGGGTGAATATACAATTAAAAAAAAAAAACTCTCTTTCTCCGTTTGTTTAGCTAATTCGTTCTAACTCTTTTAGCGAACCTATGTCAAATACTAATTTCTTATAAAATCTATAATTCGACAATGGAAAAACCAGGTGGGAACGGATAGCACCGCAAGCTAGAGACACGACCTGTAATGAGCAGAGCATTCCGTTCAATTCCACGGCTCTTTGAGGCCAAAAAAGGCAAACGAACCTGCAACACAAACGTCTACACATTCATAGATTGACAAAAATCGGATATGAACCATATCTCCTGAATCTACGCACATACAACTTTACGCAGTTTCCAACCGCTGAATATTCAAATACAAACGAAAGCCGAACACGCACCCTGGTTCTGGATATGACCTTAAACTATATCCAGTGGTGAGGCCCCAGCTAGCGGGCTTTGGGGAGTGTGGAGCTACCCTTTAATTGGCATTGCTCCCAGATCCACTCTGAGCCGGAGTGGCAGTACCTGTTAGGGTCCCAACTATGGGTTAAATAGAAACCGACTTGAAAACAACAAATATATTCTATTAAAAAAAATCTTCAAAATCTTTGGGTTCGGCATTAAATAACCTGAAAAGGGTTGATATGCCGTAAAACAAAAACAACCAACCAACCGAACACGCACAATGTATATTGAATTCACACACGCATATTCATATTCACCGAAAATAAAAAAATATAAACATACACATTTTGAAAACTTGTGTCTTCTCACTCTTGACACATATTAGTAACAAAAAAAACACACAATTATTCGGTAAAGTTTAAATATCGAGGTCAAAAAAAAAAAAACGCGAGGAAAGTTCAGTATATGCAGTAAAAATTGTTTCAGGTTGCTTTTTCTTAAATACTATTAATTCATATCAATAATAAACATCAGTAAATGAGCAATCATTTCGAGTTCTTACGTAAACACGATATCAGGTATATATTCAGTAGCTTTTCTTTAGCTTAGTCATAAAATTCATGAAAGCTTGTTTTTCTCAATTTAACATGCATGATACTAAATGGATTTTAAAATGGAAATGATTCACCATTTATAATATTTTACAGAAACAACAAAAGGGAAACCATTTTTTCATAACTATACAATATTTTTCTCAGTTTCTTCTTTGGCCGCGACTTTTCTAACGAATTATTTATTAACTCGAAAGATATTTCGCATCGCATTTTAATGTCTATTGTTCGTTACACGTGTTTCTACCTCACATACTCACAAATCGTCTGAGCTCCAATCTATGGTCCCCCCTTGTAAAACTTTCTCATAAAACACTCGTCTTACTAAAACCGCTATCAATAATTTCCCCCACTCCCTCTATGTGCCTAAACCTAAACGTGAATTCCATAAAGAAAGCTTTCTTCCTAGAATTGACCGTCTGTGGAACTCTCTTCCGCTGGCTTACTTCCCAACTGACTACAATGTGGTAGCCTTCAAGTCCAACGTAAACAAATTCCTGTTGAATCATCCCCTTAAATAATTGAATTATACCAAATTTCTGCTACTAACGACTACAGCGCTATTGTTCCAATGAGTGCCGTACACTTATTCATCCTTACCCTTGAGTTGCCTCCGGGCCTTGATAAGAGGTGACTTCTCTGTACAAAAACTCTCTCTATAAACTGATTTATCTATTGCTAAATTGTGACACTTTATTCATACCAATTATTATTTTTTACATTTCTGACATCAGCCACTTATAACGTTTTTTTTTTTAAATTTAAAAAGCTTGAACATTTTCAAAATTGTTCTTGCAGTCATATACTATCAAACTCATGACTCATTTTATATCCTCTCGTGTATATGGACATGAATAAAACGTATTACATCTACGCATGCGCTGGTTTTCATGCCTTGTATCCACGCATACAACTACGTATACGTTTATGTACTGAGCGCTTCGCGTATATCCCAAAAAGGTGTTCATTTTAGGGGTCATTAAGTGACATAATTATGTTGGCTGCAAAAATAAATAAAAATAAACAAGTCATAAAAGTAATCGCAAGAGAAAAAAAATGCACAGTGAAATGGCGGAAGAACAGTAAAATAAAAAAAAAGCGGGAAAACAATAAAAAATGGCGAATAGAAATCTGAAGTTGGAAAATATGGCGCAGTTCGAGAGAAAACGCGAGCAGACGAAAGCAGTTCCAACATAAACAATATCCTTCATAGCTGGAAGTTATCCAATCTAAACGAGATGGAACATTCTGACTGGACGCGATGCGGCTGTGGTGTTTACCTTCGTGTCAACTTTTATCTGCCTTTCGCTTATCGACTAATTTTATCGGCGCGTAGGCCGAGCATTGCCCACCGACCTACAACGCCAGTCTTCATTCGTTCCCTTTATCCAGCCATCTTTGCAAAGCTCCGGCTATTCTATCTACAACGCACTGATTTTTCAAAAACAATATTTTTTTCTCTATCTTTCTATCTTTTACCCTGTAGCTCCCCGTATATATTTTTCTCTCTCTATTTTCATCTATCTATCTATCTATCTATCTATCTATCTATCTACACACACACACACACACACACACACACACACACACACATATATTTGTATAATATTAAAATTAATCCAATGACAAATATTTTATTCATTTTACTGTTCATTTTTTCTAAATCCTAAATTTCAATACATTTAATCCCTTCGTCTATAGACAAACAACACACATAAATATGTAAATTCTCGAATTTTCGACCATCTGTTCTTCAGAAAAAGAAAGTTCGTCTATATATATATATATATATATATATATATATATATATATATACATATATATATATATATGTGTGTGTGTGTGTGTGTGTGTGTGTGTATTCGTAATGGAAATATATTAAAAGTATTTGCAGCTTCTCCTACAGTTTTCGGATTTTAATCATGTCAAATCACACTTTATTTCCTTTTGACGGATTGATTGTTGCTATTCATTCTGATGAGTTAAGGGCATAATAGATTCACTGATTGATATAATAATAATTAAGTGATTGATTTTGCGCTACGAAACAGATACTGTAAAAAATTGTAAATGTCAACTGAATTACAGAAATAAATTGTAAGATAGTAAACATCATGGGCTTTGGTCATTCACTCTTTATATAAAAGGCAATATATATATATATTTATATAAAGGACAATATATATATATATATTTATATAAAGGACAATATATATATATATATATATATATATATATATATATGCATGCCAAAACCTCTTTTGGAAATAGGGTACGATTATGAATATCTCCAGTACAAAATAAGCATTATACACTGTGAAATTTACTTTATGTATGAAAACCAAAGAGGAGAGATATAACATATGAGAAATATTCGGAATCAAGTCTCCCCTTGGTGTTATTTCAGATCATTTGAAACCATAACAGCAAGTTTTTCTCTCACCTCCATTAAGGCCATAGATTTTGAGGAAATATCAGATATTTTGTAATTCATATGCAAAAACTAGGAAAACAGATGACTATGATCGGAGTATTTTTAAAAGTGCAGTATCTTTCAACCGACGAAAACTTCTTTAATATTACCACTATTATAGGTTTTCGAGAGCGCTAAAAACGAAAATAACGAGTAGTTTTCAAGACATGAAGAAATTATGAAGTGGGATGCAGTCAACCTAAATATCAATCGAATAGATGCGGTCATGGCAAATTGCTTAAAAACGGAAACAATCGGTCGTCTTACATTTTAACCTGGATTGGAATAGCATAAAACGCAAAACAGTAGAAAAATCGAATTCCAATTCTGAAATGGAAATAAAACAAAACCGATAATGAACAGAGAGAGAGAGAGAGAGAGAGAGAGAGAGAGAGAGAGAGAGAGAGAGATGTGAGATAGAGAGAGAGGGAGAGAGAGAGGGAAGAGAGAAAAATAGACAGGCAGACAGAGAAAAAGAGAGGAGGAATGACCGAACAATGAAGACATTTTCTGTACCGCCCGCACGCACCACACACCTCAATGTCAACCATTGTCACTTTAATTTTGTCAGTCAATTTTGTAAATAAATTCAGTTAGTTTACGTTATTGTTCGTCTGTTGTCATTTAAACGAACAACGTGTATACAATTTCGTACGCTTGTTATAACAAGTGCAACCAGAAATTATATAGACGTTACAGAAAAACATTAGGCAAGTGTTTTCCGACAATATAACATTAGAAGTGCTCAGTCCTTAATAGTTATAAATATGTTCTATCCAGGCACTCCTTTTACGGATAACTGCTTTAACTCGAATGATCATCCTATCTTGTCAGTTAGTATACGTCTGATGTTTCTTCTAATGTTGTCCTCCGAATCGGTCAGGGTAAATGAACTGTTGTCATAGATCATTTCAATGACGTGCATTTACAAAAAGTAGTCACATGGCTTCAGGTGATGAGATTACGGTGGTCAAATAAGGCCTTGCTACGTGTATTGTGTCTATCATCAGGAAAATATAGGAAAAGGAATTCAAAAGATCTAATCGAACAATGGGTGCTGGTTCATCTTGTTCATATCTACTACCCTTCTCCTCCGCAGTACGAAAATTGACTTCGCCTTCTTGAGTACAATGTATGAGTTTGTGTCGACCGTTACCCGGTTCGAATTTCCTCCTTAAAGAGGCATGGTCTGATAATCTCATTCCGTTCTATGGAACAGCGTACAGTCACTTTTTGTTTAATAAAAGAGCAAAAGTTATGTTCGTGTGGTTGAGCTTGCGCTCAGAAGCGCATAACTTGCTTGTTGATGCGTTCTCTCAACTGACAGTGAGCCACGCCACCAAGAAAAATCAAATCCAACAAGCGAGGATCATTCTAAATCTTCACAAAATGTTTTTCTGTATGCTTTACTGAGATTGATTTTCCTTTGTACGGGCTGAATTCTGTAACGAAAGAAATTAAGGTCATCATGGACAGGTCTTAAAATTGATGATCTCGGAATATCTTTAAATTATTTCAGTAAAATGTAAATATTTTCAGTAATAAGGGCTGAACGATGTCAACAATTATACCATTTGTGGGCATCTGCTGAACTTCCTGTCTCCTGATATTTGGCCACCATTCCTTTAATTGTCCTTATCAAAATCATTCCCGCATTGTCAATGTGTCAGAAGAACTGATTTTATGGCAACGTACGTCTCGATGAGTTTTATCCATTGCTGCGTAGCATAGCGTTCACTTGGCACTCTTTAAACTAGTCTGCATATTTATATTAATAGATATAAATAATATATGTGACATTAAATGGTGCGAAAGAAAATAAAGTAAAAGGGAAAATATAACAAGAAAAATAGAAAATAGTGTCTCTTAGTAAAGCATAAATAGGAAGCTGTTCACTGGGGCAGACAGAAGAAACTTGATATAGGATTATTAGCCAGAAAGTAGCAATGACGGGCACAAAAAAATCTGGACAATGAATGCAGATATATTTAGATTTCGCTTGCGGGTACTTTGGAGAGGGACCATGATAAGTTTTTTTTTATGTATTATGAAAGGTTCGATTGATTTGCACAATAATTCCGGTTTGTTAATAATTATTTTATGCATGTATACATTAACTAAAATGCAAAATCAAATGTGGTGCTTTAAATTCAGGTTTTAGAGGTTATTTTTTAATTTACTATTTTGTGGGGGAGACTTCGATTAATTTACCAATACATTACGATTATTTAATAATTACTTTAATATATATACAGTAACTAAAAGACAATCATAAATACAAGGCTTTGAATTCAAGTGTTACGGTATCTTTTTATTTCCGCTTTTTATGGGAGGGGGTAGATTAATTTATGTATTGCATTAAGATTTGTTAATAATTACTTTTATATATGCATTAAAATATAAAACTGTTGTACTTTAAATTCAAATTTAACGATATCTTTGCTTTGTTATATTGTTAGGTGAAAGTACAGAATGGTTGCAGAACACCCTAGATTACCCATGTGAGAAATAATAATGTTTATTATTTAAATTTTTTAATAATTACTTGTGGCGAAAATAAAGAAAACGTGACGTACACAAGCGAGAGCGCCTCTGTCTATCCTGTCGGGTGCCGGAATCAAGAAAGGAAAGAGAAATCAACTTTCGTCGATAGACGGGTTATATTAATATACATATGGCTTTGATTTTCATATGAGGACAATCGCTTCTGTGAAAAGGAATGAAGGGGAAAGCACAGGCCAGTCTTCGTTTTTTTAGACAGCTGAGAGAGAGAGAGAGAGAGAGAGAGAGAGAGAGAGAGAGAGAGAGAGAGAGATGAAGATAACAGTTGAAGTCGGGAGTTGGCAAGAAGGATATAACGAATGTTTATTGTTATTTTTAACTCCTAGCTGTAGTCAATATATGAATTATCTGAAAAAAAAAACAAAAAAACAAATACGGTGTATGAATTCAGATTTTACTGTAACTTTTTTTATTTATGTTTTTTTTTGGGGGGGGGGTAAGGGTTAGGGTTAGGGGTTTATTTACGTTTTTTTTGGGGGGAGGGGTAGGGTATGGGTTAGGGTTTTATTTACGTTTTTTTTGGGGGGGTTAGGGTTAGGGTTAGGGTTTATTTACGTTTTTTGGGGTGGTTAGGGTTAGGGTTTAGGGTTAGGGTTAGGATTTTATTTACGTTTTTTGGGGGGGTTAGGGTTAGGGTTAGGGTTTTATTTACGTTTTTTTTGGGGGTTAGGGTTAGGGTTAGGGTTTTATTTACATTTTTTTGGGGGGGGTTAGGGTTTTATTTACGTTTATTTTGGGGGGGCGTTTTCGATTAAGTTACCCACTGGATTACGATTTGCCATCTTACGGGTTTTAAAATAATAATTATTTCAGCACAGTAACTTCTCTATATTACTGCAAAAAATATTTTTGGGGTGTGGGAGGGCCTTGTTCGATTAATTTACAGATTGGTGCATACTCGCTTTAGTATATACATTAAGTTATAAAGTTTAACCATATCATAGTTATTTCATTGTGCAAGTACAGAATTGTTAAAAAAACACTCTGACCCACATGTTAAATATAGTTTTACAAATAATTCTCTTATTCGTTTAACACGCTACCTCATCTGCATGAGTATTGAAATGGTTATCTTTTATTTTTTGTGAAGGCAACATGGCAAGTTCGTTATTTCTCCATGTATTGAATCAGTTGTTTCATCACTGACACAATCTAATACTAAAGATTACCCAGATATGTGCATTCCAAATCGCTAACGGAGAGCATCAAGCTTCTAAAATAGCTCCTAAAATGATGTCATCAATCAGCAACTGATTAATATAATTTCAGACAAAAAACGAATTCTCACTTTTCTAGATTCTACTTTCGGTGATGACTATGCTGTACAATGTCTTACATAATTTTAAAATTCATTAGAGTTACCGGGTATGCCACCGCAATAATTACAACTGAAATGCTACTCCAGAAGCTTGATGCTCGCCGACTATGCAATGGAACAAGGTTGTGGTTTGCAGACATGATACCTCATGGGATGGAAGCTGTTATATTAGCTGTTATATTGGCTAAAGGCGAATTGACATTCATTCCCAGAATACACATTATTCCGTCAAAATCTGCAATTCAATTTAAAAGGACTAATTTCCCAATTAAATTATGTTATACTAATATTTTTTACTTAACATTCTCTTGTATATCTTGGGAAAATGCCGGAAAACGGCTGTTGCTAGAATATATATATATATATATATATATATATATATATATATATATATAACGAAAACTGTGTATTTCTTATATTTATATGCCTATTTATATTCTTTGACTTCTCTCTTTTTATCTTCTATTTATTTAATCTTTTTGATCTGTAGCAATTAATAACACCGTATTTTTATAAATGATGAATCGAATGAGTCAATATGATTATATTATTTAAGTTTATACCCCTTTTCCATCCATTTCCGTATATACATACATACATTCATACATACATATATATATATATACTAGCAAAAATATACATAGCAAAAGTACCCGTCGTTGACTGGGTTCAAAAACAGCCTACAGAAAATGGACTCTGATTTATGAAAGTATGATAGGTTATGAAAAGGAAGGGTTGTAATGAGATAGCTTCGAATTTGGGGGTATCAAAACCAAAGCTAAATATGATGAAAGTAAAAATAAAATAGATACACCCCATAATTTATTATGCCATACCTGTTCACACTGAAACACTTGTCACAATATTCTGTGGATCTATATTAAAAAACCTTGTTAAACTTTGTGACATATTTCCAATCTATGGAGGTCAGGCACGAACGAACACCCCATAATTTTATTATACCATATTTATTCAAACTGAAATATAATTATCATAATTATCTCAGATAGATATGAAAAGTCTTGATTAAAATTTTTACCTATTTCCATTCTATGGAGGTCGGGCGCGAACGCCGACCCCACAATTTTATCATACGATCTCTATTTAAGTTAAAACATACTTATAAAATTATTCTTATGTACATCTATATCAAAATCACTTGTAAACGTCTTTTTTATAATTTTTAAATTTTTTATTCCCATACTTTGTGGTCCAGGCGCGAACGCAGACCCCACAATTTTATTGAACCACTGTCCTGCCAGATCAAACATACCCATTCCTGTGTCTCGATACATTTTCTATCATTATATGTAATCAGTCTTTTTTAAACAGTCAACCATATAGGAGCCTATTCGTGACCACACACACACACACACACACACACACACACACACACACACATACACACACACATTCAGCTTTATATTATAGATATACATATATATATATATATGTATAAAACTAACCAAAATATATTAATAAAGTAAAAACAAAGTAAAATATAATCCTTAGCATTGGTTAGTCTCAACTTAGCTTCACGTTGCTTTAGCCATGGACAGTTTTATGTAAAATGTTCACACGTAGACGACACACAATGTCTATATGTATTAGAACCAGAAGGTACAAAGTCAAATATTGTCTATGCAAGAGATTTATACAAATAATAAAGCAAATCCTATATTCTATAAACACATTCGCTTTCGAAAACGCATTTTACTTCATTTCATATTTATTTGTAATTATTTACTGACATATAGGTTGTCCCAAAAGTAGCTGAATTGATCAAATATAAGATAGAACAATAGAAGCATCAAACTAGCGATAAAAAATTTCAGAGCATCTTTATTAACTCTACTAAAGTCATCATGAGTTGTTACACCATCAAGGAGTTGATATCTATCATAGAGTGATACTTTCAGTTGAATTTAAATTTCAAATCCGTCAGCTTGTTTTTGGACACCCTGTAAGTTTGACTCTCACGAACAAAAGAAAAGCGCCAGACATAAATAGCCAACTTCCTTATTGGTCCTCTTATTTTAATAAAAATGTTCTTAAAATCAACTTCTACTAGTTCTACTAATATCAGATTATCACAGATTTATAATTCATTAATGAAAATTACCAGACTGTGTAAACTGTTTAAAATTCCTATTCCAGTCATCTAAATTTGTACTTATGTACATATTATATTCTTATTTATTACTTAGCAAAATAAAACTTAATAATATCCTATGTCAGTTACCTAAACGACAAAATAATTATACGAGTAAGGAGAGGTTTCTATCCGAAATACATACGTTCAATCGCGCCAGAAAATTATATTGTTCTTTGTTTCAGTAAAACAATTCCGTTGATAACTTTTATTTTCCTTGATTTTATGCACCGAGTAAAAATTTCTAATAAACAAATCATTTCTTTCTGCTTTTTAATTCTTCAATAAATAACATCTACCTGTGTTATTTTTAGCAGTTTATCCATAGTCACTATTTTACAGGAATCAAATATGATGATGCCCCTGATAGTCATAGTTTATTTTCTAATGGGCAAGGAGGTACACATATACATCACAATTAACAAAGAATATTGAAAAATTATTTTTTTTATCAACATTCTCTTAGATGACATGGGGAAAAGCCGGAAAACAGATGCTGCAAGTATATATATATATATATATATATATATATATATATATATATATATATATATATATACAATATAAAACTTAATGTATGTGTGTGTGTCTGGTCACGATTAGGCTCCTACATGGTTGACTATTATAGGAAACTGATCACATATAATGATCGAAAATGTATCGAGACACAGGAATGGGTATGTTTGATCTGGCATAATGATAATTCATTAAAATTGTGGCGTCTTCGTACGCGCCTGATCCACAAAGTGTGGAAAAAAACAACGTTTACAAGTGTTTTTGATATAGATGTACATAAGAATACTTTGAAAAGTATGTTTTAATTTAAATAGGGATGGTATAATAAAATTGTGGGATCTGCGTTCGCACCTGGCTTCCATAGAATGGAAATAGGCAGACACTTTATTAAAGACTTTTCATATCTATCTGGGTACGTATACTTTGATAATTATGTTTCAGTTTGAAGAGATATTGTATAATAAAATTATAGGGTGTTTGTTCGTGCCTGACTTCCATAGAATGGAATTATGTCACAAAGTTTAACAAGTTTTTTTTTTTTTAAATATAGATCCACAGAATATTGTGATAAGTGTTTCAGTGTGAACAAGTATGATATAATAAATTATGGGATTTATCTATTTTATTTTTACTTTCATCATATTTTGCTTTGGTTTTGATACCCCCAAATTTGAACCTATCTCTGTACAACCCTTCCTTTTCATAACCTATCATACTTTCATAAATCAAAATCCATTTTCTGTAGGCTGTTTTTGAACCCAGTCAACGACGGGTACTTTTGCTAGTATACACACACACATATATATATATATATATATATGTATATATATATATATATATATATATGTATGTATGCATAATTAACGAAGACGGTGCATTTCTTATATTTATATAGCTAGTTATATTCTTTGACTTCTCTCTTTGTACCTCCTATCTATTTTATCTCCTAACAATTAAGAAAAAACGTATTTTTATAAATGATGAATCGAATGAATCAATTTAGTTACATTGTTTAAGTGTATATCCTTTTTTCATTCATTTCCTTTTTCTTTATCTATTTATATATATACATACATATATATACATATATATATATAAATAAATAAATATATATTTATTTATTTATGAAGACATTTTTATAACATGAATAGGTTAGACAAGTTAATTATGAGTAGGAAACTAGATCTAATATCTGTAACATTTTTTTGTTCTTGTTATTAAGGGAGATGGTGTTTGATCAAAACTAATGGGGAGCCATGATTTAATATACGGTTTTGTTTTTTAATAGCTTACACAGTGTTTCATGTAAACAAATTATTATCCCTTCAAATTAACATTAGGACTACTGTGAATTCGACAAAGCAAATAGATTCATTGATTGAAGGGGATTAAATGATTTACTGACGGAATAGATTTCTAACGAATGATAAAAAATATAAAAAATAAATAAGCTTTTTTATATAGTTTTAAATGTTAAAAAAACTCCCACGACTATATATATATATATATATATATATATATATATATATATATATATATATATATGTATATATATATATATATATATATATATATATATATATATATATCAGAGTTTATATAAAAAATATAGATTTTAAAGTATTTTTTCTTTTATAATATCTTTGAACATGTTAAAACACAAGTTAAATGAAGTTGCTTCATTTTTTAGAGAACATATACCTTTTAGTTACATCCGAATGACCAGGAATAAAAAATTAAAACAAGGATTAGAAAAATGATAAGCATTTGCCACATAAAATTATGATTTTGTACTGATTCTTTCTTTGTTTACTGGGATAGAACTAATCCAAACACATACGCACACACACACATACACATACACACATATGTGTGTATGTATGTATATTTGTACATGGATTTTGTGTTTGTGTGTGGTTGTTTGTGTGTAAACATACATATATATGTGTTGCCATTCTATTCATTCGTCTGAGAAATGTACCGCTTTTCTATTTCTTTATCACGAATATTATCGCTCGTCTCAGCTAAAACCCTTTTCGTCTTCTCACAGCTAATCTAAGATTTCTTCTGATCTTCCCAGTTTCTTATCGTTCAATCACTTTCACAAAACTTCTCAATATATATACTTATATATATATATATATATATATATATATATATATATATATATATATATATATATATGTGTGTGTGTGTGTGTGTGTGTGTGCGCGTGTGTGTAGGTATGTATAGATACATACATGTGTATGTGTAAGGCATACTTAAAGAAAGTAAATCTGACAGAAGACATAAGGAAGAAAATTGATATTAGCAATAAGCTAATGCATCAGTAGAATAGCACAGTAACATGATTTGATTCGATATTTCGCCTGGAACAGGCTTAATCAAGATGATAAAATCTATTATGGTTTTATGTTTAATACTTTTTTGATTTCATAATTTTTCTTTTTTGTTGATTTTTCATTTTTATTTTCGTTACTTCTACACACATAAATTGGTTCAAGCAATGTCAGATCCGGGGTTCGAATCGCTTGACCGGCAGTACATTTTCATAATCCATAGTGCACACACACATATATATCAGTGGATATTAGAAATATTATATATATATATATATATATATATATATATTTAAATAAGGGAGTAGTCACCAACAATGTGTATTTTTTAACATTATTTTATTATTCCGTGTCTTGGTTTTTCATTGAGAATTATGTTTGGATCATTGTAATAATGTTTTTAAGTCATTGAAATCGTTTTTTCTGAAACAGACGTTCTCTGCAGCGTCCTCGTCAGAAATTATTTTCAAATGTGTTGGAGATGTAAAAATGGCAATTTTCGTAGTTCATTTGAAGTGTTTCCAAGGGGTGAAGGCTTGTAAGTGTTAATTATTCATTGGCATGTTCAATTTTTATTACTCTTTTATTGGGCTTGTCGAGGCCGCTGACCTGGCGGTAGTCACTCTCTCTTTCTGCTAGTGTTTTTTCTTTTCCTTTAGGGTGGGGTAGGGTGTGTGTGTGTGTTTGTGTGTGCGTGCGCGCGTGTGTGTGCGTGTGTGTGCGTGTGTGTGCGTGTGTGTGTTTGCTTTCATTGGTTTGAGAATGTGTATACTGTTTTATAGTATTATGAGGTTATTTGCTTCCTTAGGAAGGTGACTGTGATCCGAGGTCGTTACCAATGTGTATGTGTGAGGAGGGGGGACCAGCTCTTCTGAAGTAAGGGTAGGGGTGCTTTCATTCTATTTTGATATTTATTTTTTGGATTCTTGGATTTTAGTATTGTGATTTTTCGTTTTAGTCTTTTCGGCTATTCCTTATATTATGTTTGTTTAGAAAGAGGGGTGTATTTAAAATATGTATAGGGGATTTTTTAATATATATATATATATTATTCATTTTGTTTTACTCGCATTAACACCTAACAAGGCATATCGTCACTTGGACGTAAGGGACTACTTTGGGATCATACTTAGGAAAGATTAACAACATGTTGGTTTACGTTATATTTAAACTTCTGCACATCAATACAGCCAGCGAAGCAGGTAGTAGGAAGAGAACTCCAAAGTCTAGCCGTTCGATAGAAGAAGCTATTAGAGTAGAAAGCTTTCTGGCATTTAGGGATCTGAACAGTTTGGGGGTTGATTTTTGTTACTAAGCGGGTTTGTCGGGGATATGTACGTCGGAGGTGGCATCGAGTACATCATAACACATTCCATTAAAATATTTGAAAAAACAGGCAGAGAGATGCAACATTGCGGCGATTGGAGCTTTATTGACAAAGTTGAACCGATTAGATTAAAAACTCTTTTTAGACACTATCCAAGATAGGCTAGTGGTAGAAGCACCAACCCAGCTGTGACAACAATACTTCATGCGTGGTAGAAGCACCAACCCAGCTGTGACAACAATACTTCATGCATGGGCGAATGGTGGCCTTGTGGATATACAGAATACTCTCAGGGTTGAGTAGCCTTCTAGTTGGATAGAGTGAAATCACATTTTTGCAGCAGTTTTCGTAATGTCCTTAATGTATATATTCCAGTTCATATTGTCCGTGAATGTTAGGCCAAGGAGTTGTAAGGAAAGATTCTCAGAATGCATTTTATTTCCGTTGGTGGATTGATTGTTGCTATTTCTTCTGATGATTTAAGGGCAAAATAAATTAGCTGATTGATATAATAATTAAGTGATTGATTTTGTGCTACAAAACAGATACTGTCAAGAATTGTAAGTGTCAACTAAATTAAAGGAATAAATTGTAAGATGGTCAACATCATGGAAGTTGGAATATAGACTTTTGTCATAAATTCATTATATATATAATTAAAATACTACCGTGTTGTAATATATATATCGTTAACTGGCAGTTTTAGTCGCTTATAACTGCTTTAATGCTTCACCGCTCACTCATTTTTTGAACAAAATTTCAAACAATTATTACAGTTTATAGATCACGTACTCAGCTATAGTGTGAAAAATGTTTTCATTTTCGTTCATTAAAACAAAAGTTATGGTGAATTTATGGGTGTTCAAAATCGTAAAAAAGGTAAGGATGTAAGCGACTTTTTTATGACCGGTTTCCATAGCAACCACGTAGCTTCAGCGACTACTGTTGCTATCAATTAACCGCTCTCGCGAAAAAAGAAGTGAAACAGAGAGAATGAAAGAATGAAAGGGAAATACTTGGGGGATTTTGTTGAATGAGACGAGTGCTGTACATTGTTATTACATATGTGTATGCTATGTTCATGGCGGCAAAAAATAAGACTGAAATTAAACAAAGAACAAGTAAATTTACTGAAAACCTGGAAAAATCATGCATTACAATAGAAAAACACAAGCATGAAAAGTAATATGATTAAGCTTAAACATGGAAAAGTAAAGGACTAGTTGTTCAAACTGGATAAAAAAAATAACAAGATATTCTAGTAAAAATATAATAAATTTATAACTTAAAATATTGCAGCATTAGGATTATTTTAATGCAATTTGTAACATTATATAATCAATCGTTAATGCTGCAATATTTTAATCCTCAACCTGCAGAAGATATCACTTTTACAATTGATTTTTCTCAGTACTCTTAACTCTGCGCTACGGGCCCTTGCGGGCAATTCTAGTACGAATTTTAGGAGCCTTAAACCTATTTTTATATCTAGTTGTAAATATTACTATTAATTCTAATTATTACTATATATTAATGTATATATATCTCTATACTTATTACTTGCATATATTAATGCTTTTCCTTATAACTTGTATATATTATCTATTATTTATAATTACTGGTTCCCATATCGTATTAAATTCTATACTAGGTCTACTTAGCAGTTGGTTATTCCCCAGCACGTGTGCTGCTTCTTTTAGTCGTCTTACTCTCCACAGTTTTTTTCTGTCTATAATTTTTACTTCGTCCCATAATGGTAGATGTTTTCCCTTTTCTTTCCATATATGGTCAGCTATACATGACTTTTCAGTCTCTCCACGTACTATGGCTTTTCGATGTTCTTCTAACCGTACTTTCAACGGATGACACGTTTCATCTCTGTATAGTTTTCCATATTTACATAGGATTTCATATACATAGTTCATAGTCATGATTTTTTTCTGCAGGGGGCTTGACTCTCACAAGCTACTTCTGGAGAGTTGAATCACTCCTGAATACTGCCCTAATGTCATATAGATTACATATTCGTTGAAGTTTTTAAGACACGCCCTTCATATATGGTATACAAACTGTGGTGAGTGTCCTTTTGTGTTTGGTCCAGATTTCTTGGGCTCTGGATAGTTGTTTAGGTGGAGAGTTTCTCTTAAACTGTTCATCTCCTCTTGATATGCACTGATGTTACTACATATTTCTTTTGCCCGGTGTTGTAGGCAACGGACGATTCCTTTCCTTACATTATATGGATGGTGGGAGTTGTAGTTTAGATACTGTCCAGTGAAAGTTGGCTTTCGGTATACAGATGACATAAACCCCTGATCTGTGCGAGTTATCAGCACATCTAGGAACGATAATGTATTGTTATTTTCTTTTTCCATTGTGAACTGTATAGTTGGACGGAGTTCACATGGTCTAGTAACGTTTGAACATCTTCCTGATGGGGTCCAGATTATGAATATGTCATCTACATATCGCAACCACATTATTGGCTGTAGTCATGTTGATCCTAATGCCATTTACTCAAAGTATTCCATGTAGGCATTGGCCAGTACCGGGGACAATGGTGATCCCATCGCCAGACCTTTTTTCTTCCGATATATATCCGATCACATCACGAATTATGTAGTTTCTACACAGAGGATCAACATTTCTATTATATTTTCAATTGGGATGCAAGTGCGTTCTTTCTGTGAGGCATCCGATGTCAGCGTATCCCGTACCACTGCCAGTCTCATCAGTGGGTACTTTCGGGAATAGACTCACTACATTTAGACTCACCATCTGGTTAGAATGCATGGGAGCATTGTTTATTATTTCCACAAAGTGAGCTGAGTTCTTTACGTATGATGGAGATTTTCCGATGAATGGGTTACTTATATCTACCAGAAATCGGCTCCATGGATGGCATGCTGAACCTCGGGCACTGACAATGGTTCTTAATGAAATACCGTCCTTGTGAATCTTAGGTAGGCCGTATAGGTGTGGTAGCTTGCTATAATGTTGTACTAGCTGTCTGTATTTTGCAGATGGTATAAGGTCCTTGTTCTTACTGAGGATCTGTGACAGCTTCTCTTTCGTTTTCAGGGTCGGATTCCTTTTTCACTTTACAGTAGCCACCAGATTCTATTAAATTTTTTGGAATATTCTGCTCTATCCATTACCACTTTAGCATTGCGTTTGCTTGCTGGTAGTATTATGATATCATTGTCACCGCGCATGGACTTGATGGGCAATACTTTTTCCTTTGAGAGGTTTGGTTTTGGAGGCTTTGAATTCTCAAGTCCTTGTCTCGCTTTCCATCTCCTTGTGATTTGGGTTTATTCAAGGCTGACTCCTCTATTGGAGATATCATATTTAAGTTTGGAATCCGCTTTATGGTTGTGGCCAAGTTGAGACATTTCTTTAGCACTGGTTCCTCATAGGGAGTTAGTTGACGTTTACTTTGGTTGACAATGGCTCTTATTGATTAATAGTGGACATGGAGTCTTACGTCCTTAGCTTTTAGATTTTTCAATTTCTTTCTGACTTAACCTCCTTAAATTCTTCTTATAGGATATGTCCAGGTATTCTTGGACGTAGATTTTGTAATCAATCTGATATATACTCTCCAGGAATGGGGTAAGGTTGTTTGAAATTTCGGTCTGTAATTGATGTTTCTTCAACCGACTGTTGTAGACTCTGTCTCGGACGAGTTCATGCCCGACCCGTTTTGCGATCGTTTGTGTCTGTCTGGAGCTGACTGGTAGATTCAATGTTAAGCCTGGTGGTGTTAGCTTAAGATCACGGCATCGGCATAGGAATGTGAAATGGTTAGTCATCCCTGCCTTTTTTTTTTGTAGAGTTTTTCGATTTGTTTCCATTTTTGTATTATTCCGGGTCCTTACATAATTAATATGACATTTCTGAATTTTTGAGATAAGGATTGTTTTTTTGTCTTGTTATTCAGCTGACTACTGTTCTAATGTAAGTATGATTTTGAGAACGTTTCGGTCGATATAACTCCGACCTTCTTCAGGTGTATCTTGTCGAACTCGGAAATGTTTCTATCGAACTCGGGAATTTGGACGGAATTTATTTATTTCATGAGTGTGGAGAAAAATTTTCTTGTCTTTTCATTTAGCGGAGGCGGTGTTTGATCTATGATTTTATACAATTTTTTTTTTTTTTGGAAATCTCCGAAACAATGATTTATGGTAAACTACTGATGAACTTTAAAGCAGGCTTATTCAACGATTGCAGAAGTTTAAATGACCAAATAATTTTCGAACAAAAAATAAAAATGTTATTTTTATAAAATATTTTTCTATAGATTCCATGGTCAAAAAGCTTCCAAAACATATTATATATATATATATATATATATATATATATATATATATATATATATATATATATATATATATATATATATACTAGCATGGGTGCCCGGCGTTGCCCGGGTGTTTGGAGGTGTATGCTGAGCAAAAAAATGCAAAAAAAAAACAAAAAAAGGTAATTTTTCTAAATTTTGACCCCTATTATGACCCCTTAACATTTATTGTTTTGGGTTCAAACTAAATTATTAAGTTGGATCCATATCCAAGGAACCTATATCTAAAAGTTCAAGTGTTTAGACCCAAAATTGTCGGAGGAGTTTGGTAGAGTTCTCAAGGGTTAAATCGTTGAACTTTGACCCTTTAACAACCAAATTTCTGGTAGAAAATCGGTCACACAGATTTTCCCAAATCTCAGTACCCTGTATATCAAATTTCGAGTCTGTAGACTAAAAATTGACAGAGTTATTGCGTAGGGAAATGTACATAGACACACAGACACGTCCACTTTTATATATATATATATATATATATATATATATATATATATATATATAAAAGTGAACGTGTCTGTCTGTCTGTCTGTGTGTCTGTCTGTCTGTGTACATTTCCCTACGCAATAACTCTGTCAATTTTTAGTCTATAGACTCGAAATTTGAAATACCGGGTACTGAGATTTGGGAAAATTGAGGTGACGGGTGTCAGCCAGAAATTTGGCTGTTAAGGGGTCAAATTTCAACGATTTGACCTTTAAGAACTCTACCAAACTCCTCCGACAATTTTGGGTCTAGACACTTGAAATTTTAGATATAGGTTCCTTGAACTTGGATCTAACTTAATAAAGTGATTTGAGCCCGAAACAATAAATTTTAAGGGGTAATAATAGGGGTCTAAGTTTTAAAAAATTAACCATTTTTTTTGTTTTTTTGCTTTTTTGCACAGCATACACCTCCAAACACCCGAGCAACGCCGGGCACCCCTGCTAGTATATATATATATATATCGCAATGTATATATATATATATATATATATATATCGCAAAAATTAGTATTTTTTTAATTTTTTTACATTGGGTTCACCACTTATCAAGGCCCAGGAGCCACTCGGGGATAAGGGTTATTGTGTGTACACTAATCAGTGGGATAGTATCGTAGTAATAGTTAGTATTGGGGATTTGATAAAGTGTCATTACTTAAGGGGGCGGTTCATCAGGAATTTGTTTGTGTTGGACTTGAAGACATCTAAGTTGAATTCGGGGGGGGGAACAGGCAAGCTGCAGAGAGTTCCACAGCCGTGCAGTCCTGAGAAAGAAGCTTTGATCATGGAATCTACGTTTTGATTTAGGCACGGATAAAGAGTGGGGAAATTGATTGACAGTGGTTTCAGCTAGACGGGTGTTTTTCGTGAAAGATTGGTATAAACCTGAAGAGAGCGCAAAATACTATTGCAGAGCAAATCCTCTCTCTATCCCCTTCCTTCTGTTCCTATCCGTGTCTGGCTGAATATTTTAAACTCCCTCTCGTCCCATACCACCTTCCAATTTATCTTAAATCTTAAAACTTCACTGTTGTTGAATTAGAACTGAAATTCTTTTCTCCCCTTTTTGTGCTTCTTTTAATATCATTTTTCCTGATCATAATAATCATTTCTGTATCTGATGAAGTTATTGGATCGTTGATACGATTCGGTAACCGAAACATGTGTAAGTAAGCAGATGAAATGGTAATAAATACCCCCCCCATATATATATATATATATATATCAATTACATATATTCATATATATGTATATATATATATATATATATATATATGAATGTATGTGATTGATATATATATATATATATATATATATGAATGTATGTAATTGATATATATATATATATGAATGTATGTAATTGATATATATATATATATATATATATATGAATGTATGTAATTGATACGATTCGATAACCGAAACACACACACACACACACACACACACACACACACACATATATGTATTATGTATGTATGTATCTATATAACGCTAAAATATAAAATAAACGGACACAGGAAATTAAAGAGGGGGTCTTTGTTCAAATTCTGAAACATACGTAGGAACGAATCTTCCCAACAGCGGCTGAATAAATATCCTCTAGTAAATGATATAAATCAAGTAATGATTCAATAAAATAACAAAAAGAAAAAAATCTTCTAAAGTAATCTATCTATCTTCTATAAATTCGTTTTTCTTTACTGCGTATTGATATTCATATTAAAAACCCTCTTTTCTATTTATTTAAAAAGAATATTATATATGGGTTGTGGAAATGTATTCACTAGCAAAAGATGTAGCTAATTTGCATATTCTTTTAAACATTCATTTTAATTAATTCCCTATTAGGTTTTCGGTTTTCTTATGGGATGATCATCTAGAGTAAACTATTATGTGTAATTATATTCATGCAGATATTCTACATGATGTATACTTGCATAATATTTGCGTAAAATCTTTACAGTAAACAAAATATTGTTTCCATATATATTTATTTACAGGTATATATTTTTGTTTAATTTATTAGTCTATCTATCTATATATCAATAAAAGTGAAAGTGTCTGTGTGTGTGTCTGTCTGTGTACATTTCTCTACGCAATAACTCTGTCAATTTAAAGTCTACTGACTCGAGATTTGATATACAGGTTACTGAGATTTAGGAAAATTTTTGTGATCGATTTTTGTCCAGAAATTTGGCTGTTAAAGGGTCAAAGTTCAACGATTTGATTTTTGAGAACTCTACCAAACTCCTCCGAAAATATTCAGTCTAAACACTTGAAATTTTAGATATAGGTTCCTTGGACATGGATATAACTTAATAACTTGATTTGGGCCCAAAACAAGAAATGTTAAGTGGTCATAATAGGGGTCAAAGTTTAAAAAATTGATCCTATTTTTTTTGCTCAGGATACACCTACAAACACCCGGGCAACGTCGGGCACCCCTGCTAGTATATCTATAAAAGTGAACGTTTCTGTGTTTCTGTATGTCTGTCTGTGTGGCTCTGTGTACATTTTCCTTTGCAATAACTCTGTCAATTTTCAGTATACAGACTCGAAATTTGATATACAGGGTACTGAGATTTGGGAAAATCTACGAGGGGCGTGCAATAAGGAATGCCCCTGACCCACTTCCAGTTGTCTGATCTAGCTGAAATTTTGCATGTGCAATGATTTATATCTCTGCGGGTTATGTGGTAAATTACAGCTCTGAACTAATTTTTCTTTTTGTTTTACAGTATTTGAATTGAGTCAGGTTTGAAATAGAGCCTGTTGAATGTAGAGCAGTGATCCGGTTTTTGTATTTGAAAGGACGCACAGGAGACTTTTGATGAAATGAAAGAAACTTATGGTGATAATGCCCCATCATATGATCTTGTAAAACGCTTGCATCGTGAATTCAAACATCGCCGGAAGTCTGTGGAAACAGTTCCAAGGCCTGGTCGCCCCCCCCTTCTGCTATTGATGATGCATCTGTCCGTCAAGTTTAGGCTGCCATTTTGAAAGATCGGAGCATTACTATTCACCAAATAGCCCAAGATGTCAAGATTAGTACAGGGTCTATGGAAACTATCATTCATGACCAATTGCATATGCATAAGGTGTCTGTCAGATGGATTCCAGGTTGCTCACACCATTTCAGAAGCGAGAACGCGTCAAGTGCTCGAGGATGAATTTGGAGATGTGCCAAGGAGTTTTTCAAAAGACTGATTACACAGGATGAAACCTGGCTCCATCACTATGATCCAAAGCCCAGTCAATGCAGTGGAAGTACTTGGACTCTCCGCCTCCAAAGAAGGTAAGGGTGCAGCCCTCCGCTGGCAACGTCATGGTCACAGTCTTCTGGGACTAGGACGGGGTAGTGATGACAGATTTCCTGGGAAAGGGTACCACAATTACAGGAGCCTATTATGCCTTACTTTTGAGGAAATCAATGGAAGCTATCCAAATCAAGAGGCGAGGTAAGATCAGCAAAGGTACCCTCCTCCTGCAGGACAACGCTCCGGTCCACAATGACGCCAGATCAGAAGCACGGGTGTGTGGTTATGAAATCCTCCCCATCCTTCCTACTCTCCTTGCCTTGTACTCTCTGAATTTCACCTCTTTCCAGCCTCGAAGTTGTTTTGGAAGGAAAGCGTTTCCCAGATGATGCAGCCTTGATTTCTGAAGTCACGTCGTGGTTGGAGGACCAATCTAGCGTTTTTTACAAAAAACGGTCTCCAGAGCTGCATCAAACGATAGCAGAAATGCATAACTCTGGGTGGTTCCTATGTAGAGAAAGACTAATGACTGTGCCAAGTTTCGTTGCTTTACTACTATGGGAAGTTGTCAGCGGCATTACTTATTGCACGCCCCTCGTATATGATCGGTTTTCGGCCAGAAATTTGGCTGTTAAGGGGTCAAAGTTAAACGATTTGACCTTTGAGAACTCTACCAAACTCCTCCGGCAATTTGGGGGTCTAAACATTTGAAATTTTAGATATAGGTTCCTTGGACATGGATCTAACTTAATAACTTGATTTGAGCCCAAAACAATGTTAAGTGGTCATAATAGGGGTCAAAGTTTAAAAAAGTGACCGTTTTTATTTTGTTTTTTTTTTATTTTGCTCATCGTACACCTCCAAACACCCAGGCAACGCCGGGCACCCATGCTAGTATATCTATAAAAGTTAACGTGTCGGTCTGTCTATGTGTCTGCCTGTCTGTCTATGTACATTTCCCTACACAATAACTTTCTCAATTGTAAGTCTACAGACTCGAAATTTGATATGCAGGATACTTAGATTTGAGAAAATCTATCTGATCGGTTTTCGGCCAGAAATTTAACTGTTAGGGGTCAAAGTTCAACGATTTGTCCTTTGGGATCTCTACCAAACTCCTCCGACAATTTATTGGTCTAAACACTTGAAATTTTAGATTTAGGTTCCTTGGACATGGATCTAACTTAATAATTTGATTTGAGCCCAAAACAATAAATTTTAAGGGGTCATAAAAGGGGTCAAAGTTTAAAAAAATTGACCGTTTTTTTTGTTTTGTTTTGCTCAATATACACCTCCAAACATCTTGTCAACGGCGGACTGAAATGCTAGTTATAAAAAGGAATGCGTTTCTTCTTCATTTAAAATAATAAAAAACATTGTTAAGTACGTGTATTTTTCACTGTTTTCTCTGGTGCACACATGTAAGGGGGATTTTTTAATATCACTTGTTAAAACCCCGTATTCTTATTTTAAAACCGATATTTTCTTGTTTCCGTCTTAAATATAAATCCTGCCCCCCCGTCCCAAATCAGATTGCTTCATTTTTACAAGCAAACCATTTTATTGAGATTCATAAAGATAAATCTTTCTTAGTTCAGCTAGATATTAAAAAGGGCATTCCCTCAATTTCCGTTAATATTGGATTATTCCCCTTCAGGTAAAAAATCAAATTTATTTTATAAAATACGAAAAGGACTTCAATAAAGGATATGTTCTTGTGAACTTCACAAACAATATGCTACCAGGAAACGTTTTTTTTCAGTTTAAAACTAAATATAAATGTATAAAAAATGCAGTAGGAAATACACTACCAACGAAAAAATGAAAACACGTCACTGTTTTTGAATTGTTTGTCCCCACTCCTACTAAGCAATGAAAGCCGACGAGAACTTTAACAGTAATAGTTGTAACCCAGAAACTCCCAACCAATCAGAATTAAGAAATGTTATTTTCAAGCACATTCGGTCTCACTAACACATAAACAAACAGAATTTAAACGTCTCTATGATTGGAAACATTGAAAAATGTTATATCTTTGATTTAACGAACGGGCTACTATTCATACAGGGCGAAAAGTCACGGAAATATGTTGTTAATGATATACATAGTAAAGATTATTTTGAGTGATGTTACTGACAAATGGGCAAAAATTGCTGGGTTTTTTTTTCAAAATATGTCTAATACCTATCGTTGGTGTTATTAGCAATTAGTTTCGTGATTTGTCTGGAGCGATTCTCATAAGAATAGTTTTGTCGGATACTGATATATTAAGAATCGTTGATAATAAAAGTTTTACATCTCTTTTTTTGCTTTGCTTGTTATTAACAAGTATGAAACCATTGTCTAGCAATTAACTACTTCCATTAATATTTCATATGCCGATTATATATTTAATTTCCAAATATTTAATTGGAAATGTTTTTTTTCTAATTACTATAAAACTCATGAAATATCTGCATAAATGTCTACCAAAATTAACAATACATGTAGAAAACGTATATTATAGAGTACTAGCATGGGTGCCCGGCGTTGCCCGGGTGTTTGGAGGTGTATGCTGAGCAAACAAAAAAACAAAACAAAACAAAACAAAAAAAGCCAATTTTTTAAAAGTTTGACCTCTATTATGACCCCTTAAAATTTATTGTTTTGGTCTCAAATTACATTATCAAGTTAGATCCATGTCCAAGGAACCTATATCTAACATTTCAAGAGTTTAAATCCCACATTTTTGGAGGAGTTTGATAGAGTTCTCAAAGGTTAAATCGTTGACTTTTGAAGCCTTAACAGCTAAATTTCTGGCCGAAACCAATCACGTAGATTTTCCCAAATCTCAGTACCCTGTATATCAAATTTCGAGTCTGTAGACTGAAAATTAACAGAGTTATTGCGTTGGTAAATGTACACAGACACAGAGACAGACAGACACACACAGACACTTTCACTTTTATAGATATACATATATCTTTCTAAATATTTTCAAATGTTTACCTCGTAATTCATATTATAAGTGAAGCAACTAAGGATTTATTTCTTTTTTTAAACAAATCCAATTCGCATTAGTTCGTCATCACTTTAACATATAATTTTAGCGTAAATTAGTTTCCATTTCTGAGATATTTAATGAACATTCATAAAATTGAATGGCCCCAAAATGATCATTTTGCGTTAATTTTTATCAGAAACTTATCCCTTACTCTAAATTCTAAAATAATTGTGTATTTTCTTTCTAGTATTTTTTTAAGTGTTCACATGTAAACACTTTAAAAAGTAAAATCTTACTTTTGTCGATGTTCCAGCTGAGGGTGTAAATTGACAAATGACTATTTTTTTTATTAATATTATTAATTATTATTAGTATCATTATATGTATTTACTTTATTTTTACATTAAAACAAATACATCTAGCACTTATCTTTTAGAGCAAAACATGACATCTCTATAGAGTAAAAACATACAGGAACCTGCAAAACATCATGAATACATCTTCGATGCGTTCTTCTCAAGTAAAAATAGTTTTCTAAATTGAAACTATGTAATTTAAAAATTAGTAACATAGGGAGTGAAATTTGTTAACTATTCTATTTCTACACAATATTTTTATTTTGTCTTAAAACAGAAACTATTTCTAATTGTTTATATAAGCACTTAATAGCATTTTGTAAACTAACGACGAACTTATGTAAATGGGCTTTGATTTAAAGAAAAAATAAATCTTTATTTGTTGCAGGATTTCGAATTGATTACGAAAATAAAAACATTTGGAGAAATATTTAGAAAAATCTACACATCTAATATACCCCCCCGAATGTATTTTTTATGTTTGGGACAATATATATAGATGTGACACTAGTTTTACAGTAATTAGAAAATAAAGCAACAAATTACTGATGAATATTTTAGATGAATCAGAATCGGTGATTATATTAAAATCGGAAAAAACAACATTTTGAATCATCTCATCACTGGTATGTACATACTGTCATTGTATGAACGTATGTATTTGTACATATCATATATACACATGCATACATTGATTGAGCTTGTCGGACTGACTTCCTCATCTTGGTTGTTATAGTCACAACGTTTCGGCCGTTTTGCCCTCCAGCCTTCATCAGGTGTTCGTGTTCGGACTCCAGCTAGTCTCTGGGACATAGTTGCTGACTCTCTGTCCTAGTGACATATGGCCGAGTGGTCCTAGACGTTGTATCAAAGTTTACAGTTACCCAAAGGTGATGAGTTCAATCCTGAACGAAGGCAGTGAAAAGTAACATTCAAATCAGAGAATCAGCAACTATGTCCCAGAGCCTAGCTGGAGTCTGAACACGATACCCCTGTAATAATAATAATAAAGGGTTGGGTTCGAGACTCCTAACAAACGGTTCCCCAGATCGATACAAAACACCTGATGAAGGCCGAAGGGCAAAACGGCCGAAACGTTGTGACGATAACAACCAAGATGAGGAAGTCAGTCCGACAATCTCAATCAATGAAAACACCGCATCTCAAAAATACAGACACTTACTACATGTATGCATCTATTGATGTTTTCTTTTCATGGGTAGTATTGCCAAGAGAATTGTTAAAGATAAGTTGTTGCCAGCTGTTCATATATCTCAAGCGATAAATGCATAAAAGACCCGTTGAAGACTAACTATATTCCACGGCCTTCCCGAGTAGACATAGTTGACATGGAGAGGAGCAATAGTAAAGAGTGAATTGCTGGCAACTTCAAACCAGTTTTATTCAGGCTAATAGTTAATTAATCTCTATCTTTACTCTTATATAAAAGTTACTTTGTATGTGCGTGTGAGTTCCTTCCTCATAGATTCCGAAACGGTTGAGTCTATCTTTCGTAAACTTCACTAAAAAGTGATTTATATTTCTAGCAGTTTTCTAAGATATGTTTTGTACAGAAATCCATCCGATACGTATCGAAAATCGAGAAATTCGATCTTTAAAAATGTATTTCTTCTCCTATAGAAAAAACGAATTTTTACAAGGGAATATTTTAGGTTACACCGGTTAACCTTGACCAGTGTAACGTAAAATATTCCATGTATTCATTTTCTTTTTTACTATAAGAGAAGAGATACTATTTTTAAGATCGTCAAGCCTAACTATCAGCTGACGTGACATTGTAAACAAACACAGACGGAATTTGATGAACGACATTATCGTTATCGTTTATTTATATATGTTTTTGCGAATTAGACTACCTGGCAAATTATTCCTCGTAATATATAATATTCAATAGAAGATTGATTCTATAATAATACATACCCAATTTGCTTAAATTAAAATATTATGTTTAAGCGTATTGTACGACCGGGCAACATCAGCCATTCAGCTAGTACTGTATAAATATCTGGCTGAGAAGAGAATAACGGAGGTTATGACAATGTGAATAAAACTCTGATATAAAGCATTGGGTTACTAAATTGATTATCAATCATCATACTTTACCACGTCACCGAATTATAATCATAATAGCTAAGAGGGTGATACAAGTGTTATACAAGTTTCCACTTATTTCCTATGAATAAGATAACTCTATTTTAGGCATTGGTTCATTCCATATGCTTCTTATTATAATTATTTTTTAGACAGACATCGGGTCCTTATAGGAGATACCATGTGAAGGTTGCCAACATCCTAAGTGAAAGTGTTCCTAGAGAACGAACTGGATTCGAATTTGCAGCACCACTGAGCCACTGTCATCTCGCAGTATTAGCGTATAGGCTCCGATAAGCGCTTTTCAATTTACATATGTATTTCTGTAACCGTATTTGTCACCCAAACATATTCAAAGTCCTATGGTTTTTATTGACTGGTAAAATATGCTGAGGTGATTTATTTAAAATTATAAGAATAAGAGTGTTCGTGAAGGGGCTAGAAACTCGGGTATAATGTTCGGTCGAATCATAGCCAAAACTTAAAATATACCATTTGATGCCCCATCTAGTATTTACCAAGTGAGGATCAAAGGAAAGTAAAATTATCCCGGGGAAGATGTTGTGCCCTCCCCTATATTTCGGTATAACAGCTAATGAAAATAGAGCCTTCTGATCACCCTCGATTATGGTCGACCACTTTACATTAATTACAGGCCATGTAAATTTGTAAATGGTTAAAATGGCCATTTATCAACACCCTGGTGTAAAGGATGGCAGTTAAGATACTGGATGAGACGAAAAGCATCTGTGATCATCTAATTTGATAATAATAATAATAATAATAATAATAATAATAATAATAATAATAATAATAATGATAATAATAATAATAATAATGATAATAATAATAATAATGATAATAATAATAATAATAATAATGATAATAATAATAATAATAATAATAATAATAATAATAATAATAATAATAATAATAATAATAATAATGATAATGATAATAATAATCAATGTATTTATATCTATATATCAGATGATGTCACCAACCTGCATTTTATTTCGCTGTTTTCTTATTTTGGGAACGAAAGATTTAAATAATGACAACAACAGGAAAAAAATAAAATAAAAATAAAAATAACGCCTCCTGAGTAAGATAAACATTTCTTATCTTTTTCTTTTTTTTTTACTTTTTATTTCTTTTCAGTTATTGTTTTTGTTTTGTTTGTTTGTTTTTTTAGCAAAAGTGTTCATTTGTGAAGAGAAAAAATGCAAGATACAACAAAGTTTTCTAATAGAAAATAAAGACAATAAAATAAGATAAAGAGACCAAAATAGGGACACAATATGCTACGTCCGCACTCGTACCGATTGTGGTCTCCGATGTAAGCAGTGTGTTTGCCTGCGCCGCATTGCCAATAGCAACCCAGCCTTATCGGTGACATGTTTTCCTTATCAGCAAAGATGGCGTTGTTGGTGGCAGAGTGTGACTAGTTTGAATTACTAAAAAAATTCGAATAGTTTTTCCAATTTTTCTTTTTATTAATGTTTCGTGAAATATATCCTTCTTCTTATGTATGCTTTTTGCCCAATATATAAATACAATCTATCAGATTATATGTTACGGCTGGACTTTTTCTGTATGGAGAGACAATGGGCAGTCTCTGAGGTAATCTCTGTGCTATTATGACTATATAGTAAAGTACTGGTGGCATAATCTCCAACCTGAGTTTACATGAATTGGCACTGATTGAATCCAGTTCGTTAAAAGACATAAAAACCAGAAGTAGTGTTGCTATTATAATATAAATCTTATTGGTGGGAGGTGACAGTGCCTAAATGATTAACGACATGAAAATACGACCTGTGTGTACCAAGTCCGAATGAAATTTGTTTCATTTAATATTTTCGTTTTGAATGTTGGAAACCTTGTATCATAGCCGCAGGCGCTTGGTTTGCAGTAGCAACCATATGAAAGCCCAATGACCAAGCTGGCTGCGTGATGTTACCTGACAGCAGAGAAAAAAATGTGCACACGTGTTCGAGACGTATTCGATATGTAGATAGTTCGAGAGATGTTAGAGACGCGAAAGAGCGGAAAAGAACGTGTTCGAGATACGAGGGGGCGAGAAAGGACGCGTTCGATATACGAAGGAGCCGGAAGGACACGAGTATTCGGAGACATGAGTTCGAGACACATGGGTGGCGTCACACCAGAAACGAAAAGTTGCACGTGGCCGGGGTAGGAGAATTGAACTCCAGCTTATATATATATATATATATATATATATATATATATATATATATATATATATATATATATATATATATATATATATATATATATAATCCCCGAAACAGTGTTTCATGGTAAACAACTGGTGATCCCTTAAAAATTATTACTGGTACTATAGTGAATTCGAGAGAGCAAGTTGGTGCAGTGATTGTATGTGATTGAATGACTTACTGACTAAATAGTTTTCTAACGAATGATAAAAAGAAAATTTTTGTAGAGTTTTAAAGGTTAAAAACTTCCAAGACTATAATATAAAAATAAAACGATTTTCCGATCAAGTAGAGAACACGCTTTGCAGCAAACGTGAATGCTGATGTGCAAAATCATTGTTCAAGTAGAATTTACAGCATATGATTAGATTAAGCAGAATAGTAGAAAATTCTATAATTTATAACAAAATAAACATCGCACTATGTCTCAAGACATGATGTTATTGAAGGATGTATATAGCGATGCAAAAACGAATGTCCTTCTCTTTGGCAAGTAAGCTTATTATTTTCCATGCCCTTTTCGAAGTAGTATTCTCATTTGCTCTCGGAGAGCAAGCAATAAGAAGATTATTTATGAATAACTTCAGAGAGATGTAAAAGAATCTAGCATAAAAAAACGCGCCATCAATGAGCAAGCATGTCTATTACAAGATTAAAAAAAAAAAAAATGAAAAATACATAAACTTCTGTTTCTACATATTTTGTCACGATGACTGTTTAACAACTATAGAACAAAAGAGAAATTACGGATATGGCGCCACTATTCATTCCCTTAAGTATTTACGATGTGTCAATGCTTCACAACTGGTTCTGTCACCGATAATGGGGCGTCTAACTATTACAACATTATATCTAGAAATTAAAAGCATTTACTCATCAAACATTACAGAGAGTATATTAATGTCATGTGACGCTACACCAGAATTATTGATTTGTGTGGTTATTTCCTCTCATCATATGTTACAGTGTTTATTATATTTTGTTTACGTGACCGTATCCACTAACCGTTCCTCATGGGCAGGATGGTGTGCACAATCTTAAGCATCAATGTGGGGAAGACGAAAAACACATGGAAACCCACAAAAATCGACCGTACAGTTTTAAATTTAGCAACTTCCATTGTTAATCACGAAAAATACTTGTATACATGAACAATATAATTCCACTTGCGGATTCCACATGTTTAATTCTGATTCTACATGTTTAATTCGGATTCTACATGTTTAATTTGGATTCCACATGTTTAATTCGGATTTTACATGTTTAATTCGGATTCTACATGTTTAATTCGGATTTTACATGTTTAATTAGGATTTTACATGTTTAATTCGGATTCTACATGTTTAATTCGGATTCTACATGTTAAATTAGGATTCTACATGTTTAATTCGGATTTTACATGTTTAATTCGGATTCTACATGTTTAATTCGGATTCTACATGTTTAATTCGGATTCTACATGTTTAATTAGGATTCTACATGTTCAATTCGGATTCTACATGTTTAATTAGGATTCTACACGTTTAATTCGGATTCTACATGTTTAATTCGGATTCTACATGTTTAATTCGGATTTTACATGTTTAATTCGGATTTTACATGTTTAATTCGGATTCTACATGTTTAATTAGGATTTTACATGTTTAATTAGGATTTTACATGTTTAATTCGGATTCTACATGTTTAATTCGGATTCTACATGTTTAATTCGGATTTTACATGTTTAATTCGGATTCTACATGTTTAATTCGGATTCTACATGTTTAATTAGGATTTTACATGTTTAATTAGGATTTTACATGTTTAATTCGGATTCTACATGTTTAATAAGAATTTTACATGTTTAATTCGGATTTTACATGTTTAATTCGGATTCTACATGTTTAATTCGGATTCTACATGTTTAATTTGGATTCCACATGTTTAATTCGGATTTTACATGTTTAATTCGGATTCTACATGTTTAATTCGGATTCTACATGTTTAATTAGGATTTTACATGTTTAATTCGGATTCTACATGTTTAATTCGGATTCTACATGTTTAATTAGGATTCTACATGTTTAATTCGGATTTTACATGTTTAATTCGGATTCTACATGTTTAATTCGGATTCTACATGTTTAATTCGGATTTTACATGTTTAATTAGGATTCTACATGTTCAATTCGGATTCTACATGTTTAATTCGGATTCTACATGTTTAATTCGGATTCTACATGTTTAATTCGGATTCTACATGTTCAATTCGGATTCCACAGTTAAATTCGGATTCCACAGTTAAATTCGGATTCCACATTGTTTAATTCGCACGTATATGCATATTTATGTGTATATGTACGTGTAAGCTTCTGTTGGCTGTTTGAATGCTGCCAGAAACAGTTTTTTTTAATCGCGAAATGTAATTTACATTTGTTGTGTCAATTTTGTTGTATGTACATGTCTTTTATTTATAATCCAGTATGAGTAACTTTAATGCTGGGCCAATTGAGACCACAATTAATTTGATATGTCTATGAATCAATACTTGACCACAACAGGTTGCATCTGATATTCCATGAGTTCATAATGGTAATGTAAACGGCTGAGCTTCAACCCATGATCCACTCCGCAAAACTTTCACGAAAAACACTCGTTTAGTCAAAAACACTATCACTACTTTCCCCCACTCTTTATCTGTGCCTAAGCCTAAACGTAGATTCTATGAACAAAGCTTCTTTCTTAGAACTTCCCGCTGTTAAACTCTCTTCCGATTGCCTACTTTCCAGCTGATTAAAATCTAATTGTCTTCAACTCCAAAGTAAACAAGTTCTTGATGAACCGTCCCGCTAAGTAATCCAATTTACAAAATTTGGACTACTCATGTTTACTACGCTATAATCACATCGACATGTATACCAATTTATCCTCATCCTCGAGTGGTATCCGGGCCTTGATAAGTGGTGATTCCTGTGAAAAAGGGGGGTTAGATGTGTTTTTATTAGGACTTTCTCTACTAGATGTTTTTATGTGGACGCAGACCGGGGTGTAATATTCCACATTATTAGAGTAATATATTTGCATACTTTTATTTATACAATGTTGGATGCGTATGCAGAATTTGGACCGTACTGGAATAACAATGTTATTATTTACGAACTCGTTCGTAATATGGTAGGCGAGATTTTTAAACAAACTATTTTGTGATTTTATTACCAAACAAGAAATTCAACTTGCTAAGCCTATTTAAAACAAACAAAAAATGAAGAAAACGTTACGAGTTCCTTTAGTGCTGAGGAACTTGAAATGAAAAGATTATGAGAATGCATGGATAGAGATGAAGATGGCTATTAAAAATAGAAAAGCGAGAGAAGGAAGAATAAGAACAAGAGGTAGATAGAAAGGGATGCCCGAAATATAGTGATGATGATGATGATGATGAAGAGAAAGAAGAAGAAGAAGAAGAAGAAGAAGAAGAAGAAGAAGAAACAAACAATCTGATTGACAGATGAGCGGAGAAAGGGTTAGGTTGAGACCTTGGATAAGAAAGTCTAAACCAACGAGCAGCAAAGGTAAAAACGAGACAGCAGCGGAGGTTAGCGAAGGTTGCTGAAAAAGTAAAAAAGAAAAAACGGGTAAGGTGGGTAGATAACGATTTGAAAATATGCGAAATAGCTTCTTAAGTCTTATCTCAGCGGTGATGCTATTAATACTAAATTAACAGAAACTCAATATGTTTCTTAATTTTAGGAGAGACTTCAGATTATCTCCCCTGATAACCATCGCCATCTTTTTTTTCTTTTGCTTCTTTCCTGTCTAGCTTTCGACTTCGACATCAGATTGCTTCTAAGTAGAAAGCTGTACTTTCAATATTTATCGGTAAATAGTCACACAGAAAAACAGAAGCTTTTAAATGTGAACGCTGAAGCGATTACTTTGATTCTAGACTAGAAAATAAAAGAGAATGTTTGAAAGAGACGTTTTATTTTATTGCCCTTTTCCATAATAGATAATCAGTTGGTCATTCCGTAAACTGTAGATTGATAAGAAGACTCCAAGAGAAACAAGAAAAAACAAACAAGAAAAAACAAACAAACAAACAAACAAACAAAAAAACAAAACAAATAATACACAAACACGCATGCGCTGATTCGTCTAGTTAGAAACACATTTACCTATAGTAATATGAGATATGTACGTCTGACTGAAAGTGCCCGGATGTTTTTAGGTACGTAATTAGGAATAAGCGTTCTGCGTTCTAGTACTGTTGAGTTACTGCGTAACATTTACTGATACCGTGAAGTAAGATTTTTCCCTATATTCTTACCCCAGCTATGGATAAAATACTACGGTATACGAGCTTTTTAAAAAATTAATTCATTTAATAAAACAATAATTCTTCAATAATTATATGGGGATAGGCTGGTAGAAATGTATACAGTATGGATAGAATAGCACCTGCTTTAATGGTTATGTGCAATACAGAACGTATATAGCCAATAGAAACAAATAAAATACACAAGAACAAATAGTAATAGCTATTATAGAATTTAGAGATATAGAGAATAAATTACTTGTAATAAAGATGGAAATAGAATATAAAAGACGTAATTTGAATATGGCATTTTCATGTATTATAAATGTAATTACTTATTATAAATGGTAGACACAGTGACCTGGATTACGCACACGAAACACCTTGGAAAAGTATGGGATATAGATATTTAATCAAAATTTTAGTAAAAGTACAAACCTTGGAGTAATTTAAAATTAATAATATTACCTTAATATGATTAATAAAAAATGATTGATTAGTCTTTAAATAGAATAATCGGAATGTCTTACTATCGCACTGAATTAGCAGCGTATTTAATATAGTTAAGCGAACGTGAGTTATTGAAGAAATACAGCGTGGTAAGAGAGCTAACAAACATTAAAAAAAAAACAAATAGTACCCAAGTAAACAAAAAAAACACGAAAATATCAAACATATAAAACAAGTGTTTTTTGAAATAGTTTTACGGCAAAGATAATACAACGCGGTGTTTCAAGTTTGAATCTAATTCGTTTCACAAAAACCACTTTAACCAAAAATGTTGGAAAACTTCACGTGGTCCATCTTGTAATAACCTGATGTCTTTTAAAAAATAATTTTGACTAGCAGGACCCGTGGAAATTCCACGGTAACTGACAACTTTTAAAACACTTTATAAATAAAATGAATAGAAAATGAAATAAAATAACGACGAATTTAAAACAATTTCCAGCAAATTCTTTTGTAACCTTTCTTAAAGGTAAAAAGAGTTGCTTTAAAAATTTAGATTGTTTTTCAGTGAAAATTCAACACACAAAAAATTTTTTTCTGAATAATTTTTAATATAACTTATAAAGGAAACAAATTAACTTGCATATTTTTTTAAATTAAACAAAAAATATAATTAAAATCACGTAGTCTCCTCTCAACATGACGGTTTAAATTAAATAAATATAATATATATAACATTAAATAAATAAATATATATAACATTAAATAAATAAATATGTATAACATAAAAAAAATAAATATAATATATATAACATTAAATAAATATAATATATATAACATTAAATAAATAAATATAATATATATATAATATTAAATAATATATATATTATAATATATAATAAATATATATAATATTAAATAATATATATATATATAATTGAATAATATATATATATATATTATAATATATAATAAATATATATATATTAAATAAAAAATATAATATATATAATATTAAATAATTATATTATAATATATAATAAATATATAAAATAATTATATTATAATATATAATAAATATATAAAATATTAAATAAATAAATATAATATCAAATAATATATATATATTATAATATATAATAAATATATATAATATTAAATAAATAAATATAATATATATAATATTAAATAATTTATATATTATAATATATAATAAATATATATAATATTAAATAAATGATATATATATATTATAATATATAATAGATATATATAATATTAAATAAATATAATATATATTATATTAAATAATATATATATTATAATATATAATAAATATATATGATATTAAATAAATAAATATAATATTGAATAATATATATATATATTATAATATATAATAAATATATATAACATTAAATAAATAAATATAATATATAAAATATTAAATAATATATATATTATAATATATAATAAATATATATAATATTAAATAAATAATATATATAATATATTAAAATAATAAATTAATAAAATAGTTAATTTGAAACCGTGAACAGAAAGTTATGTTTTTTGGGAGGGAATTTTTAGAGAGGGAATTGTTTTAATTATTTGTAAATGAAAAAGACTTACAAAGAGATGCAATCAGAAATTGCGCAGCATATTCTTTAACTCTAACGTAATCACATGGACATCCATACAGAAACATCGTAGATTTTTTAGAAGCATGCTTTAGATTGCATGTTTAAGATTTCGCTGTGATTTATAAAACGAGCTACTGTGATTTCAAATCCAGTTGAGTGTACTGTGTTCATGTTGAAAAGGGTATAGACCCCTAATTACCCCGAAGCAATCGCTTACAATACCAATTTGTTTTCAAGTGATCCTATCAGATGAAACGTTTACGATCTATATATTTTTCTTTGTCTGTCCGTTATAACTTTTCTCAGAGACTATTTGTTATGACAAGTTGCAGCGAGCTAATCATTATTGTATGCGTTTGAGTCACAATTAAGGATAAAGTGCGATTAATCACAAAAATACAACCTTTATTCTAGAAGTGTTTTCGGAAACTGTTAGGCCTATATGACTGTAATTTTGTGTGAATGATTTTATGATAAGGTGCAGCAAAGTAAGTACTATGAGATTTACGAAGCATAATTTGCCCGGTGGACAATATCGCAAAATAATAATAATAATAATAATAATAATAATAATAATAATAATAATGATAATGATAATAATAATAATAATAATAATAATAATAATAATAATAATAATAATAATAATAATAATGCCGCTCATCAAATTCCGTCTGTGTTTGTTAAGAATATCACGTCAGATCATTAATGTTTAGTTAAAAAATATGTTAACGAATAAATTATTTGTGGCAATTTTAAATTGTACCTCTTATTTTATCGAACGTGAACTCATTAATAAGAAAAAATAACATAAAACAGTGAGGTACACCCGGGCTGGAACAGAGAATTATTCGACCTGTAGTCGAATGTTCTACCACTAAGCTAAAACAGTTTATTTTAGAAGAAATGATTTGTTTGAATTTTCTTATCTCCTTTGGTCGGTGTAACATAACATATTCCCCTGTAGAAATTATTCTTTTCATATATAAGAGAGAAACCTATTTTTATGATTGGTCTTTTTCGCTTTTTGGTACTTATCAGATTACTTTTTGTAAAAGATATATCTAAAAACACTGCCAGATATATTTTTTATAAAGGAGTAACAACTTATCAAGGGCCGGGGGCCACTCCAGGATAAGAGTCAATGGGTATACATTAGTCAATTGGATTATAGCGTAGCAAACATAAGTAGTGGAAATTTTGTAAATTGGATTACTTAAGAAGACGGTTCATCAAGAACTTGTTTACATTGGACTTGAAGACAATCAAATTGTAGTCAGCTGGAAAGCAGGCAACAGAAGAGAGTTCGACATGTGTGCAGTTCTAAGAAAGAAACTTTGTTCATGGAAATCTACGTTTAGGTTTAGGCACAGATAAAGGGTGGGGGAAATTATTGATAGTGGATTTGGCTAGACTAGTGTTTTTCGTGGAAGTTTAGCGAGGCATAGACTGAAGCTCAGATGAGCACTTGCCATGAAAATAACGATAAAGCAGAGACAGCCTCGCAACGTCTCTTCTGTGAGAAAGAGGTTGCAGGGAAGAGAAAAGAGCATCCGCCACTAAGCTACGAAGTTTATTTTGAGCTCTGTCAAGCCAGAATAGGCTGCGTCTAGCAGCTCCTGTCCAGATGTGGCAACAGTACTCCATCATATAAATTAGCTTTGTATGAAATTTGCAAAAGATAGGCTCAGCCATTTCGGAACCTCTAAGAAAGGAACACTCTAACACACACACACACGCATAAAGTGACTTTTATATAATAGTAGAATTAGAGATTTGCTTTTACGTTTACTTTGAACAAGCAGGATTGTTCTGTTATAATGCTTGCAATATCAAACCATTTCTTTTTTATTGTGTTGATTATCTATAAAAAATTGATGTGCAACAAAAAATTACGTAACACGATGCACCTTTTAAGACTATTCAAAAATACACTTTCTCACTTGAAGAAATATTAGTACACACACACACACAACATACACAGAGACAAACACTCACTTTATAGAATCTGATCCCCCCACCCCCAAAAAAAACATTCGTCTCCAAGCGACATAGTAATGGTCTTTACTTACTTTAAATAAAAAACAATTATACTTATTCATATAAAGACAACACAAACATACACATAGTGAGGACGCCAGGCATTTCAAAAACACGCGTAACATCCAAGCATTGTATTTGAACATAAAATGTGAAAAACGTGAATAGGAATCTTTGAAACAATTACGAACATGAAAGAATAAACAATTACAAAAGTGACGTCACTCTTTTACATATACAAGTTTCTATTGTTCAAAAACTCTCAATTTTCTCAAACCATCTTCACATAAAATGTTTCTAATTATGACACTTTCTGCTAAATAATGAGAATAGAATCCGGGATAGCATATAACTTTAAAAATATAAAATCTTCCTCTTTTCAAACAGGAATACAAAATTGGAACCGTCAAGCAGTGTAAAGAATTCAAGAATTCGGTCTCACTTAGAGATTTTGTGAAGATTTGTGATGTTAATAATGTCTGGGATTGTTTATCTGCATCTATACTTTCTTCCTCTACTCCGATTTTTTATCATTAAAGCCAAGCTTCATAAATACCATCCTATATACACTCTAGGCTCCAGGGAAACTACGTTTCCCTTATATATATATATATATATATATATATATATATATATATATATATATATATATATATATATATATATATATATATACTTTTCGTCCTTAGTTTCTTTAAATGCTTTACGGACAAAATTTCTTTATGTATTTTGCTAACTTCTCCTTTGCTAACTCCTCCTTTCTGACGAGAAGGTAAGTATTTATGGACATGAGTCAAACTTATATATATATATATATATATATATATATGTATATATATATATATATATATATATATATATATATATATATATACATATATATATATATGCACATAAAATACATATATATATATATATATATATGCACATAAAATTTTGAACAGTACATAGAGCCCGAGCAAAGCTGGGCTGAAATCCTAATATATATATATATATATATATATATATATATATATATATATATATATATATATATATATATAAATGGGTTAAGAAATTCCAACGAAAGAAAGATGTATATTTAAATAAGGGAGTAGTCACCAACAATGTGTATTTTCTAACATTATTTTATTATTCCGTGTCTTGGTTTTTCATTGAGAATTATGTTTGGATCATTGTAATAATGTTTTTAAGTCATTGAAATCGTTTTTACGCGCGTTCCACACGTTCTGTAAGTGTTTATTATTCACAGAACGTCTGAAACGCGCGAATAAAAATTGAACATGCCAATGAATAATAAACACTTAAAAGCCTCCACCCCTTGGAAACACTTCAAATGAACTACGAAAGTTGCCATTTTTACATCTCAAACACATTTGAAAATAATTTCTGACGAGGACGCTTCACAGAACGTCTGAAACGCGCATAAAAACGATTTCAATGACTTAAAAACATTATTACAATGATCCAAACATAATTCTCAATGAAAAACCAAGACACGGAATAATAGAATAATGTTAAAAAATACACATTGTTGGTGACTACTCCCTTATTCAAATATATATATATATATATATATATATATATATATATATATATATATATATATATATATATAATTTCGTTTAAATAAAATAAAATGAACGGAACACGCAGGTAAACACATATAATCAATCGCATGAAAACAATTACTGATAGTTTTGTCCTTCATGTCTTGAGATACTTCGTTAGATTGAAATGAAATATTGACTGTAAATATGAGAAATAAACATGAAAATTTCTGGAGGAAAAGCAGAAACCGTAAATAACCAAGTTAGAACAAATGAATAGATATCGAAAACACGAAAGATAAGATTGAGAAAAGGTGTTGATAGAAAAAATGATATTTCAAATTAATAGAATTCCTACGTTTGATTAAATCACAAGTCGATCAAGTCCGATCGAAATGGAGTTAAAATAGCAGTTCTCCTACACTGATAAAACATATATGCATATCAAGAGGCAGAGCAGTAAATGAGATCAGCAATTGGGAATTAAAAAATATATGGAATGATCTTGTAATCTGAATTAACTTAACGTACTCTGTTGTGTCAAATAAAGAACACACATATACATTTAGTTTTGTTTGTTCATCTCTTATCTATTTTATATTCTTATCGGGATTAAAATTAATGTGGTGTGGTGTGAGCCCATTCATTGTTTGTTTATCTTATTTTGTTAGAATGTTAAATCATATTATAATCCGTGTGCAATGTCTAAGATTATTTTAAGTTATATTAACTTAGAAAAGTGAAAATATGATTGGCATCTATTTACACTAAATAGCAAATTAAGGACAAGCTTATAATAAGTTTTTCCACTAACTTACGCTCTCTTAAATTCTGTGGTCAAAGAAGATATAAACAAATACAATATGCATAGTCCCCTGTGAGTGCACAGTGAACGAGGCATAAAAAATGCATTTGCTTCTCAATTTAGACCTAAAAGTCCGTAGGGGACGTCAAGTCTTGGTAAAAATGAACAAACGGTGTAGTTTTAGACCTTAAATTATGTCAATTTGAGTTCTGCACCAAGCAAAAAAACAGAAATGAATAAGTCCATCATTTGCCCCCACTCATTTAACCCCTAAATTTCCCAAGGCCTTAACAAATTTAAATTTAAGTCCAGTACCATGAAACACTGCTAAATAGACATACACATAACATTTTGGACAAATATGGTAAAATAGTCCCCAAAATGGAGTGTTTTTATTAGCCTTAAATGAGCTCCTGGGGCACATCCAAGAGTTATCCCGAAGTATAGACAAACAAAATTATATAGAAATCAGTTAGTTACAACTTTTCAGAAAGTTTTATAAAAATCCAAGGCATCAATTTTTTAATAAGCACAAAAGTGTCATTTTTTTGCCATTTTAACCCGAAAGGCATCCCTAGGGGTGACAACCGGATATTTCCTGGAAAATACATTCTGTTACTTTTTACTCATATCATGTTTAATGTTTGTGCAACATTTCAAAAAATTCCAAAGCGTAGTTATTGAGAAACGTGCGAAAAAACGTATGGACAAACATACGAACGGGCAAGGAGGCAATTTACCTGTCCACCCTCTTTTTGTCGGAGGTAACAAAGAATTCGAAATTGTCTTATAACATAAAACTGAGCAATATATTTTATTTTAAATACTAGAAATAGAATACAATAGTTAAGTAGAGATATTTATTATTCTGAGATTGCTTATTGCATTTAATTCAGAAATCAATTACAAGATTGTGGAAGTATGTTTATTTTTGTATGTGAAGGCACGATTTTGTTTTGTTGAGCAGAGTGAATCAATCGGGATTCAGTAAAGAAAGACATTCATGTTGTGACGAGTCATGAGATATGTTCCTATTTACTTGCCTCCCCCCACAATGTTAGACACAAGGTCAATTTTTGTATGTGGCGAAAATCCAGATCCCCAAAGAGGGGCACTCTGGATAGGAACAAAAGTAAAAATTATCTCAGGCATAAAGAATTTCTCTTCCACGAACCGAAGACCTCTGCGAGGTGTGTGCGATGAAGTGTGACGGAGGTCGTGCGTACGTTTGCTGCGACGAAGGCGGCGGCGGTGGCGGTGGCGATGGCGGCGGTGGCAGCAAACAGCGACTACGAAGGCAGCCGTTCGTAGCGGTGGGCGAAAAGAAAGCTTGTTCAAATCTTATGAGAGCAATCATGGGGCGTTCAAATTTGTTATAACCACATTGGGCTACAAAGCTGATCCAAACATTTGCAAATGTGGAAAGTAGGACCATGCAATAGCATACGGCATTTTCTGCCTTCAACTGCAACTTAAATATATTGCAGACTATAACAATATAACGCAAAGAACTGCATAAAAACACGTGAAACTATTTCTGATCACATGTTTTAAAGACATGCAAAGAAAATGACAGCTATAAATATAGTTATTTATACTAAGTCTCGGCAATACGATCTTGGCTGAACCATCAGTATTTCTGTTGTAGTAGCTGCGATGGACATTTCATGTTTACATCTTCGTTAAGGGATTTGGAATTACCTTAAATCGTTCAATCATTAAAATTCAATGTAATTTTAATTTAAATAACTCTTCCTATAGTGTTTTATATGTACTAATAAGTCATCGATAATGAAAGATCCAAAGCCACGGGAAGATTATTGTTAATGAGTTATCATGTGGAATGCGGCTCAAAATCTTGAGGATTTGAAACGATGGCTGAAACTTTGAAAACTGATTATTAAGAATATGACACGAATAGAATTTCTTAAAATTAAGTTTGAAAACCTATTTTAGCTGGGATGCATCGTCGTTGCATTGTGTATAGCTCCTTAGTGCACACCATATATTTAGACCCAAATCGGTCAATTATGCGTATTATGAAGTCACCTCATATTTTCCATTACTTAAAATGATAGTGTATTTCATGATCATAGTTACAGGGTACCCAGAACAAGTGGGTTGCAACATATTTATTTACAAAAGTATATGCTTACAAGACGAATTTAACTATAATCATTTATGTGGCATAGCATACTATCAAGACATGAAATAAAGCAACAAGAACTGCGTAAAAATATGGGACACTGTTTCTGACTACATGTTTTAAAGACGCAAAGAAGAAATAAATATCGTCAATGTATTCTATCAAGAAAATATTTTAATTCTCTGATTTGTAATGTCGCTTCGTTGGACTCGGCAAATTCCAAAACAATTTCGCCATTGATTAACCAAACCTTACCTTTACGAATTAAATGAAAAACAACATCTTCTATGGATTTGTTCTTGTCCCCTACCTCGGATCGGTTCCAGAGGCTTCGACGCCAAGCAGTGTTCTCAGTTCGAGTGATATCTCTGTGGAAGAAGATACTCGATTAAGTCGTAAACCAGACCATGATACGGGGCTTCAAGCGGTCTTTGACAGACGCTGGTCGGATCTCCACGGGGTTTCCACTGTGTAGTTAATTTTTGTACATAGACCCAGAAACTCTCACTAACTTTTTCACCTTGTAAATGTGCGTTTATTCTTTGCTAATTAAATGAATTAATAAAAAAACAAAAACAACAAAAACATTGTGAAAAGCATGGCTCTGCTTTTATTTTTAACTAATTATTTTATTCATTATTCTATTTGTTTATAACTGCATAGCGGTATTAACATGGCCAAAATGAGATCCAAAATATTTATGGTCATAGTTTTTTTTCAATATGTTTACTAAGTAAATAAAGATAATGTTCTAATTTTTTTCGTTTTGTTTTGTGGTACCTCAGCACATACGTCTTCGGCTATTCTTTACAAAGGAGTCACTACTTATTAAATCCCGAAAGGCACTCGAGGATAAGGAGGAATGAGTGTACGGTGGCCAAACACAATGACTGTCCAAACAACTGTCCTATGTCGATGGTGTGTTTAAACTATTCACAGATCGACGATGCTAACAAAACTTAATCTGAATTAGCAGTTGATTCCGTCGACAAAACAAGAGGAAATCTCTCCGGAAACAATCACATATATTCATTAGATCATAAGTGAGTTACAATAAAGAAACTATAAATGATAGAAGATACACATTGCGGAACTTGATTAGCGTTATGTGTAATATTTGTTAATCTTCTTTGACATTCTCTAGGGTTAAAATACAGGAGTAGATTGAGTTTCTAAACTGTGCGTAACGTAATCCATCTAGGATTGAAAACTCTGATATACAGTCTTGGTCAAAATCATAAGACCAGTTAAGAAAGTTTTGGCAATGGTTTCAACCATTTGTTTGATTAAAAATTCGATAATATGCGCAAACGCTTACTTTCTTAAGTGGTCTTATAATTTTGACCAGGACTACAAAACAAAACCGAACAGTAAGGATCTTGTAAGCAAATTTTCAGTAGTAGAGCTACAAACAAAACACAATTTCTAATTTGTCATAAACCAGCACGGAAGCTGTAAGGCCAAGAAAATTGTCATGAGAAGTCTGGTCTGACTGGAGATAATGAAACATAAAAAAAACTTAAAATTTTAACACTTAATTTCTGTTGATTTTCCTTAAAAAAACTTGCATGGGAAATGCATTTTTCTCACGATATTTATGCATATTGTTAACCAGTCATTGATCCCAACTATTTAACACTGTCTTCTTTTCTCTTTGTCTCTCGGGATAGCTACTGTTTAAGGAGTTCTATAATAATCATTTCTTGTTTAAGAATTTTTATTCGATGAATTTGTAAATTGAACCTATATTAGTTTTACTTGATTAAACAATTAATATTTCAATTGTTCCGTTATGCCTCTACCCTAAAAAACAAGATTCTTTTAAAATCCAAATATATAAACTTTCAAATATTTGAATGATAATATATCATATATTATATATTATATATTATACAAATATTCAAATATTAAACTAGATTTGCACTATATATATAAATAATTACTTCAAATGAAAAGAAAGTACCTTAAAACACGGATAACATTAAATAATCACAAATAGATTACTAAAAAAATAAAACCTGAGAAATCCAAATAAATCTATTGCATATCATTGTGTTCATTTAATTATTTCGGTATCGGTATGAAAATGATGAGAATTTAATGCGATAAAGGTTTTAAATGATAAAGATCTGTTGACTTTGAATGGCTTACTAATCTGCCTGATGTTCTGCATGTCTGGGTACGTCTATATGGTTGGTTTATCATTAATAGCCGTTAAGCCATTATTAGACGGAGTTAAAAAGGTCTTTAACAATATCGATCATTTCCATTTTCTGATGAATTCAGAAGTATACTGTAAGAATATTGAAAAAAAAATCGCAATTCATTTTGTATTTGAAACGAGGTGTCATATTTATGGTACGTTATACCTGGTTAAAAGTACTGTCTGAAAATGTAATATTTCTCAGTTATGCATAGTTAACCGCTATTAATTGCATAATAATGTAGTAATTTTGGTTGTATGTAGGTTGAAAAATCAAAACTGAATTGTTCCTTCATTATTCAAACAGAATTAAAGTGTTTACTGCAAATAATGTGGTAAAAGTAACACAAAGAATGAAAAATCAAGCCAATATTCTAAATATAATGTTTCTATAAAAATCACAAAGCAATATACAAAGAACATTAGGTATCTCCAACGCGCGCCACAGTTTTAACCCCCCTGTATGTAACATAATGTAACCGTAATTAATTTATTATTATCATCTTAATTTTTTTTACTATTTAAAAGAAGAAGCTTCAAATAAACTGCTAATATTTTTTTTAAATTCTTTACAGCTTACAAAAATAATAAAACTGCGAGACAAAAATCGTGTTTACATTATCGACGCATTAAAACAACGTTCCCATGTAGTAACGTGTTTTAAGCCATTGAAACACCCATGTTTTAGAAATCTAGCAAAAATCAAATAATAGTCATATTTACCTGAAATTTTCGATATTTATTCATTATTAAATAAACTTAAATATTAAAAGTAGGTTTCCTTAAATATATTAGAGGGGTTTTAGGTATTCTACCTCCTCCCCCATTTCATGTAACGAAAACTGAAAAAAATACATGTAGGTGGATAAAAATTTCAACATTTTTTACAGCTGGAAAGATCAAATAAATAAAAAAATAGTTATATATATATATATATATATATATATATATATATATAAACTCCCATAATTTTTTCACTTACCTCAAAGTTGTAAATAAAACTGGACACAAAATCATTTATATTATGCTAAAGAAATAAAATGAACAATTTTTCTTGATTTCCTTCTAGGTAACATAATTATTTGAATTACAACAAAAAAAAAAACGAATTCTAAAAAATAATTATTTTTAAAAAGCTTTAAATGATATTAAATTCAAATATTACGTGATATGAAGTTTAAACCAGTTTTTTTATATAACAGGTTTCCAATATTTAAAAAATATATGCTCATATAATATAATATATGACTCTTGAGGTAATAACAATTGCAAAAGAAAAATCGACCCCCCAAAATACGTTTCGATTTGATTATTTAAAATGGCAGAGGTTGAAATCAAAATTTGCGCTGTTTAAAAAAAATATACGGAAGCCGGTAAGGACAAACATTTGTAGATACATGTATCAACAGAACAGGTTAAAATTAATTTTATCGTCTGTTTGATTAGTTATTAAAAATTTATTTGCTTTATAATATATTTATATTATTTTTATGCATTTTTATTGTTCATTTTCTTATTGTATATTTTATTTATTCATAAATTTATGATAAATTTATCGTTTAATGTATAAATTTTGAATTCTTTGCGGGCTTTTTTCTTATATCTTCAAATCATTAACAGGGACTAGTTGTTTTTATAATATATGAGAAATTACGTTTTTGTGAACTTATGCACTTATTTTACCGTTCTAAAATAATAACGATAGTAAACTAACGTTGCTTGCAAATAAATTTTATAGTGCTAATGCTCTTCCATAGAAATTACAATACATACACGAACTGATGACGTCGTGTTTTTTGTTTAGAATGATGACGTAATACACAATAGTTTGGAGGTACCTAAAGAACATTATGCAATTTTTTAAATAAATAATAATGATTGTCCAGTAAGACTTTATTTTCCATTTAAATATGACGATTTTATGATTATGCACTGTATTTTATAAACTTAATATTTTAACGTATGAAATTATTCAAAAAATGCATCACGTTGACTGTTAATTATTTTGACCTTCTTTTTACATTGTGTGCAAATGTTGTGTACAAATTGAAAGAACCATTTCTATCCACGAATCCTTATCTTATATATAGGGAGTACCCTGTTTATTTCTAGATAAATAGGTCACTCCCTGTATATAGGACAAGGATTCAAATCCCCAATTTATTAAATTCAGATCAAACTTCCGGGATTTTTACAGTAATTTTATTTTTCAATTTCTGTGAGTATCCAGTGGTATTCCCAACTTTATGTACAGAATTGTAATAAAAACTTAAGTGTTGCTATTTGGTTACTCTAATAACATTTAAGTTTCTGATCAAACATATAATCAGTAAACACTCTTTCCGTAGTTTTAGAAGAGGTTAGAGGACACTTTTTGGTATAATATTTTATAATAGTAGACATTGCTTTCAGTGACTTGTCCTAAAGATAAAGATACTGTTTTGTCATTTTTTTCTCATAGCATTATATATAAATGGTATCACAACATTTAGGCTCTGCTCCTAGTACATGTTTTGCCAGGAAGTTTATGATAACCCCTGAAGAGCAGAATTCCTATAAATATTTCGCTGCCATTAAACTATGATTCAGTCAATGTTTGCTCAGATAATAATTGTTCCAAATTTTCCACAATAATTTTTATTTGAAGGATTTCTAACTTTTCGTAAGAATTTTTTGAAGAAGAGCTCATTACACATTGGTTCATATTTTCTTTATTTGGATTGCTAAAATCTTTATTCTTCCGTTTATGCCGGCTCTCATATGTTGAAGGCTCATCCTTATTTTCTTAAGATAGCTGTTAGCTTGTTAGTTGCAAAGTTCTTGCTGATTCCCTTAAAATTGTTGCTTCAGGAATATTTTTATAATTTTTATTCTCTTCATCTGTTAGAACATTCGAGAAGTTTGATTGCAATAGAAATGTCTTCAGTATCGTCATCATCAAATTCTGCAATATCTTCAATTGCCATGTAACGTTTACGAAACAGGGCCGCTAAAATTTCTGTAAAATATACAAAAAAAAATTTGTTGCAAGCTATTACAAAGCTATTACAATGTTTAGGTACTCAAATTCACGAGTAAAAGTAAAATTATTATAGGTATATGGTTAAGCCATATATATATATATATATATATATATATATATATATATATATATATATAGATAGATAGAAACTTAGAGCGCGCGGGAGACAGAGTTTAAAGAACTCTGTGCCCAAAAGTTTAGCAAAATAGAATAATTTGCTATTGATGATGATGATGATTATGATGATGATGATGATGATGATGATGATGATGTCGAAGGAGGTGGAGAGAATTGGACGTCTGGGGAGACTTGTTGTCACTCAGCTTTCGTAGAATACCACAGGTTTCCATTCAGATCGTTTGTTGACTTCTGTGAAAGCTCCATGTGAGCCAATAATAATAATAATAATAATAATAATAATAATAATAATAATAATAATAATAATAATAATAATACTGGCCGGTAATGGAGTGATAAGCCATTTAAAGAAGGTTATCGGAAACGAATAAAAAAGCTATGACACATATCTTCTGGCCACCATACCACAGAACAAAGAATCGAAGATCAAGCAAAATATATTCTCAAGAAAAGTTCCTCTCAAAGCTTGAACTAATGAAAATGCAACGAGAGATAATCGATGGAAAATATACAGAACCATTTCTCAGTGAAAACCAACACTTAGAAAATTTAGATGTAAAAGACTGGCAAATATAAACACTGCAAATATTGCAAGGAAAAACTTTATCATTGTTCTCGTTTTTCATAGCCATGCGACCTTTCAAAGTAAAACCCAGGAAATGTGATGCCAGATATAAGTTTACTGACACAGAACAAAGAATACATCAGCTTATTTATATGAACGACATGAAACTGTTTACAAAAAAAAAAAAAGTAGAAAATCTGATAAACACGACCAAAATCTTCAGCAATGAGATTTAAATAGAAAATAAGCATTTCTAGAAATGTAGAGGAAAAATATGGAGGCATCAGTGAACTTTTTGATGAGATTAAACTAGAACACTTGCGAAACATGATAGCTAGAAAAATGGTAGAGTTCTAACAGCAGATATCATCAAATATACAAAAATTTAAAAGGAGAATGGAAAAAGATCGCGAAAATTTTGAGAAACTAAAATATATTGCAGAAATATAATAAAAAGAATCGTCGCCTAGTTAGTATCATTAGTAAGACCTTTTGGTTCATTCATAGGCTGAACAAAAGAACAACTTAGACATGTTGGATTATAATGTCCATGAACAATGCATTGCAGCCAAAAGATAATACTGACCTTGCGTAGTTGACATACACATAAAAATAAAATTACATTAAATATACCTTGGGTAAACTATAATAATTAACGAAGAACTGGCTCTATAATAATTAATACGATATCTGTGTAAAAAATTTTTTCATACAAACATAATTTACGATCGGACACCGCCGTGCAGCGTGCTAGTAACTATATAAAATGTAGGATGAACAAAAGTAAGGAAAACAGCAAATAAAGACTATGGAAACAAAGAAACTAAACAGTAAATCACATTACAAGTTGAATGTTCTAATTGAAAAAAAGAGCAGACACGACGACGTGGCGAAGATAATGCACTAATATATATATATATATATATATATATATATATATATATATATAATCGAACTGGAAACATCCATGTTATCACTCCGTGCTGTTAACCACTAAACCACTTCGTCGTTTATCGAAAACTTCAATTATATATATATATATATATATATGTATATTTATATATATGTATATATATGTATATATAGGTATATATACATATGTATATATACATATGTATATATATGTATATATATGTATATATATGCATATATATATGCATATATATATGCATATATAAATATATACATATATATACATATATACATATATATACATACACATATATATACATATATATATATGTATATATATGTATATATATGTGTATATATATGTGTATATATATGTATATATATGCATATATATATGCAGATATATATGCACATATATATGTATATATCCATATATATATCCATATATATATATATATATATATATATATATATATATATATATCAGTGGTTAACAACACGGAGTGATAACGTGGATGTTTCCAGTTCGAATCCAGTTCTTTCCACAAAAAATCACTTTTACTTAGGATGTTGTTTTATGTGGTTCTTCTGATAATTACCTGATGTCATTCTATGAAGTAGTATCACCAGACTAATATCGAAGAAACCAATGCCTACAATAGAATTTTCAGACTCATGCGTTGATGATAATGATATTTATGTAAATATTTCAATTTTTTCAGCGGGAAATATTTTCAATTATTGTATTTCCAATTTATTTAATTCATCTATTTCATGTTCACAAAATTACATTACACTTGGCATTTGATTCAGTATGTAATATATAACTTTTATTTTTCCTTTTTCTTTTTTCTTTTTTTTTTTTTTGTTTACGACCTCCATCTGTGATTCGGGTGGAGTTTTTTTTTTGCTTGATCTTCATCTCAAAGCATATACCGCCATTTTCCTTTTTTCTTTTACTTTTTTTTGAGCGCAACTTTTAATTTCGACATTTCCGAAGTTGATTAATCAGTTATGCTCGCTTCGTTTCTTATCACATCTCATTCTCGTCGAATCTCTTCAGAGAAGATTAGTCAGCGTAAAAAACAAATTGCTGGCAAATGGAACGAGATGAAAGCCGACAAGGAGAGACGCAACAGCAACGACGATATAATAGATGTAGTCCTGGGAATTTCACGGAGTTAAGAGATCTTAATAGATTACGTAGATAGGCAGTGGTAAATCTATGTAGGCGATGGAAAACGTGTAAGTATATAAAAGGTACGCTGTCTCTTTACAATAAACCCGCCATAAACTCACGCTTTTCTTAGAACTTATCAAGTTTACGACCAAATCTTCGGTAATTTCGCGTCAGCATGTTTCTGCAGGTTACGGAAGAAACCTGGATATCTTTAGTTAGAATTAGCTTTGATGAGGACCAGCTTTGAATGAAAATTCGTTAAATCGAAAAAGAAAAAATGACTAAAAATAAATTTCAGCACGTAAAACTCCCCTTTAGCATGTAAAGAATGGGGTTCTTAATAGTATTTTTTTACATTACGATTATCGAGAACGTTGCGTTATGAATTAGTGGTTTGGCAGTCTTCGCTGTGACATCTTCCGACTGTTTTCTTAATGTACTACGAAGAATAAAACTGGATAAGTGCACTCTATTACAGGGTGACCCCCCCCCAAAAACAAAAAAAAACATAGAAAGTATATCTAGAACATATGCTGTAGAACGGAGAAAAAAAGGCCAAAGACCCTAGTGTTTTGATGTGATGTTTTGAATATAATAAACTAGTTATGACCAAAGTTTCATTTCATTCGGACAAAACATTAAGAAACGGGGCATAATTAGAGTTGGGGTCCGTTTTTTTGGGGGGTCACCCTGTACTATTAAAACAAAACGAGTGGTATATATATATATATATATATATATATATATATATATATATATATATATATATATCCCTCTGATGTTGCATATTAAGAGTCAGCTGTGTCTGATGTTGTGTGTTGAAATCTAGATGTGTCTAATGCCGTGCATTAAGTAATGCCATGTAAATAATGTATTTCTTAACATAAAAGTTTTTTTAAATTACGAATGTTTAGAAATTTGTTCTTAGTCATCTTTTTTTCGATTTAATGAATTTTCATTCAAAGTTGTTTCTCATTACAGCTAATTCTAACTAAATACTTCCGTAACCTGCAGAAACATGCCGACGCGAAATTGCCGAAGATTAGGTCGAAAACTTTGTAAGTACCGAGAAAAGCGTGTATTAGGTTATTATAGAGAGACAGCGTACCTTTTATATCCTTACACGTGTTCCACTGCCGACTTAGATATCATTACCATTGCAATTTTGTCTGGGATCAAACTATAGCATCACACTAGATATTTTGTCTTCTGTACAAGAAAAAGAAAACATCTTAAAGTGGTGTCATTTTAATTTACATCCCATTCCATAGAAGTTAGCTGTCACATTAAAAACTGATATTGTGCCTAACTCTGCCGTCGCGGGAAAAGATAAAAAAAGGCAAACCACGTGTCTCGTTTCATTTAACAGTTTTCTGTATTACTTTTTACATGGATCCATAGAGTGGTCTTCGTGCTATCTCAGAAAAGCTGTACTGGAAACGATTCCATCTAAACTTTTAAAATGTTTTTGTTTTTTCAGTTTGGGGGCCATTGTTATTCCCTCTAGGACCATCAGGTTAGCGAGCTCTCGATACACGGCACCAGACATATCTGGCTCTCAATACACGGCACCAGACACATCTAGCTCTCGATACACGGCACCAGACATATCTGGCTCTCAATACACGGCACCAGACAAATCTGTCTCTCGATACACGGCACCAGACAAATCTGTTTCTCAATACACGGCACCAGACACATCTGGCTCTCGATACACGGCGCCAGACACATCTGGCTCTCGATACACGACACCAGACACATCTAGCTCTCGATACACGGCACCAGACACATCTAGCTCTCGATACACGGCGACAGACACATCTGGCTCTCAGTACACGGTACCAGATACATCTGCCTCTCGATACACGGCGCCAGACACACCTGTCTCTCGATACACGGCCCGAGACACATCTGGCTCTCGATACACGGCGCCAGACACATCTGCCTCTCGATACACGGCGCCAGACACATCTGCCTCTCGATACACGGCATCAGACTCATCTGGCTCTTGATACACGGCGCCCGACCCATCTGGCTCTCAATACACGGCACCAGACACATCTGGCTCTCGATATACAGAATCAGAGGAAGCTGGCTCTAAATGTACCACTCGTTTTTTTTACCATTTGCTCACCATTTATTAAGGCCAATATACATTCAAGGATAAGAGGTAATGAAACGATATGATTTTCATTTGAAGTAAAGAGAATTCTATAGATGTGCCAACATTGGTCAAATGGATGAGTTTAATTAATTTGAGATCTGTTTATGGCTAAAATTTGTCAGACTTAAATGACGAAAAAACTGTAATAAACAGAAAAGCATTCTTAGGTAATCTGCTCTACAGACGAGACGCCATTAGAAAATACGTCTTGTATACAGAAATTCTGTCTAAAGTTTTGCACGGCGAGAGAAAAGAAAGTCATTTTCTGCTTTGTTTGCAAATCAAGTTATAGCGGTGAATGTTTTAAAAATAACGAGAGAAAAATAGATAGATTTGTTCGGTTGTAACCCCAATCAAATGGTACCTGCTTAGGTGGATAGGACGATCTGCATAATCAAAGAAACAATTCCTACAATATTTTATGTGCGTGTGTGAAAGTGTAATAAAATAATGAAATGCCTAATAAACGCCGCTAATATTTGTATATACTAACGGGACTTGTGGATATTCGACAGCAGCATCTTTCACGTGTAATATATATAATATATTGCTGCTGAGCATTCTCTGGACGTTCAGCGTGAATGGATACTCCGAAATATTTTTTGTTAAAACTGTAAAATATTTATCTAAAAAGTAATCTGGCTAATTTAGTGTCAGAATTTATCTGGGTTTTTTTTTAATGGTTTGTATACAATATTCTTATAGGATTCTGTAACCTACTTTCATTGTATGGACGCCTGACGCGAACAGAAACCCTATGATACCATTACACCATCTTAAGACAGAGCAGATTCTACTCTTGGATCCTAACCAGAAGACCAAAAAGGTATATAGTAATTTCACGTACGACCCAAATGCGACATTATATTTTTAAATTTTACTTAACATTGCGTTTCCAGTGATCAGTTGATAATAGTTATTAAAAAAAGAAAGATAGAAGATGTCATAACATGCTACGAACATTAAAATAGCGTATGTATATACTAATTTAATGTTCGTACTATTTTATCGCTAGGTCTATGACAACAGCATATTATTTTCCTTGTTTTGATTCTCAGGTATATATATACATTGATATATTACATGTTTTTATGTAGAGTGATATGATATGGTTGATTAATTGTGTCTGTTTCGGATATATACTCGAGAGTAAAAACAATGAAAATAATATGCTGTTGTCATAGCTCTAGTTATCACTTTCTATCCTCCTTTTTAATAAATAGGATCTCCCGATCGAATAATTTATAATCTGGAGACAGTGACACATGTACGTACGTTAAAGGTATTACGGAATATATATATATATATATATATTAATATATATATATATATATATATATATATATATATATATATATATATATATATGATAGTTCTCTACTATCAAATAAAAGAGGAGTTCATTTAATCATGTTGTTTAATTACTAATTACGGCGTTGACAATAGGTCTTTTAACTTAATTTCTTTTACCTTTTTACAAAATACTTTCGAGCCTTTGTAGCACTTGATTTTTTCCTTCAAATTATTTTAATTGTGAAGTTTAAGAGTCTTCACTGCTTCGGTTGCTTGGAGACGAGGTTAGAAGGTACCATTCAAAAATCAATTCTTGACAATCAGCCCGAGAGTGCAGAGCCAAGAACTGGCCCAGTAACTTCCAGACTGATGTACGTCACCTGGGTATTTCCTAAAAGATCCACCCTCTCAGGCCTTGCCACCCGGCTTTCAGGTGGCGCAAGTTTATTGCTTATTGAGAGTACCGACGGGGATGTTCAGGAAATTTTTGTTAGGCCAGAGTTCCCCTTGTTTAGGGGCGCTGGCTTGAACACCCCATCTTCTGACCTTGTGTCACATATTGGTGTAGTGGGTCGCAAGTAAATATCTACCTTGCGCGGCTCAGGAACAAGCGTAACATGTTTTAATAAAACTTCTATCGTGATATTTCTTTCTATCCGTCTCGTTATATGTTTTATCTCTCTTTCTAGTTTTCCTATTCCCTCTCCATGCCTTTTCTAACCCCAGCTCTCCAGTGAATTCCTCTCTCTGGACATGCACACAAACCTAATCATACAAACTGTTTTTGATTATATATATTAGGAATTAGTCAGTATAACGGAAGTAACTCGTTGATTAAAAATCGAAGTTATTTTCATTTAATTACATAGTAAATGAAAGTGTCGAAAAAAAACAACAAAAAAACAAAAACAAAACAAAAAAAAACCGCCTTCCTAGACAAAATCTGACTGAATAGCTTTTCTAAATTTTAGATATTATTTATCCGATGCTACACCGATCAAGAAAATACTAAGTTGCTCGGGTTTTGTTTTGTTGTTTTTGATCGGATATATACACACATACAGAGAGCCAACCGCCATTTATATAATAGTTACATTTAGGTCAACGATGTTAAATCAACAGGTTGGCCGATAGAAAGCGTTGATTACGTGGCGGGAAACTAATCCCGTAATGTCAGCCTCGTTTATAAAGAAGAAGAAATAGAGAGACTAGTACTAAAATGAAATAAGAGTTTTTATCTATTATTTATATGATTCGAATTAATGTTCTCATCTTTAGTGTTATTCTCATAACATTTAAGCCGATGTAACCCCACATCTTCGTAAGGTGTATCTTGCCGAACTCGGAAATGCTTCCGTCGAACTCGGAATTCTTCATAGAATTTTGAGCAAAACCGTTTTTGTTGATCCACATGGTAGCATGTTCCCGTCCCGTCAGCCGTAAATGGATAAACGTATTTCAGTAATTTACAACTGGAGTAGAAGTGAATTTCACTTAGTATCGTCATCTTTTACGCCAGTGGTTCGGCAAGATAAATCTAAAGAAGATTGAATAGTATAACGGCCAAAATGCTGTGAGAATAAAACTCAAAATGAAAACAATAATCCGAATTTAAAAATACCAACATCTCAAAATGTCAAAAATATACGATTTTTTTTAATATTTCAACAAACACTTCATTAATATCAAATAAAAATAATAATTAAATGTCTAAGTATATAAGTGACATTGACTCAAGGCAACCAAATTACAGTCTCATCCCTCCTTTCTCTCTCTCTCTGTAAATATATATATATATATATATATATATATATATATATATATATATATATATACAGTGTGGCCTACGTAAAACTAGTTCAGAAAATGTAGTGAAGAGGAGAAACATTTTTTATTGTTTAAATCACCTGTAGCATCGTTTAAATTACCTGTGGTGTTCCTAAAGATTCTGAAAGTGCTCCCAGTTGACTTTTATACATTTTTGGGCACGTTTAACAACGTCTGCAGATACTGCCTATAAATCTTCTCCGGTGATTTTCCTGATAGCGTTGGTAGTGTTGTCCTCTAGTTGATCTAGATCGTGAGGATTATTTTCATAAACTTTTTGTTTTAAAGCCCCCCCCCCAAGATAAAAATCACATAATCACAAGCCCGGGATACATGGTGGCCATAACACTTTGCTTATTGCTCTCTCTTCCATAAAGATATCACGAACTCGTATCAGTGATCAGTGAGACGTGTGGCATGTAGAATTGCATTTTGTCGCGTGGTGTCAGTTGGTCGTAAAATGTTCCAAGATGTCTGGATATAGGTTAATGTTCGCAGTTTATTAAAAAACAAAAATGGCAGATTATCTTGGTTCCTGAAACTGCGCACCAAACACCAATTTTCAAGTCATGAAATTACGTGCGGATTCTCAGAAGACCAACAACGCATTTTATGGGAATTCAAATATCCCGATAGATGAAACCATGCTTTATCCGACATAAAGTGCGGAAGTACGTCCAAACACCCTTTTTCAACCATACTCCGCAGCCAGCTCAAATACTGAATACGTTTATCTTTGTCAGGCAACTTCAGCTTCTGAACACATGTTATTCTGTATGTTCATATACTCAAAGATTTACATACACGCTGACATGCTGTTCGTGACAAAGCGACTTGCTGCGATAGTCTCCTAGTTAACTGTTGTAAACTTCTTATAATCCGCTGTTGGATATCACTGACAGCTTCTGGCATCCGGAGCAATTTAGGTCTTTGCTTCTTCACGTTTTCGACAGAGACTGTTTCGCGCCATTTCTCTACCAAGATCTGAACGGAAGTTTTGCTGGTGCTTTTATCTTTGGCTATTTTTCCAGGAATGCCTGTTGTGTTTCTTTAATTGATCCAGTATGCAGATAGCCCTTCACAATCAATATTCTCCGCTGCAGCAAAAACACCATACGTAAAAATTATATGTTGAATTTAAGATATAAGGAAGCTTAATATGAAAAAAAACAAATAATTAGAGTAATATTAGAGAGATCGGGTTACTTTTGAGTGGGCCATCCTATATATATATATCGACCTATCCTAATATATATATATATATATATATATGTATATATATTATATATAGATATTATATATATATATATATATATATATATATACACTCGTGAGCAAAAGAAAATGGGCCAAACAAATTTTATACATTTTCTTGCACTAAAATTATATTGAACAAAGAACAATTGAACAAGGAAACTTAAACGAGACTAATAACACAGAACAAGACATTTAATTTAATAAATGCTTAGGATGGAATCGCATTCCTTTTTGATTTCTTTAAAAGATCAATCCTTTTAGATATGCTCTCAACCACAGTGGAAGACTGTGAAGAGGAGATGCTATTCCTTTCGCTTTGCACAGCTTCCCACAATTTGTCATTTTTCGAAAGGTTCTTCCATCCAATGCACGAGATATTATGATCCAAATATTCTCGATTAGGTTTAAATCGGGGTTTGACCTGGCAGAAATATCACATTAATTGAATTATCAGAAAACCATTTTTTGTGACTTTAGCAGTGTGTGCAGGGGCATTATCATGTTGAAAAATAATGTTCTGAGATATTCCCAGCTTCTGGATACTTGGTAACAATCCTGTTTCTAATATTCGAATGTATTCCTTTGCATTGATTGACTTATCCCATCTAATAAGTTTACTGCTGTAAAAGTTCCCCATTCCATTATCTCTCGTGTTTAACTGTCGATTTTATGCAACTGGGTGAAAATCTTTCTCCAGTTCTTCGATTGCATCATTCGGGAGCATCGGGGGCATCGAGAGCATCAATAACAAGACAAAATCTAAATTTCTCTGACCCGAAAACACTCCTGAACCAGTCGGTATATTTCTTGCCATAATATGAGAACATATTCGTTCTATCATTGATGTTCTTCTTAGATAAAAATGGCTTCTTTGTACACCTTTTAGAAGAAAATCCCATTTTTTTCATTCGTCTAGATATTGTATATCTAGAAAGAGAATGTCGAACCCCTGTTTTGAATTATTGTCTATGGTCAACATAAGTTTTCTTTCAATCCTTCAAAACAGTTAAGTTAAGCCTATGGTCGTCCTTCAAAGTTGAGCCTCTAGGGCGACCAGATCCAGATTTCCCTTTTACCAAGCATTCGATTTCGAACCTTTGACCAATTCGCTTCACTACACAAAGAGATGTTTTCACTTTTTGTTTTCTTAAAATATCAAAAATCTGTTTGTAAGTCATTTTCGACTGCCTTAATCCTGCAATTTGGTTTTTTATATCCTCGCCAAAATGCGGTCTTACCATTTTAGGATTAATTTTTCCACTTATTATTATATGCTATAATAATAATGATCTGCAAAATAGAAATTTTCAGTTAAAATTAACAAAAATTCATGGAAAAATATTGAAAAATCGATTTCTTCCTTCTTTCACACTTGGCCCATTTTTTGCTCATGGATATATATATATATATATATATATATATATATATATATATATATATATATTAGGGTAGGTCGATTCTGAAACTGAAAAAATAATCTAAGGAAAGTTACAAACTTAAGAAATTACCACACAAAATCTTTTTGTTTCCAAAACTTTATATTTTTTGAGCAATCGAAGTTAAAGAGACAATAATTAAATTTACGATTTTAATCATCATACCGGTGTCGCCTGACACACGTATCCATAAAATGACAACTGAGTCAAAAAGAAAAGGAAATAATAAAACCCATTCAATAACCGATGTTTTAAAATTAAATGAAATGACAAGAAAATAAAATAAAACACGAAAAAATATACAATTTAAAATACAAAGAACAACTTACTAAATGCCGTTTTGTTCACTGGACACTTTTCGGCATTTACAGAAAGTTATTATCTCCCCTGCTACATTCGGTTTGTTAATCTTTTAAACTAATTAAGACACACACTATATATAGTTAGTAAAATGTACAACTATTAAAAAAAAGCACAACGTTTATCGTTATTGTATTTTTTTTATTTAAAAAAGTATTTTTTAAGTGAAAAGACTGTGTAACCGTTAATTCAAAAGTCGGAATTAATAACGAGGTTGTTAAATAGTACTCAATAAAAAGGACAGAATATTTTTTTATTATTTAAGGGTAAATAGTTACATATGGTCGCCACAAATAACCATCTGTTTCAGTCAAAGAGACTTCTTTAGGCGACCTAGAACCTCTCGACGCCAAAAAGAAAATGTTTTTTTTTCTTTTTGGCGTCGAGAGGTTCTAGGTCGCCTGATGAAGTCTCTTTGACTGAAACAGATGGCTATTTGTTGCGACCATATGTAACTGTTTACCCTAAAAAATTAAATAATAATAATAATAATAATAATAATAATAATAATAATAGTAATAATAATAATATATATATATGGTAGCAGAATAGACAACTAAATAAAAACCGTATAATCATTTAATTGGTTTATATTTAAAAAAAATGGTGTATTTTTTAAGTAAAAAAACAGTTTAAGAGTCAATTTGTGAACTTAACTTTATTATTCGGTAAGTAAACAGTACTTTTAATTTAATAAATTTCGAACATGTTTTTAATGTTTTAAAAACATTGTGTTTTCTAATAATATATTTATATATTTTGTAAAAAAGACAACTATTTAAAAATGTAAATCTTTTATAATCATTGTAATCTGTTTTTATTTTAAAAATAGTTTTTTTAAGTGAAAACAGGATTTAAAGTAAATCTTGGAACTTAACGATACTGTTTGGGCATTTGGCTCGAAAAAAAATTGCTACATTTAACCTATATATTATGTCCTCGTTCAATAAAGAGGTTATTCGTTCTGACTGGGGCTATTTTTGTTCCATTTGTTGGCGCTGTATGTTAACCACAATGAAAACGACCTTGGAGAGACAAGTAAATAGGAACTCTACTACTTGGTAAGTAAACAATACTATTAATTTAACAAAATTCGAAATTTATTTTGATTAAAAAAACATCGTTTATTTTCTGATAATATATATATTTTTCAGATATTTTAATAACAATACCCGGAAAACCCATTAGAATTCCAACTCTGAGTAAAGGTGCAACTAAATTTGCAGGGTTACCATCACGGTTGGATAAAATTGATCCACGACGTATCAACAAATAATTTAATACAGTTATTTTTTGATGTACACTTATCCCATCTTCATTGTCCTGGTATTTCGAAATTAATAGCAAACGATATGATAGATATTTGGAATGCTACTTTGTTAACTGAACTTAGTATTCTTAACAAGGTGAAAATTCTACGCTTTCAGAAAACAAAGAAATTCTGGAAAGCGCAGTGTAATAATTTATTTGATATTTCAACATGTTCATGCAAGCTGCCCATTTTAAGCTGTAAGAATACCAATGTAAAATGCAACAAAGAAAATTGCCAGACTAAGCACATCATCTGCACCTTGACTTTGAAACAGAAAGTAAGTTATTTTTTTATTTTGTTTTAATGCATTGTGAAGGGGACAAACATAAATTGTACAAATTTTCAAATAAATTAATCTTTTGCAGTTAAAATAAATATTGAAAGCCATTTTTTTATTTTACGTGTAAAACAATTTTTAATTTTATCTGTTAAACTGTATTTTTAATATTAATAAAATCTGATATTTCAGATTTCCATGGAAGGCCGTGAATATTTGAAAGATCAGAGAAGTAAAATAGGGCCCAACGGTGCATTCCAACTAATAAAACTGCAATAAAAAAGAAAAAAATAAAACAAAAGAGTTTGAAGATATCATCACCAATAGCTTCAACATCACATATTTAGGATGATGTTTCTTTCCATTCTTCTATTTCAAATGACGAACAAGAAGATTATAAACAGCTAGATAGTCTTTCGAAAGGCCTTATAATTTAATAAAATAAAATAGCCAGCCATGAAAAAACTTTAAAAACCCCCATGATCAATTTTAACGCTCTACACTTGACACATTCGATGGATTTGTCAGTAAATGGAATTTGTGAGCAACCACTCAGAGAAGACATTTCTGACAATGAATGCAGTAATTCATTATTAACTGATGAAAAACTTGATATACCAGATTTCCCTTCACATTCTCAAAGCGGGGAACGAGCAGTTCATTTTTATAAAGAGTTAAGAGTTAGGAATCTGTTAAAGATAAAAATGAAATGTAATAAGACTTCAGACGTACCTTTCCACCGCACTGTATAGCAGTACTCTATGGTTGATTCGGATAGCTTCCGTACATTCATATCTGATCTACCCCTGCATTCCATGTTTAAAAAGCATGTGTCCTCTATAGTGTAAGACCTGACCGAATGGATAATTGTGGGCATAGACCGATTCATACCATCCAAAAAAATCCAACAGAAACCTAACAGTCAGCCATGGTTCTCCCCAGAATGTGCTGCTACCATCGGGCACATAAATCACTTTTTCGGTAGCTACCAACATAATAGATGTACTGAGACTAAAGCTGCTTTCAGGACTGCCAGCAACCACTGTAAAAGAGTAATAAAACATTCTATAGAGTTATATGCTCAGTCCGTTAAATACAAAGTAGCTGAGCAGCGGCTTGGTTCCCGACAGGTTTGGTAAATAGCAAAAAGGATCCTGAACAGAAGCGTGTGTTCTATCCCAACCATCATCAATGGGCTTGAGGTCATCTCGTCAGCATAAGATAAGACCAAACTATTTGCCAAGAACTTTGCAGCTAATTCTACTCTATGCGACGAAGGCCATTAACTCCCCGTATTTCCTCCTATAGCAGACAACACGCTATGCAACATACAAATATCTGTGCGTCAAGTCGCCAAGCTAATCAAGAACCTTGATTCCAGTAAACAACTGGCCCTGACGGTATTTCAATTATAGTGCTGAAAAAGCTCCAACCAGAACTTGCCTCCATGCTTAAAAAACTGTTTAAGCGTTGCCTTAAGGAGAAGTGCTTTCCAACACCCTGGAAAATCACATCGGTATGCCCTGTATTTAAGAACTCAGGTGAAAAGTCATCTCCCTCTCAGTACAGACCAATAAGTCTCCTGTGTGTTATGAGTAAGCTGCTGGAATCTATATTAAATAGAGAAGTAATCAGCCACCTCAGCAAAAATAAACTTCTTAGTGACCTGCAATATGGTTTCCGTTCTGCTAGATCTACAGCAGAAGTGCTAACGGTTATATCTCATAGGATTAGTGAATCTCTCGACAAAGGCTTCCTTTCTAGGACAATTGCTCTTGACATATCAAAGACCTTCAATAAGGTATGGCATAACGGCCTACTTCACAAGATTTCCAGCTACGGTATTACTGGAAATGTTTTCTCAATTATTAAATCATTTCTCTCTGAAAGGCTCATAAGAGTAGTGGTGGATGGGCAGAAATCAGAGACCTACAGTATTAATGCTGGAGTCCCTCAGGGACCCATCCTGGGCCCAACTCTCTTCCTGATCTACATCAATGATCTCCCCAAACACATACTTAAATCATTCATTGACATCTATGCTGATGACATGACCATCTATGGCAACACATCAAAGGCCGTAAATGACAAAGTTCTCTCTGATTCTCTCTCCTCTGATCTTGAGTGCATGGTACAGTGGGGGAAGAGGTGGCTGGGCACTTTTAATGCATCTAAAACCAAGCTCCTATCTTTTCATTATAAACGCTCTGACCCCCCATCTGGCATCAATTGAAATGGATGGCTCTCGTCTTGGGGAGGCTCCATGTTTTGACAAGCTACTGGGTTTGACCATTACAGCTGATCTGAAATTGAACACGTACATCAGGTCTGTCGCCAAGGTTGCTGAGAGGATGGTGGGATCCTTCTAACGTTCCAAAAGATATCTCACTACATATGCAATTCTCTATCTGTATAAAAGCCAAGTACGTCCAAGGTTGGAGTACTGCTGCCACATCTGGGCAGGAGCTGCTAAAAACAGCATATCCTGCCTTGACAGAGTACAAAATCGACTTCGTTGCTTAGTGAGGGATGCCCTTTTCTCTTCCCTGCAACCTCTCTCCCACAGAAGAGACGTTGCGAGCCTGTCTTTGTTTTATCTTTATTTCCATGGCAAGTGCTTGTCTGAGCTCCAATCTCTGGTCCCCCTCTTCCGCCAATCTTTCACGAAAAAACACCCGTGTGCCTGAAACTACTGTCATTAATTTTGCTTACTCTTTATTTGTGCCTAAATCCAAGCGTGGATTCCATGAACAAAGCTTCTTTCTTAGAAATGCACGACTGTGGAACTCTCTTCCGTTTGCCTGTTTCCCACCTGAGTACAACTTGGATGTCTTCAAGTCCAACATAAACAAATTCCTGACAAACCACCACCTTAAGTAAGACACTTTATCAAATTTCCAATACTAACGATTACTACGATACTGTCCCATTGATTACTGTACACGCAATGACCCTTATCCCTGAGTGGCTTCCGGGCCTTGATAAGTGGTGACCTCCATGTAAAAAAAAGAGAGAGGCTTCTCGATCAGTGTATGACATTGAAGCAAGGCACCAAAACATACTAGCAAAATTTTTCTGCCGACAATTAAGATCGGCATTTTCATTAAATATATAGATGGAATTATGTGACTCCATATATAATCGTTTTTCCATATTTTGTTGTATTTTTTTATTCATAACAAGACAAATATCAATATATTAAACTATTACCAAGTGAATAATAGCATTTCTAAGTGGACAAAGGTAAGGTGAAGTGGGAGGTTTCAATTTGAAGTTTTGTTATAATTTCCTTATTATACCATAAAAGAGTATTTCCTTATATAAATACTGAAATTATTTGGTTTTCACACTAAATCTGTCAAAAATCGATAATTTTTATTTAAAAATCTTCCTGCCAAATGTCAACAAAGCTTTGAAGATTGAGATCTAATTTTTGTAGTAGTATTTAATATTTATATGCATAACTTTCGCTGTATCAGTGTTTTCGATATTTAAAAAAAATTGAAAAATTTAACTATCCTTATATATACATGTGTGTGTATGTGTTTGTGTGTGTGCGTGTGTTTTTATTTGACTTATTTTTAATCAAATATTCCAAATTACTGGTTGAAAATTTCCTTATATGCAAAAACTGTGAATTGTACATTTTTATAGTTTAGAAGCAAGACACCAGGCGTTGCCCGGTCGTAAAATACGCACAAATATTATATTTTAATTAATGCAGACTTCTTATTTATTATAAACATAACAACCGTAGGTATTAAACGTAAGGTTAAATTCATAAAAAAGAATAAAAAAAAACGGAAAGAAACTAAGGCATGTGAGTATTGTTTTTTCCTAAAAAGTTCACTTCTTGTAAGTATATAAAAATACTCGAGATTAGATCAAAACTAAAACCTAAAGACAATGAATCTAGTACGATAAACATTGAGACAGCCTTGCACGATTTTTAAAATGTGTTTTCAAACCTACTTATTCTTAACATAACTAATCTGTCACGTGAAAGATTCGCGCGTACACAGTCGTGAAAAAGTTGACAAACAAATAGAAATCCGATGCATCGCCACGTACTAAATTTTAAATTTTAACCCATTACCAAGCCTTTTTTCTAGATGTAAACTGATTAAATTTTTTTCAACATGTCTGAATACCCAATATACAAAGTTCCAAGTCTTTAGATCGAACATTTGTTGAGTATACAGGTTGAGAAGTGACCTCACACACATTCTCAATTTTATAGATATGTTCACAGCAATGATTTCATTTCACCTCTGCTCGCACTTTTTTATACTTCTTCATATACGCATACGTCAGTGAGTTGGATGCTCCTAGATAACGAGCGTGACAGTAATTTTCAGTTATGTACGAAGGCGAAAGACAGATAAGTATTAATACATAGATGGTAGCAGTTACGCATGCTAGTCTATCGGGTACGTAGGTAAGTGCGTGCATGCGTGTGTAAAGGAGAGTATCTATATTTCATGGCCGCCTACATCTGTTTGTGTTTCTTATCGTAGCTGTTTTGATTAATTTGTTTTTGTTTCTCGCTCGACTGGCAAGACCCCCAAAAATGTCAGATGTACAAAACGAGAGTTTCGCTCGGAGATCTTCAGATGAAATCTCTTTGCATCAAACATTTCGATAGCATCTTCCTTTTTTTTCATTCCAGTTGTCATTTTTTCGGTATTTAATCCAAATTATTTAAAACTATCTACAATATGTAAACCTATTAGTTGCTCCTCCCTTTTACCTTTGTTTCTGTCTTAGAACTTCGGACACAGACGCAAAAGAAGACACAAGGAAAACATTTAAATGAAGTTATCATGTTGAACCATGCCTGTGCAAAGACAAATATGTTGTCATTTAATTGTCAGTCTAATGATAGATTCCTAAAAGTTATAAGGTCTATTTAGTATATATTCGTTGCGACCGGTCCCTTAAAAGTGCTTTTCAGTTTATATAATTCCTTAATCTATTTTTGTCACTGGTCTATTATATATATAAATACACACACACTGAAAGTAAATAAAACACAACACAGCTGATCTAAAATATTTTGTTTATTTCCACTGACAAGAGTTTCTGATTTAGTCAGAACACATCAGTGAAGGCGCGTGTGCGGGGTGGAGATGTTTTAGCAATGAAGAAAATGTGTCAGTTTTTCCTCGCTCTGTGACGGACTGTTCTGTCTCCCTGCTGCTTTCTGTCGTGTCAATTTATATCAACGATACAGTCTGCTATTCAAATTATTTATTTGAAAATGTTAAGATGCAGTTATTTATTCAGACTTAGGAAAAATGTTCAGGTATGGTAATAGAGTCGAATAAGATATTCAGGTATTTTACAATTCTATTATCTACTTTAATTATACCATTTTAGAATTACGATCTGGTAATCTAGCCAAATTATTTATTTAAAATAACCTAGGAAGTTATCAAGTCGAATTATGCTTGTCAAAAGAGGTAGTAGTCTTTCATCTCAGATCACAACTAGATGTATTCGATTGTGTATCAGTAATTTTTAAGTATGACGTTTCTAAATAAGTAGTTTTAATAACTTACCCTATTGCTTTTTTTATCCTAACAAATTTGATACTTGCAAAAAACATAATAACGTGTAAGACATGTAGAAATATGAAGAAAAAAACTCATACAAAAATACAAAAAATATGCATTACACGTCTATTATATTTGTAGGTTGTCTGGTCAACTGAACCCGAAACTATGCTATGATTTTTACTAATAACCGATATTCTGAAATTACAAAAACTAGGTATTAATGCACATTTTTCTGCTTTTATTTTTATTAGAAACATTGCTCTTGGAATACAAATGTATTATCGTCCAATGTTTTACTAAAATGGTACTGTAATATTTGTTTATTCGTCATGACAACATCCTCCCTAGCATTACCCTTTCTTTTGGGAATAATGTAATATATGCTCGTTCATCATATATATATATATATATATATATATATATATATATATATATATATATATATATATATATATATTAGTGAAAATATACTCCTCCTGTTCGCATATATTCTTAGTTTTTATTTATTGTGTTTCTGAAAAAGATATATAGCGTTTTTAGTTATATGACGTGAAGGTAACCAAAGTTTTAATTATTTTTTCTAAACGTCACATTTTTAAAGAATTATTAATTTCAATCGACCCTACTCCATCTCCATCCCCTCTGATTATTCTGATTATACGCATTAAGAAGGATTATGTGACATCTAATACTCAATAAGTTTGTATTGAACATGATAAGCGATATGTTTAATATGCGTTCATCGATCTGACAGACTAGCAAATAACCTACTTTAATATTATTGTGGCCGAGCTTTACCAAACACACCCCACAAGCCAAACTAAAGTGTGGATCGTAGTAAAACGCATCTTCTCACTTACTCAAGATAATGCCATCAAGTCATATAATTGATCCCTTTAAAATATATTGTATTCCTTATATTTCTGTCTCTACATATTTAAACAGGTAGTTGTCAACCATTCCGCGTTGCATTCGGCAGTGGTATTTCTTCTGCATTTTGCATATGCTAATCCTAACACTAAGTCTAAGGGTAAACTAAGTTTTATCCTGAACACTAAGTTAACGCATATGCAGACAGGACTTACAAAGGTAGGTAAAGCGGATGTGTGCGCACTGCGCATAACTGACACGGTATTTTTTTAGAAAACCTATTTTAAAATAGATGTCGAAAAACTCCTAAAAACCCTTGCGCAAACCAGCACAAAAGCAAAACAACAGCGGACAGAGACACTACTACACACTAATCGACGGATCAAAAGTAATATACGTTCAGTCAATGTGATTGTTTTTACCATGGAAATGCTATTTTACCCCGAACCAACCGACGAAGCCTTCTATACAGATGCATGGTTTAATAAAAAATCACACACGAGTTTAGAGATGTTTTTGATTAATAATTCGATATTATAAATTAAAATGAATTCTTGAATTATACAGCGGAGCCGGTAACATCACACCGACATCAAACCGATAAGGCAATTGTCTTTTTTTAGCTAAATTATGGCAAGAAAAAAAAGATTCTTCCCTCGCATTAAGAACACAAAAATATTGGCGTGGGAATTATTAGCATTCGTAGATGACAAATCGTCATCCTTGCTTGTGTTCTTCCCCTTCGCATAATATAGCCACAGACGATGGCTTTATGTTTCGTATCAGGGTTCTACGCTCGGCACGCTGTATGAATAAAATGATGTATTAAGACGATTATTTTCAGGAAAGGTCATGTCTCTTGTAATTGATGCTTTCACTTATTTCAACGATTTGACCTTTGAAAACTCTACCAAACTCCTCCGCCAATTTGGGGTCTAAACACTTTACATATAAAACATAGATTACTTGGACATGGATCAAACTTTTTAATTTGATGTGAGCCCAATACAATAAATATTAAGGGGTAAAAATTGGGGTCAAAGTTAAAAAAATTTCACCCCTGGGGTCTTTACCAAATTGCCCAACTAATTTTTGGTCTCAACATTTGAAATTTTACATAAAGTATATTCAGACACAAATCAAGCTTTTTAATCGTTTTTAGGCCGAAAATTGGCTGCCAAGGGGTCAAAGTTCAAAATATTTTACGTATGCTGTCTCTAGCAAACTATTCAGCGAATTTGTGATCTAAACATTTGAAATTTTACATAAAGAATATTCAGGCATGCATCATGCTTTTAAATCAGTTTTTGGGCTAGAATTTGGCTGTCAAGAGGTCAAAGTTAAGAGAGTTGACCTTTTGCAGACTCTACCAAACTCCTCAGCCAATTTTGGGTGGAAACACTTGAAATTTTAGATGTAGGTTACCTGGATATAAGTCAATCTTTTTAATACATATATACATATGTACATAAAGTTATTAACAGTACAAAGGGCCCGATCAAAGCCGGGCTGAACTGCTAGGATATATATATATATATATATATATATATATATATATATATATATATATATATATATATATATATATACAGACATTGTTATAAACAACAAAAAGTTTCTGCTTTGTAATACCTTTTTTAGGTTTTCAATTTTTCGTATTATCGTTTTTGTATACATTACGAAGGTATGGATATATGTTCCAAGCATTTTTTCTTCCCGAAGTGTCCGCGGTTTTTAAATTTTTAACTTTTTGTATAATAATCTACACACTTTCAAGAATTTGTGTGAGAGGCCCGGTGGAAATTATGGGTAGATTTATTTAAAAAGTAGTTGGGTTGCGACCGAAGACGCGAGTGAGGATCAGTGTGTCTGCTTGCAGCGGTGGAAGGGTTAATATCATAGGGAACGGGAGAGCATGTCAGTTTTAGTTTTAAATAGATGCCATCTTACTGAATAATAATAATAAATTCTACTTCTATATGATATGATGTATGTGTTTGTATACTACTTTTATATGATATGATGTATGTCTTTGTATACTACTTCTGTATGATATGTATGTCTTTGTATACTACTTCTATATGATATGTATGTGTTTGTATACTACTTCTATATAATGTGATGTATGTGTTTGTATACTACTTCTATATGATATGATGTATGCGTTTGTATACTACTTCTATATGATATATATGTGTTTGTATACTACTTCTATATGATATAATGTATGTGTTTGTATACTACTTCTATATGATATGATGTATGTGTTTGTATACTACTTCTATATGATATGCATATGTTTGTATATTACTTCTTTATGATATGTATGTGTTTGTATACCGATTCTATATGATATGTATGTGTTTGTATGCTACTTCTATATGATATGTATGTATTCGTATACTGATTCTTTATTATATGTATGTGTTTGTATATTACTTATGTATGATATGATGTATGTGTTTGTATACTACTTCTATTTGATATGTATTTGTTTGTTTACTACTTCTCTATGATATGTATGTATTTGTATACTGCTCCTGTATGATATGTATGTGGTTGTATACTTATTATATATGATATGTATGTGTTTGTGTACTACTTCCATATGATATGTATGTGTTTGTATACTACTTCTGTAATATATATATATATATATATATGTGTGTGTATACTGCTTCCACATGATATATATGTGTTTGTATACAACTTCTATATGATATGTATGTGTTTGTATACTACTTTTGTATGAGATGTATATGGTTGTATGATACTTCTATATGATATGCATGCGGTTGTATACTGCTTCTATATGATATGTATATGTTTGTATACTGCTTCTGTATAATATCTATGTGTTTGTATACTACTTCTATATATGTATGTGTTTGTATACTGCTTCTATATGATATGTATGTCTTTGTATACTACTTCTATATGATATGATATATGTGTTTGTATACTACTTCTATATGATATGATGTATGTGTTTGTATACTACTTCTATATGATATGATGTATGTGTTTGTATACTACTTCTATATGATATGTATGTGTTTGTATACTACTTCTATATGATATGATGTATGCGTTTGTATACTACTTCTGAAGTATATGTATTTGTTTGTATACTACTTTTATATGATATGCACGTGTTTGTATACTGCTTCTATATGATATGTATGTGTTTGTATACTACTTCTATATGATATTTATGTGTTTGTATACTACTTTTATATGATATTATGTGTTTGTATACTACTTCTATATGATATGTATGTGTTTGTATACTACTTCTCTATGATATGTATGTGTTTGTATACTATTTCTATATTATATGTATGTGTTTGTATACTGATATATTATACGTATGTGTTTGTATACTGCTTCTATGTGTGATGTATTTGTTTTATACTACTTCTATATAGTTATTTGTTTGTATGCTACCTCTACATGATATTATGTGCTTGTATACTGATTCTATATGATATTTATATGTTTGTATACTGCTTCTGTATGATACGTATGTGGTTGTATACTTATTATATATATGTATGTGTTTGTGTACTACTTCCATATGATATGTATGTGTTTGCATACTACGTTTGTAATATATGTATGTCTTTGTATACTGCTTCTATATGATATGTATGTGTTTGGATGCTTTCTATATGTATTTGTTCGTATTCAATATTACATGTATGTATTTGTATGCTATACTACTTCTATGTGATATGTATGTGTTTGTATACTGCTTCTACATGATATGTAGGTTTGTATATGCTACTTCTATGCGATACTAATATATTACTTATGTAACTACTATATAATACTTGGCAACGTCCAGTTGTCATAGTGGTTATTACAACTCACTTCGATATCAAATCTAGTGATTTTGTACAAATCGAATATAACGGAAACACGAAAACTTGCAGAGAGAAACTTATATTTAAATAGTTTCCATTAATTTTATAATACACATAATAGAAATTAGAAACATGTTTGTTCGAACACAGCCTAAACAAAGTGAACTAAATTCAAAATATATTTATTTTAAAAGTATGCAATTGATTTTAATTCTGTTCGATTTTTCTGTATAACAACAACAACAATAACAACAACAATAATAATAATAGTAATAATAATAGTAATAATAATAGTAATAATAATAATAAGGCTGAAGTGCGGCTCAATCAGCATGTCCCTTGATGATTGATTGCGATGTTCCCTCATATCAGCTGGTTCGATCAGTCCGGTGTATCTCTGTAGACATCTGAAAAATTACAATATTAGAGCGGACAAGAAACCGGGTCGAAAGTTGCGGAGGTAGGGTGGGGGTCAAGATTTAATGAGAGGCGAGGCAGAACTGAATTTATCAACAAAACAAAATATGCTGAAGAAGAACGGCGATAAAGAAAGAAAAATGAATAGAGAGGCAGATGTTGAATAAGAAAAAAGAGAAAGGGATTGCGAGATTGAGAAAGAAAAGAAGTGATAATGAGAAAGCGAAAAAAGCGAAAGAATGAGAAAAAGAAAGGAAGGCGTATGGTGAGAATAAACATAGAGAAATTAACGTATAATGAAAAGAGAAATAGTGAGAAAGAGAGAGATGATGAACGAATGATAGAGAAGAAAAGCGAATGAAAGAGAGAATGGAAAAAAAAGGAAGGAGAGAGAGATATTATAAAAATGAAGGAAAAAGGAGTAAAATAAATACAGAATTAAGAAACAAAAGATTGCAATGAGAATAAGAATGGAAGAAAATGGGGTTGAGAAAAAGGGCGAATAATCGGAATGAGAAAGAGAGGAAAGACAAAATGTGTGAGAAATAGAGAGATATTCAAAACAAGTAAGGAATAGAGCGAAAAAGATAAAGAGAAAAATCGAGAAAGAATGAGAAAATAGAACACCAAGAGAGGGGGGGGGGCGAAAATGCCAAGAGAATGTAAGAAAAATAGAATTCGAAAGCGAAAAATAACTATAAGATTGGGAGTGTGAGAAATAGAAATAAAATAAGTTCAAGACAAAATGAAAGAGAATAAGATAATTAATAATATATACACACACACATATATATAAATATATATATATACATATATATATGTATAAGTATATTTATAGATATATAATTATAAAGTGATTAAAAAAGAGATATATAATTATAAAGTGATTAAAAAATACGAAATAGAAAGCAAAAAGAATAATCAAGGAGTGACGGAAGGGAAAAAATGGAAATATAGATAATTAGAGAGAGAGAGAGAGAGAGAGAGAGAGAGAGAGAGAGAGAGAGAGAGGAGGGAGGAAGAAAACGAGATCGATAGATAGATAAAATGGACAGATCAAGAAAGACAGACAGAGAGAGAGAGAGAGAGAGAGAGAGAGAGAGAGAGAGAGAGAGAGAAACAGAAGGAATGATAGATTAAATATTTAAATATTATATAAATTTTTATTTTCCGTGTTTTGTTTTAATTTCAACTTTTTCCGACTTTCAGTTTCAAGTTTGTTGATGTTAAAAATATTGCATCTCAGGACGATGGTGAAACTCGAGAATGTTGAATATTTCCCACCGGTATTCGAGCAAATATAAAATGCATATATTTGAATCCTGATTTTCAAAGCTGATTGGCGCATCACTATCTTGTAATTTTCATCGATTTGGTTTTGCATTGGTTTATGCTAGGCTGGCATAATATGTACATACCTAATATGCGTGTTCAGGTGTTCGAATTTGGATAAAGTTTATGATTTCTAATGCTTATTTTCAAGTCATATATTTCGGTTAATTGCACCCTAAATTTAACCCTAACCTTAACCCTAACCCGAGGTAATAAAACTATATTCAATTCGAAGTTAGGAATACTAACGAAAGTCTCATATTATTAAAAAGAAATTTTTTTGAATCTTTTAACATAAGGTTTCATAATTTGTGCATTCTTTCTTTGGCGGACTGTTTTCTTCATCTTCATAGGCGTTGTTGTTTCACAACGTTTCGGCCAACTCATAATCTATCTTCTTCGGGTGATTAACACCGACGGAATACTTGTAACTGTATCGCCAGTAATTACTGCCTTCCATAGTTGTTGTTTTTTCACCACGTTTTGGCCGACTAATCCTCTGGCCTGCTTGGATAGGATTGAAACAACTATCTTTTAACAATGCTCATCTGGAACAGCTATAGCAACGCGTTTATCTCTGCGCCAAGGCTCCCGGACGTGGTAAGGCAACACAAACTATGGAAGGCAGTAATTGCTGGCGATACAGTTAAATGACTCAACATTCCTATCCAGACAGTATTAGTCCCCTGAAGAAAGCCAGAGGATGAGTTTGTCCAAACATGATGAAACAGGAACAACTGTGAAGATTAGGATAAAAGCTGGCAAAAGACGGAATACACATTAACGGAAGTCAGTTGAAATGTCCTGGGGATTTTCTTCAACTTTCTGTATAATTTATTGATGATGATAATATTTGTATGTAAAATAATTAATTTAATTTAATTTATTGATGATGATAATATTTGTATGTAAAATAATTAATTTAATTTAATTTATTGATGATGGTAATATTTGTATGTTAAATAATTAAGTTAATTTAATTTATTTATGATGATAATATTTGTATGTAAAATAATTAATTTAATTTAATTTATTGATGATGGTAATATTTGTATGTTAAATAATTAAGTTAATTTAATTTATTTATGATGATAATATTTGTATGTAAAATAATTAAGTTTATTTAATTTATTTATGATGATTATATTTGTATAGAAAATAATTAAATTCATTTAATTCATTGATGATGATAATATTTGTATGTAAAATAATTAATTTGATTTAATTTATTTATGATGATAATATTTGTATGTAAAATAATTAATTTAATTTAATTTATTGATGATGATAATATTTGTATGTTAAATAATTAATTTAATTTAATTTATTGATGATGGTAATATTTGTATGTTAAATAATTAAGTTTATTTAATTTATTTATGATGATAATATTTGTATGTAAAATAATTAATTTAATTTAATTTATTGATGATGGTAATATTTGCATGTTAAATAATTAAGTTAATTTAATTTATTTATGATGATAATATTTGTATGTAAAATAATTAAGTTTATTTAATTTATTTATGATGATGATATTTGTATAGAAAATAATCAAGTTAATTTAATTTATTGATGATGATAATATTTGTACGTAAATAATCAAGTTAATTTCATTTATTGATGATGATAATATTTGTATGTAAAATAATTGTATGCATAATCAAATACTATAAAATTATCGAATAAAAAGTGGATTTTAATTTCACTTTCGACAGCTCTTGGTTACCTATTTTTTGCTGTTTTTAGTCCTCACGCTGCATCGGCTACGTTCCTATCAAAGGTTGCAAAATTGCTGTTTTTTTTTGTGTCGGAATGTATCTGTTTAATACTTATACTTGACTATTTTTCGATCTAAAAGTGCCACTTTTGATAAGACAGATATTTTTGATGAGACAGATATTTTTGATAAGACAGATACGCATTCGGAACTGAACCATTATACTGGACGTTTTCATTTTAAACTTTAAGTGAAGTCATTATTTACAGATAATTTTATAAAATTAACAGTCGATTCTCTACAGTGCAATGTAGACTAAAATTTATTGTGGACTAAGTCACTGCGGGGAGGCATGTGAAGCTTCCTCCTGGTACACTGCTTGGAAGTTCCCAACAAGAGCATGCAATCAATCGATTTGATTGCATAATTGGCGATTTCACCGATTTCGATAATAATAGAAGTATGAAAGGGCGGAATATTTCTTGATCCTCATTCAATCTCGGACAATATCGAATATATCTTTAATAGTTTATAATGTAGATAGAATTGTGTAAAAAAAAACAACAAAATATAAAATAAGTTAATAAAAGCACGGCGAATAAACTTGGTTTTGAGAATATGTGACGTTCTATGCATTGATTAATCATCGGGATGTTCTGATAGCGTTCTCGCTATGCATTAAAAATGAGATATCAATACAAGTTTAGCAAGACCTTGTTTGTTCGAGCCTTGTATGAATTATGACATGCTGGTGAAACCATGCTTCTAAATGATTGACGTGCACTGGCCAAAAGATACCGAACTTCGAATTCCAGCCTTTATGTAAACGTGCACATGTCTAAAAGAAAATATTGGCTAAACGACGCACCACACTATAAAGTAACGCCACACATAATCATTTAAAGTGCACTACACATGTAACAATATTGTTCGCCGGAGAAAGTGACGTTTTTAAGAATGTTTCTGTCATGTCCAGGCATGGTAACCAACTACATTGAAAGACGGTAGGCGCATTACCTATGTTAAAGGGCTGAGGAGACGCCCGTTACGTACGGTGTTTGTCGAATCCTTTGCGTCATTACTTGTCTCTAGAGAATTATCTGGCCTAGGACTGTTGTGTTGGAACTGAACGCTTGTAATTATTATACCTGTGAAAAAAAAACGCATGTTTTATTAAACAGTCGACGTGATCGAGCTTATAATATAAACATATGTCAGCTCCAGTAGGATTGGCAACACGCCCTCGGATCACAACGTGTTAGTCACACATTTTCAACATTACACGTCCCACCAAAACGACAAGAACAGTCAGGTAGAAGCTTGTAATTGTAAGACAAAGTAATGTAGAAGCTGATCTAGCTCCCAGAGAAGACATTTATACTGGTTGCAGAAAACGTTTTATATGTAGGAAATATGTTTTAGAAAAACAATCGTTTATTACCTCAGCTATATACTACTACTACTACTACTACTACTACTACTACTACTACTACTACTACTACTAACTTGTGGGATCTGTGGTAATTACACAGCGGTATCTTTCATGTGTAATGTATTGCTGCTGGGCATTCTTTGGGTGTTCATCATGAATATTTATCATAGCAAGTCTATATATTAATATAGTAGCGTGTAGAACAATGAAAAAAAGAGAAAAACAATAAAAAAAAGAGGTGAGTTATTTATTTTAATGTAGGCATGACCGTTAAAACTAATATAAACTAGTGATTTCAAAAATAATTTTAAAAAATAGTTGAGTTGAGTGGCATCATATATAATCGAATACGAAACCAAAACTCATGAAGAATTCTTGGCAAAATTATTTATTACAAGAAATGGACGGACACAACAATTATTGAACCACAGCCATTCGAAAGAAAAAAAAAGATGTAAGCGTGACACACAATGTAACACATATGCTATTGTATTAATATACAGATTAACGAAAACACCAGCATCGGTCGGTCGGTCAGTCTCTCTCTCTCTCTCTCAATCTCCCCATTTCTCTCTCTCACACACACACACACACACACACACGCTTACAAACAATAAAAATGTAAACAAATTAAACAATGAAAGAAAACAAAACAAATAACTGCTGTAGATATGATTACAAAAATAAAACTACAGGTACCCATCATTTTTCCCAAACACACAAACAGACATACACGCGCACATATAGATTAGCGTAAATACACACACGCACAAATGAAAATGTAGTAATAGAAATAATATTTTAAATAACGAAAACACTAGCATCGGTCGGTCTATCGGTCTCGGTCTCGCTCTCTCTCTCTCTTTCTCTCTCTCTCTCTCTCTCTCTTCTCTCCTACCTCAGCTATATTATTATTATTATTATTATTATTATTATTATTATTATTATTATTATTATTATTATTATTAATAATAATAATAATAATAATAATAATAATAGTAATAATAATAATTTTGTTTATAAACGTCTCACTGAAAAGCAATGGATTCATTTCCGAGGATATCCTTCAATCCCGGCTCCAAACCAGGAGCCTCAAAGATCAAGGCTTTTCCTAAGGATATTCGTGATAACTACAATAGTAGAGGTCTGAAGGCCGCCTAAAACATCGGGGATTCGTAGTTTTATCAATTGTCCTCTGGGATTATTTGTGTTTAAATCCCGTGTATACGCCTTATATCAAAGGCCAATGGAGCATAATTGTTCCACTTCTCGATCTCCTTCTCTCTCACGTTCCTGTCCCAGGATATTCAGAAGTTTACAATTTGCCAGTTTTTTGAGACCTTGCTAATGACGAGTAAATCAGGACGATTATGTTTCGATTGCTTGGTCGTTATGAAACATTTGTCCCACAATAGCTCTACATTGCCGCGCCGCCGCCGCCGCCGCCGCCGCCGCCAACAACAACAACAACAACAATAATAATAATTATAATAATAATAATAAACATCAGCTGATAGACAACGCATAACAGAAACTAACATACAAAGAGGCATCTTCCAAGGAGATTCACTATCACCATTACTGTTCATCATAGCCATGATACCCCTGAACGACATGCCAAGAAAAAGTGAAGCCGGATACAAGTTCTCTGATACAGAGGAAAAAATGAACCACCTGATGTACATGGACAATTTGAAACTTTTTGTAATGAGCGAAAAGAAACCAAAGACACTAACAAACACTAACAGGATCTTTGGCCAGGATATCCAAATGGATTTATGAATGGAAAAGTAGTTATAAGAAAGAACTAGAAACGACAGAAGGCATGGAATTACCCAACCAAACGGAGATTCGAGCTCTAGGGGAACAAGACGCCTATAAATACTTGGGAATTCTGGAAGCAGACACCATCAACGCGACAGAAATGAAAAAGAGAATTGAAAATGAATACCTCAGAAGAACAAGAAAACACCTGGAAACGAAATTATCTAGCAGAAATCTAATAAAAGGTATACGAACATAGGCAGTATAACTGATAAGGTACTCTGGACCGTGTATAGGGTTGACTAAAGAAGAACTGAAACAGCTCGATTAGAAGACCAGGAAACTCATGACCATGAACAATACACTACAATTAAATGACGATGTTAACTGACTCTATGTAAAAAAAAAAATCGGCGGGGGAGGATTAGTTTGAATAGAAGACTGACTTATACAAAAAAAAAAACTAGAAAAATACATAATGCAAAATACTGAAAGGATATTTATGCCAGCAAGAGACATTAAAAATCTCAACAAAATAGAAAACACAGAAACTTAGGATAGAACGAGAAAAGGAAAATGGGAAGAGAAGCAATGACACCGAAGATTCATAAGAATGACAAAAGATGAGAATAACATGGACATGGATGCGAAAAGGACACATAAACCGAGAAACTGAATCCCTAATAACTGCAGCACAAGATAACACAATAATAACCAACAACACCAAAGCAAAGATCGATAAATCACAAGAAAACAGCAAATGCAGACTCTGTGGACAAAGAGATGAAACGATAAACCATATAGTAAGCGAATGCAGCAAACTGGCCCAAAAGGAATACAAGAAAAGACAATAATAATAATAATAATAATAATAATAATAATAATAATAATAATAATAATAATAATAATAGGAACATTACGAACAACCTAGAAAAAACATTAAAATAAGAATGGGAGAAGTTGGAATAAGGGGAATGCTAAATATACAAAGGCTAACAATAATGAAAGCAGATGAAATGTTAAGGAAACCTTTGAATGTGGAGACTAACGCGCGGGAGCCGGACAAATAGAAACTGAATGTGTAAAACACATCGAATCATGAAAGCTCCAACTATATAATTATAAGTTACACCCTTTTCCTACACAAATTCTTGTGGCAGCATAAACTGACACCGCTCCAAATAATTCATGATGGTCAAGGAGGATGGAAAAATCAAGGAAATAAACGGCTAATCAGACATCCACTAGACGAGTGCGAAGAAACTTAGACCTTCAGAAGACTTAGTGCCACCCAAATTTCAGTGAAAACCAATAGTCGATAACAAGAAAAAATCAATGGTAAACGGCTATTGTGATAATGCAACTGTTATGCAAAGTTTATCGAAAGAGGTGGTTTGTACTGGGAACTTGGGATTTGTTGTAAGTCAGACACCAGGGAAACATAATTTTTCTCAAAACTAGTCCTTTGATGACTAACTGTGAAAACTCCTAGTGAGATCAAAATAATAACGTATATATTATATAAAAAATGTCTGATTTTATATCCTATTAAAACTTGAGAAATACAACAACAAAAAAAAAAAAAACATGCACAAAGTTAGTATTTCGTTTTTATCGGCGTAACACCGAATGTACAAAATGTAAAATTTTTCATTATTTAGCAGTAAGTGGATCATTCACATTATTTAATGTTACCAAAGCATACACGCGTCTTTGATATTATCTTATATTATTTTCCAGCTTCTAACTAATGGGAATTAAATGTGAATTAAAAAAGTAATCTTTTACGCGACGGTGAGTTGTGTGCATCTTGAAGAAAGAAGAATGGGTTTAACAAAGAAAGAATGAGAAATATACGGATCCAAGAATATATATTATGTTACACATTTTGTCATAGGGAATACCGAATAGTCCTGCTAGTATATATATATATATATATATATATATATATATATATATATATATATATATATATATATATATATATATATATATGATTAGTTTTTTTGGAAAAAGAATTCCAGCAGAGTGCTGAATTAAAAGGAAAATCCAAATTGTAAGAGCGTATTTATATTTTGCGTACAGAAAGTTGTTAGTTGAGACAGATCATTGGTACCGTCGGTTTTAAGTCCGATAATAAGGCCCGTTTAAGGTATCCTTATCAAGCTCTCTTCAGCCAATATTCGTCTGAAGAGAGCAATATTGGCTGAAGAAAGCCTGATAAGGATACCTTAAACGGGCCTTATTATCGGGCTTGAAACCAACGGTACCAATTATCTGTCTCAACTAACAACTTTCTGTACACAATATATATATATATATATATATATATATATATATATATATATATATATATATATATATATATATAATAGCAATAAATAAGAAAGGAATAGCATAGAAAACAATATACTGAGGTTGGAGTGTGGCTCCTAAATATAATAAAATTATACATTTCAAACGAGTAAAATATTTGTTTATTCTCCTAATATGACGTTGTGATTTGGCTTTCAAGTATACAAGTATACCTGCGTAAGTTGTCTATTAAAAGATACCCTAACAAAGCGCTCAATTCTAAACAAAATATCAATATGTCGGACTATGTTCAGTCTCGTTTTTGATCTGTAACAAATATAAGTAAATATGGCGCTTAGATATATATATATAAAAAACTTCAAAGACTATATATATATATATATATATATATATATATATGGTGGATGAGTGTGGCTGTATGCACATAGATGTAACGGTGCATATCGTAATTATATTATTTAATGCAGTAAGATAGCAATGTACATACATACTAGCAAAAGTACCCGTCGTCGACTGGGTTCAAAAACAGCCTACAGAAAATGGACTCTGATTTATGAAAGTATGATAGGTTATGAAAAAGAAGGGTTGTAAAGAGAAAGCTTCGAATTCGGGGGTATCAAAACAAAAGCAAAATATGATGAAAGTAAAAATAAAATAGATAAAACCCATAATTTATTATACCATACCTGTTCACACTGAAACACTTATCACAATATCCTGTGGATCTATATTAAAAAACCTTGTTAAACTTTGTGACATATTTCCATTCTATGGAGGTCAGGCGCGAACGAACTCCCCATAATTATATTATACCATATTTCTTCAAACTGAAACATAATTATCAAAGTATACTTACGCAGATAGATATGAAAAGTCTTTATCAAAGTTTGTGCCTATTTCCATTCTATGGGGCCAGGCGCAAACGCAGACCCCACAATTTTATTATACCATCCCTATTAAAGCTAAAACATACTTATCAAAGTATCATTATGTACATATATATCAAAAACACTTGTAAACGTTTTTTTAAATTTTTTTTATTTATTTCCATACTTTGTGAACCAGGCGCGAACGCAGACCCCACAATTTTAATGAACCACTGTTCTGCCAGATCAAACCTACCCATTCCTGTGTCTCGATACATCTTCTATCATTATATGTAATCAGGTTTTTTAAAATAGTCAACCATATAGGGCCTACTCGTGACCAGACACACAGACACAGACACACACAGAGACATTCAGCTATATATATATATATATATATATATATATATATATATATATATATATATATATATATATATATATATATATATATATATAATACTAATTATCTGTGCAACGTTCTCATTGGGAGACGAATGTATCACAACGGATTGGGAATATTTAAATTTAATTAAATATTTTCTTCATGAGGAGTCGAAACATTTTCTTAATAACTTTTAAGTCTCTCTTATAACTTTTAAGCCATTGCACCTGCTATACATATCTTTGTACACAATATATTGATCTACACAAAACATACACCATATCACAGACACATATATGTATATATGCATGAAGTAACTATTAACAAATACACGAAAAAATATTTGTAAATATATATCAATAAACAAGTAAACTTATACATATATGCAGATATATAGTGTCTTAAAAATACGCAATAATTTAATTAAAATAATTTAATTTAATAATTTAATTTAAATTAAAAAAAACAAATTGATGAGATGAAACATTGTAAGTTTCAGTCATTAGTATGTGCGTGTATGTGTGTGTATGTGTGTATGTGTGTATGTGTGTATATATGTGTGTGTCTGTGTGTGTCTGTGTGTATGTATGTGTGTATGTGTGTGTATGCGTGTGTATGTCTGTATGTGTGTGTATGCGTGTGTATGTGTGTATGTGTTTGTATATGTGTGTGTATGTGTGTATATGTGTGTATGTGTGTATGTGTGTATATATGTGTGTGTATGTGTGTGTATGTGTGTGTATGTGTGTATGTGTGTGTATGTGTGGTGTATGTGTGTGTGTATATTATCCAATGTGTATCAGAAAAATATTCTCTGGAGTAACTGAATTCGAATCTTACTGCATTAAATAATATAACTCAACTCGCCACTGGTATGCAACAATGTTGACTCAGGAGCGGCGTGGTTGGAGATTGCGCCACTCTTGCGCACAAATTTTTAGGCGCAGGCACCCTTACAGTCTGTCAAGATTGGCGGAAGCTTTTTTAGCGACATCGATATATATATGTATACATATATATATGTATATATGTATATATATATATATATATATATATATGTATGTATGTATGTATGTATCCAGGTACGTCCAAGGATGGAATACTGTTGCCACATCTGGGAAGGAGCTGCTACCTCGTTATCACAGAACAGATGTTGCGAGTTTGTCTCTGATGTATCGTTATTTTCATGTGTTCGACTGTGCTTCAGTCTATGGTCCCCCCTCGCCAAACTTTCACCAGAAACACTCGTCTAGCTGAAAATACTATCAATAATTCCCCCCACTCTTTATCTCTGCCTAAACCTAAACGTAGATTCCATGAACAAAGCTTCTTTCTTAGAACTGCACGCCTGTAGAATTGTCTTCTGTTTTCCTGCTTCCCGCCTGACTACAATATGGTTGTCTTCAAGTCTAACGTAAACAAGTTCTTGATGAGCCGTTCCATATAAGTTAACAAATTTACCGAATTTCCATTACTAATGATTACTATATTGTCCAATTTCTACTGTACACACTTTAACCCTTATTCTCGAGTGGCCTCTTGGCCTTGATAATGTGGTGATACCTGTGTCAAAAAAGAATATACATATATATATATATATATATATATATATATATATATATATATATATATATATATATAGAGAGAGAGAGAGAGAGAGAGAGAGAGTTTGTTTATTCCCCAAACATTTTTGGTTACGTATGTGCATATAGGTTTTAGTGGAATATGAATTAAAAGAAACTACCTGATCATACCCCCAAAAAGTAGATGCTTTTTAAACTCCTTTTTGGGGTTTAATGAGCGGTTTATTTGAATTGAGATTCCACTGAAACATATGCACATATTTAAACAATAGTATTTGTATAATGATAGACTAAATACCAGCTCTGTTTTTCATTGAAAACTCTTTAATAATTTCGCAGGTTTCATGGGATTTACATCTAGGAAACCAATCTATACAACTATTGTACAGTTTTAAAAGGATGAATAAACATAATCAACTTGGGTGTACGATCGTTTCGGGAACGATATTACTTTTATTAAAATTGACAATAAACCATTGATGATAATCGACAAAGGATGAATTTTTTAATATTGTCCCTTCGCCAGCAAAGAGAAATCAACACTAGGTTCCTTGATATGACAAGGGCACGTTCGAAATGAATGTTTCTGTTTAGAGCACAATTGGACTATAATATTTGATAAATTTATTCCAAACAAAAATCCAAGCTATTATCACAACACAAGCAGAAATCCCAGGCATATAAAATCAACAGTAGGTTCTTTGATATGACAGGGACACTTTCGAAATGGATGTCCCTGTTTAGAGTACAATTAAAACATGATATTTGACTTATGCATTTAAAGCTTTAATTCAAGTCATTGTATATAAAAAATAATTTTAACCAGTAAGTTGTCGACATTACAATGTAGAAATACAATGTATTATAAACTGTCACTCGGAGGAGGCGTGTGAAGCTTCTTCCTGGTGTATCGCGATCGGTCCTAAACTAGAGGAAGCAATCCATCAATTTCATTCATACATGGACGTTTTTACACACTTGGACAACAATAAAATATGGTGGGGTGAAACTTCTGTTGATCATCATTCGATCCCGTGCAAGGACAGGTCTTCCTGCTAGTATATATATATATATATATATATATATATATATATATATATATATATATATATAACTACTTAATTTACTCACATAAAATTAATATACGAAAGTATAGATTTTTGCGTAAACTTTAAGTATTTACTTCAAAACTGCTAAATACGTAGGTAGAGCTAGTTAGTAATTTATAAAATATATATGGCGATTAAGCTACACTGAATATTCCGCGTTTCATCCACTCTAGGGCTCCTCGGGCGGAATATTCATTGTAGCTTAATCGCCATATATATTTTATAAAATACTATATATATATATATATATATATATATATATATATATATATATATATAATATAAAGCTGAATGTCTGTGTGTGTATGTTCATGTGTGTGTGTCTGGTCATGAATAGGTCCTATATGGTTGATTATTTAAAAAAACTGATTACATATAATGATAGAAGATGTATCGAGACACAGGAATTGGTATGTTTGATCTGGCAGAACCGTGGTTCGTTAAAATTGTGGGGTCTCCGTTCGCGCCTGGTCCACAAAGTATGGGAATAAAAAATTTAAAAGTTAAAACAAAAAACGTTCACAAGCGTTTTTTATATAGATGTACACAAGAATACTTTGATAAGTATGTTTTAATTAAAATAGAGATGATATAATAAAATTGTGGGGTCTGCGTTCGCGCATGGCCTCCATAGAATTATATATATTGGCACAAACTTTAACAAAGACTTTTCATATCTGCCTGCGTAAGTATACTTTGATAATTATGTTTCAGTTTGAAGAAATATGGTATAATAAAATTATTGGGTGTTCGTTCTCGCCTGATCTCCATAGAATGGAAATATGTCACAAAGTTTAACAAGGTTTTTTAATATATACCCACAGAATATTGTGATAAGCGTTTCATTGTGAACAGGTATGGTATAATAAATTATGGGTTTTATCTATCTTATTTTTACTTTCATCATATTTTGCTTTGGTTTTGATACTCCCAAATTCAAAGCTATCTCTTTACAACCATTCCTTTTCATAACCTATCATACTTTTATAAATCAGAGTCCATTTTCTGTAGGCTGTTTTTGAACCCATCATATATATATATATATATATATATATATATAGATATATATAAATATATATATATACATATATATATATATATATGTATGTATGTATAATTTGATACCGATTCCAAACTCATACTGCAGCGTATTTTCTCTTACCTGACCGAGTCTGTCACTAACGTTTGTTACGTTGTGTGTATATGAATATGTTCCATAACAACACATGTTGAATAGTTGGGTTTTATATTTTATCTGCATATTCATGGACGTGTAAATGCGTGTATGTATATACGTCGTATCATTTAGTTGATCGTCTAGTGCCTATATTTTAACATTTATGCAACTGGAAACGATTGACGTGGACGTATCGAAACAGTTTTAGATAAACAGTTCTTCTTTTAGCAGATGTAAATAAAACAACACATACCTGAACTATTTACGAACATTTATTCTCATGATTTCGGCCGACATCGTCAAAGATAACAACGTTTTTACATCTTGGCTGCCTTAGGAAACGCCGCTCCCCGCGTCATATAGAGATCGACCCCTCTTGAGGCGTGTATTCTTTCTGACGTCCAGCTAACGACTGACTAGAATCTCATCAAATCTTCATCTTATTACGTGTCTCAGACCACCAGCTGATGTAACCTCAATCTAGTTATTTGTTTATGCAAACCAAAAATCATGTTTTCATCTATTTTCTATTTTAACATTCCTCTGTGGCAGTATTATTATTTCCTGTTAATCACCTTTTCCTAATCTAATTGTTAATTTTTCTAATCGTAATAATTGACCCAGCGACTGGCGATCGCTCGAATCAATAATTAATAATAATAATAATAATAATAATAATAATAATAATAATAATTTTACCCTTGCATCTGCTTGCCACAGTTAACACAGATACTGCGCTATGATTACAGCCAAAGAGTTACAACATAACATGCGATCTCACCATGTTTACAAAAAATAGTTTACCCTCTTTATTTGTAGTCCGCCTACAAAACTCTTAATCACTGGATTTTTATTCGCAGTAATACTTAGCTAAAAAGCACCGGTTTATCATTCCACTAGTTTAATCTATTACTTCCATTCACATTGCGTTGCCTACCAATAGACGGTACGGAATACTCCCTTTCAATTCTGATTTCAGCAGAATTATGGAATGGCTACTATTTAGAACCGATACCTTTTCGATTGAGAGAATACTATTTTGAAACACAGAAAACGGAAACCAGTTTTCAAGGTATCGCTATCAGAAACGTTACTCAAAACCAAAACTGTGCATACAAAATAAAGAAAATTACTGTTTGAAAAAGTTTACTCTTAACAGTTCCGGCTGGGAGTAATCTTAGATAAGGTTTGTAAAGAAATACATCAGATAATATCGAAATCGATAACCTAAAAATCCCATTAAAGAAGAAAGAGTCATATCGATCAAATTTAAAATTTTTAAACAGCTTAAAATCAGAAATGTATTTGATAAATTTTATCACCGCACAAGACGAAAACTCAGTAGGTTCTTTGATAAGACAGGAGTACGTTCGAAATGAATGTTTGTATTTAGAACACAACTGAATCATGATACTTTACTTTTGCATTTTAAACGGTAACTCAAATCATTAAATGAAATATTTTAAGAATAAACAATAGGTTCTCTACAGTGCAATGTACAATACAATGTATTGTGGACTAAGTCGCTGCGGGAAAGAATGTTAGACTTTTTCCCAGTGTACCGCAGTTGGTCACCGACTAGAGCTCGCAATCAATCGATTTGATTGAAAACTGGGCGATTCCACCGATGTCAATAATCATCAAATTATTGGACTTTTGTAACTTTTGTTGATGTTTATATAATCCAAGGCATGCCTATCTGTAATTAGATTATTTAAGGAAATATGTGTTTATTTAGGAACTGACTATTCAATTTATAAGTTGAGTATTTATATATATATATATATATATATATATATATATATATATATATATATATATATGGCTGTCATGGATCTTGTGAGCTGCGGCGTTGTTTTGCTGTGAAAATAATTATATAATCTCTCATATTATGAAAAATATATACACACACAAACACAAACATACACAAACACACACACACACAAACACACACACACACACACACATATATATATATATATATATATATATATATATATATATATATTTCCACAGCCAGACAATATATATATATATTTAACTGTTTGTTTTTCTCTTCTCACACGCTGAAACACACATAGTTCTTATATATATATAAACTGTCCGTCTTTCTCTCTTCACACACATATAAAAACACACACTCATATATGTATGCGTGTATTTGTATTTGTGCGTGTGTGTGCAAGCATACATTTTGAATGAAGACAATTCAAAGTTTGTTATCATTATACCCAGAAGAAAAGAAAAATGGCCAGGTAGGTTGTAATCTTCCTAATCGTAGTTTTACATCTCCCATTCTGTGGAAAATAGTTGGTGCCACCAATCACGGCGTTTCCATCGTCTTCGACTGCGTGGGTCCCGACTTTTGACTTGTTGTGTTGTAATTTACCAGCAGGTCGCCAGACGCGACTAAGCGATCTGGCCCAGATTACTCGGCTTATCTCTCCTTCTTATCCCACTCCCTTTACAGTCAGCACCGTTTCTCCTCTTTTTCTTTTACGCCATCTTCCCGATGGGACAAGCCTCTGTCGACCGGTAATCCTTCCGGAGACAATCGATTAAACGTTAGCAAAATTGGAAAATGAAATAAATCCACTCCGTCTTTCGCTTCTCAAAAGTTCTTCTCTTCTCGGCTTATCTGTCCTGCCATTTTAGTTCCTAGATTAATATCGATAGAAAAAGGTGAAAGAAGCTACGCATGATTTTTAGCTTTGAACGATGAATCTTCGCCATTTTGAAGTCTTGTTACCGTCACCTTAAACGTTCAACTACTTGCTGGTGTGATTCTGATTGCAATGGCGGCACATAGGTGTCAGCAATTTTGAATAATTGAAAGAATGACGCTAGGAAATGACACAAAGAAGAATTAATGTTTGGTTAACAGATACATTACACTAGTTTAGAAAAAAAGAATTGGAGAAAAAATATTAACACGGGTAGTAACCCAAACCCCTGGAATCGAACTACCTCCATTTTTATACTAGTTAGATACCCGGCGCTGACCTGTCGTACAATACGTTTAAACATGATATTTTAATTTATGCAGATTGCGTATGTATAATTATAGAATCAATCCTCTATTTAATATTAGATATTAAGCGGAATAATTTGCTCAGTGGACTAATTCGCAAAAATAAATAAATAAATAAATAATAATGGCAATGCCGTCCATCAAATTCTGTCTGTGTTTGTTTTTACAATATCACGTCAGCTGATATTTAGGCTTGACGATCATAAAAATAGTCCTTCTTCTCTTATAGATGAAAAAGATCTTTTCAGGAAAATAATTACGCTACGGCGGCCAGGTTACACTTGTGCATCGTAAATTATTCTCCTGTAAAAATTATTTTTTTATTCATCAGATATGAAAGACTATTTTTTAAGATCGAATTTTTTTGAGATAGAGATACACACGTTTGTTAATTTTACTAAATGGCTTCATTTCGCTGTCAACAACTATTTGTACATTATATTTCTCTTACCTGGAGACTCAACTAACTAAGAATACGCTTGGTTACTAACTAGTAAATATATGACCCCCCCAATGTAATATGTTTGCTAAATTGTGTAATAATTACATATATTATGTAAGTAAAACAAAATAGACTGCTGCAGATAATTAATAACATTTCTAACACAATTGGTAGTTTTACACGTTCCTCTATGTATTTAGTATTTTCGCTTACGTTTGTATTCATGTTTTGAAGCATGACGTAAATTATAAATCTATGACCTCGCAATAACTCTATAATTATTTTACAGAAATGGTTTTCAGTTCTATTTATAAAAAAGTCAGTTGGTAAAACTTCGGACTGAAGGTTTTGTGTTGATTGCTGATGACGGCATGGTGGGATCCTTCTATCGATCCAGTAGATATCTCACTGCTGATGCAATTCTCTATCCATATTAGAGCTAGGTACGTCCAAGGATGGAGTACTGTTGCCACATCTGGGCAGGAGCTGCTAGAAAGGATTTGCTCAAAATAGACTTCGTAGCCTCGTGGGAGATGTCCTTTTCTCCTCCCTGCAACCTCTATCGCATAAGAGATGTTGCGAGTTTGTCTCTGCTTTATCGTTATTTTCATAGCAAGTGCTTGACTGAGCTTCAATCTATGATCCCCTTTCGCCAAGTTTTCACAAGAAACACTCGTCTAGCTGAAAACACTATCAATAATTCCCCTACTATTTATAACTGCCTAAACCTAAACGTAGATTCCATGAACAAAGCTTCTTTCTTAGAACTGCACGCTTGTGTAACTGCCTTCCGTTTTTTTGCTTTCCATCTGACTACAATTTGATTGTCTTCAAGTCCAACGTAAACAAGTTCTTGGTGAGCCGTTCCCCTTAAGTTAACAAATTTACCGAATTTCCATTACTAACGATTACTATATTGTCCAATTGACTACTGTACACTCTTAACCCTTATCCTCGAGTGGTCTCTGGGACTTGATAAGTGGTCATGCCTATGTAATATATATATATATATATATATATATATATATATGTGTGTGTGTGTGTGTGTGTATGTGTGCGTGTGTGTACTACCAGGAGATCCGAGGTTGTGATCAACATATTTTTGACCTCACCATACTTTTATTGTTAACGAAATCAGTTCAATTGCACATAAAAAGTATACTGATTACAGGTTCTAGTTAAGAATCAATCCCTAGCAGTGTATCCGAAAGAAGATTTACCTGCATTCCCACAGGGACTTAGTCCATAATATATTGTAGTTTACATTCCAACATAGAGAAACTACTGTTGATTTTATTAAATTATTTTTATATATAATGGTTTGAATGAAAGTGTAAAATTCAAATGTTAAGTATCACGGTTCCATTATGCTCTAAACAAAAACTTTTATTTCGACCGCATCCCTGTCGTATAACAAAACTTATTGTCGATTTTATGCGTGAGGCCTTTCGATTTTTACAGTGATATTAGCTTGAATTAAAGTTAAACGTGCAAAAGTTAGCATCATAGTTCACATCATAGTTCATTTGTGCGCAAAACAGAAACATTTATTTCCAACACCCGTATGCCATATCAAAGAATTTATTCTCACTTTTATATGCCAGGATATTTATGCCTGTGCACTGAGGAAACTTCTTAAATGCACTTGTGATGTTATGCAGTATAACGCGTTTACTTTAGCCAAAATCGCCTGTTCCATCTTTCATCGGATTATTTCGATTATCGATTACCGATACCTATCGAAAACATTCTGAGACATAACAAACCCGAGAACACTGCCAGGTACATAAAGTACTTTTGGGTGAAATATCATAAAAATCGGCGTTTAGGTTTCTATAGGAAACAAATTTTCTTTTATATAATATAATTTAGATAGATAGAAGATTGATAGAAGTTATATTTGGACACATTTATCTATATATCTATAAAAGTGAACGTGTGTGTGTGTGTGTCTATATACATTTCCCTACGCAATAATTCTGTCAATTTTTAGTCTACAGACTCGAAATTAGATATACAGGGTACTGAGATTTGGGGAAATCGATGTGATCGGGGTTCGGCCAGAAATTTCGCTGTTAAAGGGTCAAAGTTCAATGATTTGACCTTTGAGAATTCTAACAAACTCCTCCGACAATTTTGGGTCTAAACACTTGAAATTTTAGATATAGGTTCCTTGGACATGGATCTAACTTAATAACTAGATTTGAGCCAAAAACAATAAATGTTAAGGGGTCATAATAGAGGTCAAAGTTAAAAACAATTACCTTTTTTATGCTCAGAATACACCTCCAAACACCCGGGCAACGCCAGGCACCCATTGCTAGTATATATATATATATATATATATATATATATATATATATATATATAACAGTTAAAGAATAACTGTTATATATAATGTTATTATATAATCCAAAGGAAAAAGAAAGATTAAAGGAGAAAAATAAAAGATAAAATAATATAAGAAGGGCTAGAATTATACAAAATGCAAATATAGATACAAACTGGCTTTATAACTTTTAGCTATGAAATGAGGATGAAAGAATAGGAGATTACACCGTAGAAAATAATGATGAGGTTCAATATATAAGAGTAAATCGAAAGGGTGTTCTATACGTAGGTAATAGTTAAAAGAAAAATATATAGGCCACTATGGAATTCTGGGGATCATTGAAAAAAAGAGCAAATAATAAAATAAACAAGCCGCTCGTGCACGGCCCCCTCTTGTGCTGCATGTGAAATGACGCCACAAAAAATAGTGAAGAAATGATGAATGTGAAAAGTGTGAAGTTCCAACATTGCTTTCACATTTTCGCCAAGTTTAAAAAAATTCTAATGGATGGGGCAAAATTAAGGGGTAGAAAGTGTAATCTTTTGCAATTTGGGGGCATTTGTGACTCCTTTTGAGCTCCTGGGAACGCCGAATCCCAGTGAAAATAGAAAAACGATGCATTTCCACGCCTTAAGACGTGTATATTTGAATTCAGCACCATGGAAAATCTGTATATAGACATACCTATCAAGTTCCTTGAATAATATGAAAAAGAGCTCCAAAAAGGCATGTTTTTTATTAGCCCTAAAAGTCCCACAGGGATGCGAACCAGAATTTTTCCAGGGTAACCAATACTAAATTTATATTAAGAACAATGGTCTACGCATTTTGGTCAAGTTTCAGGAAAATCTAATGGATGGATCAAACGCTATGAGGCAAAAACTGTCATTTTTGTTCATTTTTTACCACGTTTGAGCCCCTGTGTCGCCAAATCCCAGTGTAAATCAATAACGGTGCAGTTTCAGGCCTACAGACATGTATATTGTAGTTGACCACCGTCAAAAACTAATATATAGTCAGACATATCAAGTTTTGTTGAGTTATATAAAAAATCATCTCCAAAAAGGCATGTTTTTTAGCCTTAAAAGTCACAGAGGAATGCGAACATGAATTTTCACCAATTCTGAATCCATATTAAGAACAATGGCCTCTACAGTTTGGCCAAGTGTCAGGAAAATCTAATGGATTGATCAAACACTATAGGGCAAAAAGTGTAATTTGGCCATTTTGAGATATTTTAAAACTCTTTTGCGCCCCATGGGGACGCCGAATCAGTGTAAATCGATAACGGTGCAGTTTCAGGTCTTAACACATGTATATTTGAGTTGACTACTATATAGTAAGAAATATCAAGTTTTGTTGAGAAATATAAAAAAAGAGCCACAAACAGAGGCATTTTTAGCACTAAAAGTCATATCGAAAAACACTACCAGGCATGTAAATTACCTTTGTATGAAGTTTGCAAAAGATAGGCTCAGCCATTTCAGAACCCATGAGGAAAGAACTCATACACACAATGTGCCTTTTATATAATAGTGGAGATTATTTGTAGTTTAATATTTCAATTATTATTGCAATGTTGACCAGTTGTTTGGAAACGAAACGGAACTATATTGGTATCTGATATTATTTTTGCGTACATTCACCATTAATAATGCGTTAATTTTTTTTTAATTATGAAAAAAAAATAAGTACACTGATTTGTTTTTTCTTTAACTCCACCGTTTACCGTTGTTGCTGCGAACTCGTTCACACATACATACAACAGTGGTTTATATAGAGAAACGTGTGTATATAAATGAAACAGTAAAAGAGCTATAATGGTGCTTGACTAGTCGCATTGAAAATATGTGATAGAGCAGAACACTGTCTGTGGAAGACTGCATAAACCACCCCCGGATCTAGCTCTATTTTTAAGTAATGTTGCCTGCTTATTCCTAGCTTAATGCAAAGCATTTTGTAAATGAACATGTCGAGCAATGTAAAACGGCGCCAATGTTTATTTGAACAAGCATTCTAGGTATCATTTATTAGTGTCTGATCTGTAGCCTAGAGATAAGAGCTGCTTATAAAATAAATGGTTCGATAACTGGATGGGGAATGGTGATAGTCTAGCCAAACTGAAGAGTAGTTATACGGCGAAGCAGTCTGTCTGTAGATGACTATATATATATGTATATATATATATATATATATATATATATATATATATATGTGTATGTATACGTAACTATTATATCTTAATAAACATAGTTTCTGATTTGAACAGGATTGGTATAATTAGGAATAGGAAACATTAACAAATGCGAACATGTTCAAAACACACACACACACACACACACACACACATATATATTATTTAATTCAATTTTGGTAACAAAAATAACATAAGTCGCTACAATAAATTTACGGTGTCAAGTGATAATAAACCTCTTGTCTTACTCGAGGCCAGTTATTTAATGAAAATGAAAACCGATTAAAAAAACTTCTAATAAAAGAAAAAAAAAAGGAGAAAAGAAAGATAAGTATTGAAACAGCTTTTTTTAAAATTATGCGTCTAAATTATACGTCTAAATTATACGTCTAAGCACGTGTGATTATTTTAAGGCGTGAGAGCTTGTGTAATCAGTTAAAATGAAGATATCTTTCGTTACTTAAATTATGTCAGAATCCATAGGTTCCCTAGTTGACAAGAAATAAGGAATTAGTTAAATGAAAGTCGATTATGGAATGGGGAAAGAGTAAAGCGTTTTCCAACTGTCTACATTCGGTATCAAAGGTAACGAGTATAACTGTCCTTGATTTTTATTTGCTTTATTTCGTTAAAATAATCAGAGTTCAATTTTTCGATAAGAACTTAGCAATAAAAGTTAGGATAAATTTTTAAATCATATTAAAATTTATTATGAGAACTCTAATATTTTAAGTTTTATATAATAATAAGTTAAATAGTGTATAATATTTTATACTTAGTGTAAATAAAATAAAATCCTTAAACTTCAAACTAAAATAAAAATAAAATTAAGTAAAACTACACCTTTTTTATCTGATTTGTAAAAGATGTCATTATACCTTTTATAAGGGTGAAGTTTTATCTAATCGGTAAATAGATAATACACTATAGGGAGTAACAAATGCAGGCATCAAATAAACATTAAGAAAATTTATCTATTTATTTTATTTTTATTTTTCAGGTTAATGTATCATGATTAATACCAGTTAGTTTTATAATACATGAATCTTTATGTCTTAAAGCTTATATATGGAGATAGCAGAGTTAAATTGCAAAAATTAGAGGTAACGCATGTGTAAACCATTTACTGTTAATGAGAAATTTATCTTATTCTAATCGAAACGGAAATGTGAACAATTAACTATAAGTATGACAGGTTTATTTGTGTAATCGTATAAAGACAAGGCTAAGTGTGTATGTTTTTTACAAAATGTTTGGCTTAATTCATAACGTTTTAAACCGTAAATAATAATAATAATAATAATAATAAGAAGAAGAAGAAGAAGAAGACGAAGAAGAACAGGAAGAAAATAATAACAATAATAATAATAAAATTAAGAAGAAGAACAACAAGTATTAAGTAACATTTTTAGATTATAATAGCCTGTGAAAGGAAAGTATTAGTAGGGAAATGAAAGGAGATTATTTCTTTCTTACTGTCTCTCTCTCTCACTCTCTCTCTCTATATATATATATATATTGTTGTGAAGGAACATAACTGGCTATACACCGGTTACAAACTGTATATATATATTGGACTGTTTGGCAGACAGCGGCAGACAGCGGCAGACAAGCAGTCGCAGTAAGACGGATAGTCCTACGTGTTGATTATCAGACTTTCTTCCCCATACTTGTTACTATGTACTTCTATTTACCTTAGGCGAGCAGCCTTACGTTTCTGTATTATAAATAAACCCCATTACACATACCACTCGGTGTAACTCACGTTTGTCTTTATTTCCTAAGTATTTAGGAATATAACAATGGCGACGAAAGGATGTTCTTTCTCTTAACAGAGATAAATTACCGTACCAAGGACTGTGTACAATGCAAGGATTTTTTGTTTTACGAAAAAAACAAACTACACAAGGATTTTTGACCACGTGCGTCAATGAATTTAAAAAATTTTCCTACCTAAAGTAGCGAAAAGTACGGATTTTTCTTCGTAAAGAACTCACAAGAAATTATAGAAACATGTTCAAGGTAAAGTGGAATTTATATTTATTTTGACAAGTAAAAAAAAAAAAAAAAAAAATGGTCGCAAGTTGAATTCGAAACTACACTAAAGGATTACGAGTTTCGAAAGAAAAAATATAAATACAACGACTATTGTACCATTTTATGCCACGTGGGAACGGCAGCCATATATATTTTTTTTTTTTGGAAAATTAATTGTTTGTTATTGCCTTTATATAAATAATTGGAACTATTTGTCGTGGGAAGTAAGAAATATTTTGTGTATGAACTTACGTTGTTGAAAAAAAAAAAAAAAAAAAAAAAAAAAAAAAAAAAAGAATTATTTTACAAAGCCTGTTGAATTACTATGGATGAACTTTGTTGAAACGTGTTGTGTCTGCATATTGCTACTAATTTACGATATACGTAAATTTACGATTTTTCTTTGGAATTATTGTGTAGAATTCGAAAAGACATTTTTGTACTAGAAGCTAACATGGAACAATTAGCAGAGTTAACTAAGGCTCTAGCCCTTAGCATCCAGGAACAGACAAAAATGACTCAACAATTTTTAGCGCAACAACAACAACAACAACAAATTCAACAACAACAGCTACAGCAACAGCTGCAACAACAACAAGAAAGAACACAAAAAACTTTAGAGGCACAACAAGAACAAACAAACATACTACAACGACAAATGTCGACACAGCAAAAGAATTTAGAAAAGCTAATTCTAACGTCGACCGGGAAGAAGACTAATTTTTCTGCCGAGGGTATTTCAAATTCACTAACGGAATTTCGTTACTCCCCGGATACTGGTGTTACTTTCCCTGCATACTACAGAAGATACGAAACAATTTTTACGAAAAGATGTTTAGACTGGACCGATGAGGAAAAAGTTACCCTGCTACTACAAAAACTGGGTACTGATGAAAACACCAAGTATGCAAATCTAATTCTACCAAAAAAACCGGAGGAGGTTTCGTTCGAGGAAACAATTAGTACCTTGTCGAAAATATTTGATAAAAGGGATAGCCTATTTCACTCTAGATACAAATGTTTGAACATTCAGAAGGCAGAAGCTGAAGACTATCTAGAATATGCTTGCACTGTGAACTGTTTATGCGAATCATTTAAATTGAATGAAATTTCCGCAGACCAATTTAAATGTTTAATCTTTGTACAAGGTCTCACAGCACCAAGGGACAAAGATATACGTTCACGGATCCTAACAATTATGGAGGCGGATCCTAACATAACATTGCAAAAAGTCACTGAAGAGTGTCAACGTCTGATTAACATAAAGAAAGACAACACTCGCATTGAAGAGAAAAATATTTTTAAGGTGCAGCAAGTAAAAAGGCAAGGGACCACAAGAAAGTCCAGGTTCCAAGAACACAGGATCCTTAAAGGATACAAAGACCCAAAGCTAAAGTGTAAATGTTGTGGTAGTTTAAGACACAACAATAAGACCTGCTGGTTTAGGAACAAAATATGTTATGAATGTGGTCTCAGAGGTCACAAGGGAACATACTGTGCCCAGAAGAAAAGACAAGGGACCGATAATGTAAATACGCTTCGCATGAATAAAGAAAAAAGCTGCGAAAGACGGAAATATGTTGATGTTCGGATAAATGGACATCTGGTTACATTGCTTCTGGATAGCGGTGCAGATATTAGTATTATAAATGAAGATATATGGAAAAGGATAGGTCGACCTGAATTAACAAAAACCAGAAAGACGGCGAGAAGTGTGTGCGGCAAAAGATTAGAGTTCAAGGGAGAATTAAAATGCAAAGTGACATTCGCTAACCAGACTCATAAATCCAAAGTGTACGTCGTACCAGGAAAGAATACATGCCTGTTTGGGGTAGATTGGATTGTCCTGTTTAATTTATGGGAGAAACACATAAATTCGTTTTGTAACGTTTTAACTGCAGAAAAAGCAAACCAAAGGGAAGACTTCCTGAAGGATTTGAAAACTGAATTTCCCAATGTTTTTGCCGAAGGACTAGGACTCTGTATTAAGACAGAGGCAAAATTTGAATTAAAGAAAAATGCCACTCCAGTATTCAAACCTAAAAGGAATGTGCCTTTTTCAGCGATGGACGCAATCGAAAAAGAGTTGGATAGACTTCAACAACTGGAAGTCATTGAAAAAGTTAACCACACAGATTGGGCAAGTCCAACCGTGTATGTAAAGAAAAAAAATAACAGAATAAGGGTCTGTGGAGATTTTTCAACGGGTTTAAATGACTGTCTATTGGACCATAATTATCCCCTTCCGTCCGCAGAAGATCTGTTCTCTAAGCTTAACGGAGGAAAAATTTTTTCTAAGATAGACCTCTCAGATGCTTACTTGCAAATTAAGATCAGCGATGAATGCTCCAAATACTTAGGCATAAATACTCATAAGGGCATTTTTAAGCTAAAGAGGCTTCCTTTTGGATTAAAGGTTGCTCCTGCTATTTTCCAGCAAATTATGGACACGATGCTGGCAGGGTTGGAATTTTCAATGGCCTACCTTGACGATATCCTAATTAAAAGTGAAAATTTGCAAGATCATAAGAAGCATGTAAAAGAAGTATTCAAAAGAATACAGGAATTTGGTTTTAAATTGAGCCCAGAAAAATGCGATTTTTTTATGAAAAAAATTAAATATCTAGGTCAAATAATCGACAAAGAGGGTCGAAGACCGGATCCACAAAGGACTGAAGCAATTGAAAAGATGCCTGCTCCAGATTCAGTGACAAAATTAAAATCGTTTTTGGGATTAGTTCAATACTATGCAATTTACATCCCTAACATACATAATTTAAGAGCTCCTCTTAACGAGTTACTGAAAAAGGGTGTTAAATGGAACTGGAATAAGGAATGTGAATCTGCTTTCCAAAATATCAAAAGATGTCTACTGTCAGACTTAGCATTGGCACATTTCAATCCAGAAAAGGAACTAATACTAGCAACGGACGCCAGTGATTACGGTGTTGGCGCTGTATTACTTCACAAGTATGAGTATGGTAGGACAAAAGCTATCGCCCATGCTTCAAGAACGTTGGTTGCAGCGGAGAAAAATTACAGCCAAATTGAAAAAGAGGCGCTGTCGATAATATTTGGAATTACAAAGTACAATCGATTTCTCCATGGACGATTTTTTATTTTGCAAACCGACCATAAACCCCTACTTACCATATTTGGATCAAAGAAAGGCATTCCCACACATACTGCGAATCGATTACAGCGATGGGCTGTAACCCTCTTAAACTATCAGTTTAAGATGGAACATGTATCCTCAAAAAAGTTAGGACACGCAGATGCATTATCACGGTTGATCCCTAAAAGAAGCGAAAGTTTCGAAGAAACGGTAATTGCTGCGCTTAAAGACGAAAGTGAATGTACAAGTTCAATGTGTAATATGATACGTGAACTTCCGGTAACTTTCGAAAAAATAAAAAAAGAGGCAGTAAATGACATTTTCATTAAGAAAATGAAAAATCAATTGGGATGGATAAAAAAAAATAAAAAGGTAGATCAAACAACGCCTTTTTCCATCTGTGAAGATGTGCTCATGTATGGTGAGAGGATCGTAATTCCACTAACGTTACAGAGGAAAATTCTGAAGGAATTTCATACAGGTCATCCGGGCATTTCGAGAATGAAATCCCTTATGAGAGGATATGTGTACTGGCCTGGTATGGACAAGGAAGTTGAAAAATGTGTCAAGACATGCAGAGGATGTCAATTAGCAGCTCGAGATCCTCCAGTAAAAACGACGCCATGGCCAAAGACGGACCTACCCTGGTCACGTCTGCATATTGATTATGCGGGACCTATAAATGGTTATTTTTACTTGATTATTGTAGATTCTTTTTCAAAATGGCCAGAAATATTTAAGTTTAGACATCCAACAGCAAAAAACACTGTGAGTGCGCTTAATGAAATTTTTAGCCGTTTTGGAGTGCCAAAAACCTTAGTGAGCGATAATGGAACAGCATTTACTGCTCATGAATTCAAAGAATTCTGTGACTCACTAAATATTCTACATATGACAACACCTGTGTACCATCCACGATCGAATGGGTTGGCCGAAAAATTTGTAGATACGTTTAAAAGGGCACTTAAGAAAAATCTTACTACGGACACAGACGAACAATGTATTCAAACATTTTTAGCAATTTACAGGGTGACACCAAATCCTAATAATAATGTCAATTCTTCCCCGGCTGAGCTAATGTTTGCAAGAAAGATAAGATCTGTCTTCGATAGGCTGCTACCAGAGAAAAAGAAAGTTTTCAAAAAAGAAAACCTTAATACCAAGTGCTTCTCCCCAGGTGAAAATGTATATTTCAAAAATTTTCAAAATGGACGAAATCAGTGGGTTGAAGGTATTATCAAAAAAAGGATTGGGAGCATGGTCTATACCATCCAAGGATTAAGTTTTGTCTGCAAAAGACACAGAAATCAAATACGTCCCAGACTGTCTCCAAATGTGGAAGAGACACCAATGGAAACATTGTGCGATATTTTTGATATACCAAAACCAGCGTGTGTACCGCAAACAATGAATATTTCGCCTGAACCGACCATACGGGCTGGACAGAAACCTTTACCCCGGGTAACGCTGACCAGAAGGAAAAGCGCAAGAAAGAGAAAAGTTACCAGGAGATTAAGCCCTGACCCTAAAAGGAAGAGGTATTTAAGCTAAAATCAGGAAGATTTCAGCTTCAGGGGGAGGTGTTGTGAAGGAACATAACTGGCTATACACCGGTTACAAACTGTATATAAATATTGGACTGTTTGGCAGACAGCGGCAGACAGCGGCAGACAAGCAGTCGCAGTAAGACGGATAGTCCTACGTGTTGATTATCAGACTTTCTTCCCCATACTTGTTACTATGTACTTCTATTTACCTTAGGCGAGCAGCCTTACGTTTCTGTATTATAAATAAACCCCATTACACATACCACTCGGTGTAACTCACGTTTGTCTTTATTTCCTAAGTATTTAGGAATATAACATATATATATATATATACACACACACACACACCTTCTTTCATGAGTATGGGTATATATATATATATATATATATATATATATATATATATATACCAATACTTATGAAAGAAGGTAACTCTATATACATTTATATCACAAGTATATCGTGGAACTAATAGAAATAGATGATGTGGTATAGTATTTTTCAAATTTGAATGAAATTATATATATATATATATATGCATGTATGTATATATATACATATATATACACATATATATGTGCATATATATATACATATATATACATATATATACATATACATATATATGTACATACATATATATATACATATATATTATATATTATATGTGTGTGTGTCTGAGTGGGCGTGTGTGTTTAGTTGTAGGATTTAACGCCAGCATCGTCAGCATCGCCAGCCGCGCTGATGAGCCGTACATACGGTAAAACACGTGTCCGGGGATTACTGTTACATCTATAATAATTATAGCATGTTTATACATATATATATAGAAGAAGAAAAAAAGAAGAGAGAGGTGGGGGGACGAAATATTTCAAAAATATAATAGGACAGGTTTAAGAACGAAATTATTTTAATTGCAAAGAACAAACATAGTAATTTTCAGTCTCGTGCCTGTTTCTATTATTCAATAGAATATTTCCATGCACTACTGGGTGCTATAATTATCTTGATTTGTTTTTCAATCCATTGACAGGTCAGTAGAAAACAAAACCCCGAAAATGTTAGACTGATCCACATCACTCAAATAAACTAAGATCCATTTTATTTGTGTTTATCATTTATATTTTACTGCTTAGATCATGCAAATATGATGCAGTTACACGACTTTGAGGGGAAAATATATTCTATCAGATTTATTAGACAATACTTACACTATTCTCTACTTAATAGATCATATTGTGCAGATTACGTCAGTTGAAATAGACATATTATCGTAATTTATTCTAATACATAGAAAAGCTGCAATTATACCAGTCAGCCGTGTGGTAAGCTTTTCCTGTGTATTTTTAAGAGCTTTTTATTTTCCTATTTAAATCGAAGGACTGAAGTGAAAATGTCTTTGTAAGAACAGCGCCTTTGGAACAGATGATAATCATAATAATAATAATAATAATAATAATAATAATAATAATAATAATAATAATAATAATAATAAGAAGAAGAAGACGAAGCTTGAGGAGAAGGGACAGTTATCAGACCACCAATGAAATAGTAGAAAGAGGACTCTGGCCTTGGGGAGGCTTATTGCGAGAAATCAATGGCGAGTGGCTGTTTCGATGACGCAAAACCATTGGCACGGGTTATCGAAATAAGTGGAGCGTATTGGAAATATTGAGAGATTCGCATGTAATAAAAGAATATTGAAACGTGTCCAGCCTGGAATTAGATTAGTGTTTTTGTTGTCACTTTCACAGTAAATATTGATCATGGTCATATCCAAATCAGTAATGCTGGTTTTGGTTACACAAAATGATTTAGATAAAACTTTTTGAATGCTGTCAATTTAAACTGATGGTAGAAAAGGGTCATCTCTTTTTGCCACATAATATTCTGGTATGCGTACTTCGTTTAGCATCACACTGCGCTTCTTACTCCTGATTATTTGGGATTGGTCTTTTTCTATTGTAACATCTTCAATATATGATAGATAATCAAAAGTTAGCTACCGCACTCTGCTACCATTTGTGTTATGGGTTGTTCCCTTTTCATTCAGAGTTTCTTCCCCAAAGTCATTATTATCCCTGGCTTAATGTTTAAAAGTTTTCTTTTTAAAACCTTCTGGAATATTACTTTTCAATAGTTATTGTTCGGCCAAAACCGTGTCCCGTTCTCGAGTTGTGCCGTGGCTTATAGAGAGTCCAACCCCATTTAGAATGCCTATAAGTTTTGACTGACTCCACCAGTGTCGAACAGCCATTCCAAGTGAATAATGCTTTGGTAAAAATAAATTTCCTCTGTGAGAAAGAGTCAGAATTTCTTGTATTATGGCAAGTAACGTTTTCTTATCTTTCTCAGACACAGTAATATATCTTTTCTTCATTTCAACTTCATCAGACATCAATGCTAATGCATTGAACCATTCTACATGGATTATTTTCATACCACATTCTGTAGTTACATTATCGCTCCCAGGAAGCCAAGGTGTTAGTGATTACAAAGAAATAATCTGATTTCTGAAATACATACTAGCATGCTACAAATTGTACATATTGTTTTCATCGCCATCTGAAGGAAAATGTAAAAAAAATTAAATAACTTTCTCAAATATTCAGAATTAAAAATACTTAATTTTTGTGTTCTAATATTTATATACAAGTGTGATATATTTTCCACTGGTAAGATTTTGTAGTAAGGTCTGTTTAGATAAGATTACGCAATAAGACCATTTATTATCAGATATAATTTTTTTTTTACATGGGGGTCACCACTTATCAAGGCCCGAAGGCCACTCAGGGATAAGGGTTATTGTGTGTACAGTAATCAATGAGATAGTATTGTAGTAATCATTAGTATTGGGGGTTTTGATAGAGTGTCTTACTTAAGGGGCTGTTTGTCAGGAGTTTGTTTATGTTGGACTTGAAGACGTCCAAGTTGTAGTCAGGTGGGAAACAGGCAAGCGGCAGAGAGTTCCACTTGCGGGCAGTTCTAGGAAAGAAGCTCTGCTCATGGAATCTACGTTTGGATTTAGGCACAGATAAAGAGTGGGGAAAATTATTGACAGTAGTTTCAGCCACACGGGTGTTTCTCGTGAAAGATTGGCGAGGGGGGACGAGGGATTAGAGCTCAGACGAGCACCTGCCATGGAAATAACGATAAAACAAAGACAGGCTCGCAACGTCTCTTCTGTGGGAGAGAGGTTGCAGGGAAGAGAAAAGGGCACCCCCACTAAACCACGAAGTCTTTTTTGTACTCTGTCAAGGCAGGATAGGCTGTTTTAGCAGCTCCTGCCCAGATGTGGCAGCAGTACTCCATCCTTGGACGTACTTGGCTTTTATAAAGATAGAGAATTACATTAGTAGTGAGATATCTTCTGGAGCGGTAGAAGGATCCCACTATTTTCCCAGCGTCCCTGGCAACAGATTTGATGTACATAGAAATAAAACTAATGTTAAAGAGCTTAGATTATTATTTTAGATCGTATTATACTTCCATGTTGTTTCATGATCTTGCGTTCCATTATCACCATCTGAGTGATCATCACTACCATCTGCGTCATCTACTGAATCATCAGTTTCACATATTTTTATTGTTTTTTATACACAGGAATCACCACTTATCAATGGCTGGAGGCTACTCGAGGATAAGGGTTAATGGGTATGCATTAGTCAATGTGATTATAGCATAGTAAACATAAGTAGTTGGAATTTTATGAATTGGATTACTTAGGGGGATGGTTCATCCAGAACTTGTTTACCTTGGACTTGAAGACAATCAGATTGTAGTCAGCGGGAAAGCAGGCAATCAGAAGAGAATTCCAAAGACGTGCAGTTCTAAGAAAGTAACTTTGTTCATTGAATGTACATTTAGGTTTAGGCACAGATAAAGAGTGTGCGAAATTATTGATAATGGTTTTAGCTAGACGAGTGTTTGTCGTGAAAGTTTGACGAGGGGGACCATAGATTGAAGCTCAGATGAGCACTTGCCATGAAATAACAATAAAGCAGAAGCAGGCTCGCAACGTCTCTTCTGCAGGAAAGTGAAAACAGCATCCTCCACTAAGCTACGAAGTCTATTTTGAACTCTGCCAAGGCAGAATAAGCTGTTTCTAGCTGCTCTTATCCAGATGTGGCAACAGTACTCCATCGTTGGCCGTACCTAGCTTTTATATAGGTAGAGAATTGCATCAGCAGTGAGATATCTACTGGAACGATAAAAGGATCCCATCATTTTTTTCAGCGACCTTGGCGTGTTCCATTTAAGATCGGGAATAAATTTCAAGTCCAGAAGATTGTCAAAACATGAAGCCTTCCCAAGACGATAGCCGTTAGATTAGAAACAGTTTTTTCACATAAAACCACGTCACTCTGATTTCCATGTCTTGCTTTTAAGAAAGTAAAAATTTTCTGCTTCAGATATTGAATTTTGTCCGGTATGATTTGATGATGTTTCTGTATTGTTCAGATAGTTTCGACATTTTCTGATTTTCTTGAATGATTTTTTTTCATTATAAAATCTTTCTTGAAAATATTGTATGCAGCATTGTGTTTGGTTTCACTGTTCATGTCTACTGATTTTTTGTTGTGTATCCCAAGGAATTGGTATAATTGATTTTACATTTATGAAAATATTTTAACTCTGCAGCGACAAGATCTTTATCTCGTAACTGACAAAGAAGATCTTCATTTTGTTTCGGCTTTGAAGCAACTAAAATTTCATTTACAATGAGTTCAGATTGTTGCAGGGGTTTCCTGGTGCGCCCTCCATTAATTTTTAAAAAATATTTTCTTTGTCTTTTGCAAAATATGCATTTGATCGGGAAAACAGAGGAACAGCGAGTAGTTTGATCATCTTTACCAAAGGTGGATTGACTAAAATTACTGATCCTCAACCTTTTCTGACTGGGTTCAAGCCCTTTATTCCTTGCTGATGGTGAGTAAATATTAAATTAATTTCTGTAATGCTGCGTTTCTCAAATTTGTCCAACCTGTAACACACCAGCATTGCTAGCATTGACAAATTTGATTGAAATGATAAAATGCTGTAAAACTATTGTAGATGTAAATAAATAGCAGATTATTGTAATAGCTGAGGAAATTTTAAATATTTATTTTTACATGGAATTATTTTAAAACAAATGCAAACTCATGGCCATGGGATTTTATTCCATTTTTTTTATTAATAAGGCTTAAACTAATTATTTAATGTAAGAATAATAAAAATAGTGGAAACTCGCACAGACACACACAAGCACACACACACATACAGATTATATATCAATTCACAATTAAATTTATTGACACAACACACGATTTCGTGACAACAAAAAGATATTTGCACATGCCGCATATTTATTTATTTATTATAAAGAAAAAGTCTTACTTTGCGATGTCTGTGAATCGATTATATCATTTTTTATGCATCCCAATATTTTGTCCATTTTTTAAAAAGTATAATAATGTTTAAACATACAAACAACATTACGTTGCTGACAGACAAAATTATTTCATTTATTTCCATATTCACAAATTTGTTAAATGTTATTTCAATAAAAGAAATAATTTTTACATTCGTATTACTTGGCTCAAAATGTATTGCGCAAACATTTGGGGATTTTAATTTTGCCGAATCTTCAAACTAAGGGAGGTAACTACTGACAAAAAACATCATATTTACTAAATGATTACCTCCCTTACGGGATTTTTACGCTCAAATTAAATAAAAAATTATAAAACAATGCACATCGTTCACCTGGAGATCTTTTTAGATTTAGACTCTACGGCATCGAAACTGTCAAAATCGCGTAAAATTTTTCTATATAGGTTGTGTCGACGGGATGACTCGAAAATTGGGGCTGGCCCATCGTCTATTTACTTGGTATTTGAATTTAAAAAAAGTAAAAAATATAACTGAAGATACAAATATAAATAATCTGAAAAAAATGTAGTTATTATCTGAGAATAAAATAGAAAACTGCTTTCATATACATTTTTAAATTTATAAAACAAATAAATTGCTTTAATCTATGTCAGCTGTAAATGTTTGGCTGTGAAGTTTGAATAATGAACTCTTAGCTAGAAAGCTAATATCCATGTCAATGGGTGGCTGGAAAAATTCTTTGTAATTGTTGATGGAAGTGGGATTTGCCTTAATAGCATTCAGTGTAAGAATGCCCGAACCCATACCGATTTCATGGAAGCGCAACTATTCAAACATTCAAAACTCTTATTTTCCATTAAGTAAAAGGATAAAGATCTTCTCTTCTTATCCGCTACATTGCTCGTTCTGACTTTGACCCCACGATCGGAATACATAGCTCTCACTCAACTTCTAATGAAAAGTTCTATTCTAGCTAATTATAACCTTATTGTAAGAAATGTATTTCTCACACAACTCAATTTCCCCCTGCCGAAGCAAATGAATTTCACTAACAAGACTAACAAAAACCATACCATTTCAAACTTCAAATTTATTCACAAGTAACAGCGATTAAAGTTCTTTGGTTCTGGTATAGTCCTTTACAAAACGGTGGCCCGATTTGCATCCATACGCATGGAGCCTTTAGTTCGAATTCCTATTGTTGGAATGTTAGTTCGTTGTTCCTTTAGAAGGATCCATGAATGTTTCATCGTAAACTCGGTGGGAATGATGGCGCCTATAATCAAGCATATGTGAACCCCTTGGGGCTGACAATGAATTGAGATAAGATCTAATATTTGGAAAATAAACATGAAGAACAGTTTTTGAATTTCATCGTTAATTTGAATAGATTCAACAATATAAGTTTTCTCTGCTTGTAGAGATGAGTCCTTCGTTCAGCAACTGTTTGGTGTCCATGAAGGAATTGTCTTGGCTCCCTCGAGAGAGAGAGGGCCGCTGAGTTGAGTCTATCCTGATGCTGAGTGTCTGGTAGACTGAAAAATTAAAGCAAGATACAAAAAGGGCGCCAATCAATTTACTTGACTCATTCAAAATTAACCAATCACGGACCGGCTGCTAGAACTGTGTGGCCGGCCTAAACAAGAACAATGGCGATTGTATATGGAATTTCTAACATTAAATGGACATTTCCAATTCTAACTTAATTATTACACTCAGCATCTAAATATTATCCCAAACTAACAATAATTGTTATCCCTTCGAAAAATGAGGGGACTAGTCATTCACTCTCGTTCATCCATTCCTCAGTTTGTTCACACTTTTCTCAATAACCACACGTTAGACTTTTGGAAATTTTGCACAAACATTATTAATAGTGAAAGTAAATTTTTGCTAGAATGGATTTTCCGAGATAACTCAAGCCCCTAACCCTCACCCATGAGTCATTATAAGGGTAAAATTGCCCCAAATCGTTTTGTCATTCATTTGTTCGCACTTTTCTCAGTAACCACGCCTTGGATTTTGTTGATATTTTGCACAAACATAGGGAAATTAAATTTTCACCAGAACGTATTTTCCGGGATAACTAATTTGCACCCCCACTTGGAGCCATTATATCGTAAAATTGCCTTAAAATCGTTCATCAATTCATTTATTCGCACTTTTCTCCATAACCAATGATTTTATTTGGACATTTTGTAAAAACATTAATTATGGTAAGTAACTTTTTGCCGGAACGGATTTTCCGGGATAGCTCTAGTTAGTTGTCCCAGTAGGAGCAATTATAGGAGTAAAATACCTCGAAATAGTTCGTCCATTCGTTTCTTCGCATTTTTCTCAATAACTACTCCTTGGATTTTTTGGAAATTTTACACAAACATTAGTCATGGGGAAAGTAATTTTTTCACTCGTAGAGAGCGACCTTGAATGCGCGACTTGTTATTAGTTAAATGCGCCATAAAAGCTTTCATAAAATGATTTTAACATTCGAAACTTATTTCTGCCAATATGTGTTGCGTTCTGTCATGTTGACATCTCTATATTTATGAAGAATTTCATTAGTTTTTTACACTTTTGCATCTAAACATTGTTTTCAAATGATTTCACAAAGTAACAATGAGTGCAAGTGTGTCTCCAATGCTGCTGGGTATAAACAGACTTGAGAAGGAAAAGATAACGAAATACCAAGGTCGTAAGTATGACATGAAAAGAAACTGGAATCTTAGGAAGATTTGTATCTTTCCCGTTATTATAGAAGCAACTGAACCCATGAAAAAGAATTAAAAAAAAAACACCTAGCAAATATATCCGTGGAACCACATGCAAGATAAATTCAAACAATTGCACTGTAAAGGACGGTTAGAATTTAAAAAAAAAAGGATCTCTCAGTTGTAATATATGAGATAGTGAGTTAATGTTTAGTAACCGATAGAATGCCTAATGGTCAGCTTGAACAAACTGATAATCCAATCGAAACGCAGAGTATGTGTATTAAGAGTATTTTTTAGTTTATTATTTATTTCCTTTTTAATATACAGTATAATTACATTGAAACGCACATTCCTGTCAGATCAGCGAAGGTAAGCAACGATTATCCTGGTCAGTACTTAAATGGATAACAATCTGGGAATACCAATGAATATATAATTGCTCTAGATTTATCGCAGCATTGTTTTCAGTCGCCATCGATTTTCTCTTTGCAACTAGAATCAGGTTGTGCCAAATTAGAAGATTTGTGGTTAGAGATTTCGTAACCGGTGCTCCTCAATTATAGTGCAGTCACCCTTAAAAGGATTGTATATTTTTCTTGGGAAAGAACAGATACCATGATTGTGGTGTGCGTT